>NW_026623304.1:2057483-2205454 GCF_030028575.1 Malurus melanocephalus
ACTTGAGGGCTGCTGCAGCCTGACCAAAGGAGGACAAGAAAAGGCTTGTTATTTTCTTCTTTCTCCTTGTCTGCAGTGCAGTTATACTGTATTTTCCATTTATTCTGTGGAGAAAGCATCTGGCTAAGTAGAACAGCTCTGACATTTATTGTCCTGTGCTTGTTAAGTCCTGTAACAAATCCCAGGTGGAACAAAACAGAATGATCAATCTTGGCAGAAATACATCACCTTTTTTTCAGCCTGAGATGCCTGGAAAAAGTCAGGAGATCAGTTTGATTCCAGCTTATAATGAGATATTAAAAAAAAAAAAAAAAAGTTTTGTATTGTGTTTAATGAAAATATAGTTTTAGTATTGTTTCTTTAAGTGGCCGGAACRTTATGATTGCTGTCTTTACCAGCAACACATGGCTACACCATGAGTTTTTAATTAACATTATATGCCAGGTGAAAGTGATCTTCCTTTTCTTCATTGCTTCTTACCTCCTGGGCAGGGGAAGTGTTTTCTGTGAGTTGTGTTGCTTCTGCCTACACGAGTTTGTGCCCTCTAAAAGAGAGGCTGGGAAAGGCTCCCTATGATTGCCCTCAGCATCCAGAAACTACAACTCCAACCAGCCAAGTGCTTTGCCTCCCTGCCCTCACAGGGGGGGATTCCTTTCAAAGGCTAAAGCAGCAGAGCAAAGGTAAGTCTAAAGAGTGATRAGAAAATATCTTCTTTAGTTGAGCAGAAAGGGAATAAGGAAGAGATGATGAGTTTCCCTGTTTTGCCTGGACTGGGTTGTAACTGCAGCAAAATGGCTAGAGCAGTCAGCGTTTCTTAGAGACATTTTTGCATTTAGTTGTTAATATGTATAAAATTGTTTTCAGTTTGGAGCATTTGCAGAGCTGCCATGCAGGCTTGTGTTTATATTCTGACTAGCTGTTAGATGGGTAGACTGGGGAGATGTGAAATTTCATGCTTGAGCCATAATATTCATATTATCATAATATCTAACTAGGAAAACATAAAATTCTTGTCTAGGATGACTGAAACAAGAATACAGAAGGAAACTAAAAAAAAAAAAAAAAAAAAAAAAAAAAAAAAAAAAAAAAAAAAAAAAAAAAAAAAAAAAAAAAAAGGAACTGTGAGAAGAGTCACCCCTTAACATCCTAGCTCAATAAACTGCTTTTGAAATACAAGAGATAAATCTAGGTATTGGAGAGCCAGCTTAGAGAACAGCTGTGCATTAAGAGATGTCTAAGCTCCTTTCTCTGCACAAGCAATTAGAAGCCTTTCCCGTGAAGTTAATAGCATTAATATAGCTGTAGTAGATTTGAAAGTCTAGATCTAGAAAAGAAGTGCTCTGTGTCTATGCAGCCACTTGTTGATGAAACAAATATTCCCAAAACAGAGTAGTGGTGAACTCATGTGTTTTGGATCAGAGAYATTTTAACTGTTCTCACACTCTGTAATTCAAAGGAACAAAAAGATGGTTGTTCTTTGATTCAGTTATTTAAAATGTTTACTTTGTAGAATGTATGTATGTGTACATTTTCCTATTTATTAGTATGCATCAATGCACACAATATTCCAGCTAGGGTCTTTGCCCCAGGGTCTCCTTACCGAACTCGTGACTCTTTCCTGCAGAAGAGCTCTCCCGGCACTCCRGGGTTTGATGGATTTCTTTTCCCTGTCATGCTTCGTTTGTTCCCCTTCCCCAGGGTGTGTGCAGTGGGTGATGAAGTCTAAAATGAAGGATGTGCATGGCTTTCTGAATGTGMTTTTGCAGAAAACTGACAATGAGGGGATGCTTGCTAGCTCTCTCTAAAACTTCCTCCTTGCTGTTCTTTATTTTGTACATGCAGTGCTGCCACCTATAAAACTTTGGTTTAAAGGTAGATTGTTTTGGGTAATGCAACTTCCTGTTCTTGAAAAGCAGGTGAAAGAATTATATATGTTACACCTAGGGTGAAAAGGGGTGTTTTCTGCTGGGATATGTGTATTGTATGCCAGTGACAGAAATTTTTATTTAGCAGATTCCATTTCTAATAACAAAGGGGTCACTCCTGCCTATTATGCCTTTTTGGGGAGTTATTGCTCTCTTCCAATATTGTTTCTGCAGCGATATTGTGAACTATAACTCAGTGCCAAAGCAAAAAGAGAACATGCAGTACACATGAAAACAGTTCCTCTGTGTTACTTTTTACAGGAAAGTGCCACCTTTTTTCTTTCCAAAGATATCTGAGGTCCAAGAAACCAGCAAATAAAGTGTCACAGTGCATTTCTTCCCATATTCTGCCAAGGACTTCTCACATCTCAAAATAACTGTGTTGCAGCAGCCCCCTTGTTGTTGTTGCTCAAAGGAAAGGTTGCACTAGACCTTAGCAGACAGACAAGCTAGATTTATTCTTTTTTTTTTCCCCAGTGGTTTAAATTTTAGTTTCAGAAAAATACTAACTCATCTAAAAGTTCCAGGCAACTTACTGTGTACACTGTTACTCAGTCATATTTGTGCTCCAGCCTACTTCCCACAGAAGTGTTTCTTTTAGCCTAACAGGTGGATAATAGACATAATTAAATATATACATGTGGGTATAATTATTTTGTCCCGCTGTTTAAAGGTGACTTTCATGAGATGACAACTTCATTGGAAAGAAAAGATAGGGTTTTAAAAAAGACCAGTCGTTTTATTGTCTTCATTTGAAGCCTGTGGATGTGGATCCACAGTCAGAAACAAAGAAATAAACCAATATATCATGAGAGATGTACCCAGGGAGTGATTACTTCAGCGTTCCTGAAAACTGAGAGCTTGCCATGTGAATCCAAGGGGTTATTGATGTCATCAAGCTTCCTCTCAGCCCCCTCAGAGCACAGGGATTCTAATTTGGGGACACACATTGCCACTGCTCCCAGGTTGCTCTTTTGGAGGCTGGGAGSGAGTTTAGAGGGAAGCTAAGCAGCAAACATGAAATTTTTCTACCAGATGACTGGGCATTTTGAAGATGCTRGCTCTAAAAATCAAACTCTTTGTTTTAGGTGATAAACAGTTCATAAAATAGAKTGTCAAATATCTGTCTGTATATAATATCTGGTAACACTTTGCTCTTTGATCTRTTAGGCTGATACATGAGAGGGTATTCTTTACTGCAAGAAAAGAGGAAATAAAATGCTAGAAAGTAACAGCTTTTACTAATCTGTATTTAAAACGGAATTCTTTTATCAACTGGCACAGAAATACTTAGTTTTCTGCTGTCATTTCTCTGAGATGCCAAAAAGAATATGCCCTTTTCTGCCCAGTTTGAAAAGGCAGAGCCCATCAGAGACTCTGGATAGCTTTGCCTCATCTACTGCTGATGCCCCTGCCAAAATGCTATTCCCATTTTAAAATGTGGTGCCTTTGTCTGTATTCCAGCAAACACATACTCAACCCTACCTCTGATGGTAAATGCATATGAAGAGAGAAACATGGAAAATAAACCATGGTTTTTCTAATTTTTTTTTTAATCACTGGCCTGTGATTAAGCTGGAGAATATATAATTGACAATTATTGCAGAAAGCTCCATTTCACTAAGTGCCAAAGCAGCTGATCTCTTCCCCTCTCCTCCACTGGCATCTTGCTKTAGGGAGGTAAAAGTTGGCTTGAACTGCTCTAACTTCAGCTTCTAAAGTGGCCTATGGTTTGATTATACAGGACAGTGGGAGAGATTGTTGTTCAATAGTATGAGATTGCCAACCTGCAAAGTCGTATCTCAAGACTCAATTTGCATTTTCAGAGCTCTGTAAACTGATCTGAATTACAGCTGGGAATGTGTTTTGTGTGAGCAGCTGTATTCTGTATATTTAAAGCAAGCGTCCTTTGCCAATCTTAATGTAAAATTTTGACCTGGAGGGAATGTGATTGTTGGGAGAGYCTCTGCAATGTATGAAACTGTCAAAGGAATAAGTTCAAATTTTCCTTCAGACTCTGCTCAGATATTTTCTCTGTTGATGTGATAAGTCAACATAGAAAGCTTTAAGCATTAAAAATAGGATCTTGTTATCAGCTAGACTTAATTGGAACAATTAGTGAGCTCAGTGGAGCTCTCTGGGTTTTCACATTGTGAAAAATTTTCCATTTGGTAATGGATCTGTGTTTTCCTGGGGTTTTCTCATTTCCATCTCCCTTCTCCTGCAGAAAACATAGATTGCTTTCCCTCACCTGCCCATTGCTTATTAAATGCAACATGAAAAATAAATAGCATAAGGGTCGAATTACTCTRAGTAATCAAGAAAGCTAATTATGAATTTTAGTATTTACATTTAAGAGCAATTAGKCATTGGAATAAAAGTGCCTRGAGRAAAAWAAAAAAGATTTTCCTTCATTTGACATTTTTAGATTTGGATATATGTTTTACTGTTCAAGCAAAAGCTAATTTGAATGTAGACATTTTGAGATTAGATTTTTATCTAGGCTAGTGAAGTAAGTGAGCTTATACAAGACATTTATAGTAACACCTCTTAGGTAGTGAATTTAGACATATCAGTGGTAACATTTTGCTCTTTGATCAATGAAGGTAACCACTACATTGCACTCTGAGAGAAGGATTTAATGCTTTTTTCCTATTCTAGTGAAAACAGTTGTTAGAAAGGTGTCATCATCTATTGTGGTCAGTAAAAACTCATAAAAATCAATCATCTGTACTCAGAATTCARCAGGGAAAACTATCGTGTGAGATGGCTTTGGCTAACACAGGAGGCTTTCCTGAGCTTGGAAACCAGAGGTTTTGTAACAAACTTTGAATCATGTTTTGCAGTTCAGAAAGGATGATTCAACTTTGTTGCCTAACTGAAAKGTTTTGCTATTCCTGAGCCTTATCTGGGCAATTTTTTATTTTTTTTTTTTTTTTAATTGCTGTGAAATCCTATTCATCAGTGAGTATCTGACAGCTAAGATGGGGCGATGAGCATTTTAAAGATATTTTTTCCCTGTGGAATGAGATGCAAAATCTCCTTTGTGTCATGCAGGCACTGCTGTGTGTCACATTGTCACTACACTGTTTCGTGTGCTGTTAACCTCTCTGGGAGCAGGCAGAGGAAATCCAGTATTGAAATTCCCCACATCCTTCAGTCTGTGCCAGTGCTRTGTGGAGAGGGAGGACTTAGGGAGTAGATCTTGAGCTGCAGGGTGTGAAAATTATTTAGGATTGTCTTTTGTGTAGAAAAAATGTGAGGTTTCTCCCTTCATATCTATTCAGCAATGAAGCCAGGCTCTGGGTGATTATTTTTGTGCTTCTTTTCTATGTTGAATACTGTCTGCTACTGAACAAACTGTATTAAGGGAATTTTTGATTTATCACATGTTTAGCTGATAACATTCATGGTTAGAGCTGATATGGCTCTCTGTTGACTGGTAGACTAATTTGTGAATGTATCAGGTAAGAGGGAAATAAATCCAAGCCATCTAAATGCATATTCAGAGAGAGCTGCACAAAAGTTCCTGCTCCTGTATGATAGGCTGGAGCAGACCTGGGAAGAAGCTGAGAATGCTTTGGCAGAGGGGATGTAGCAGGTGCCCAGARCACTTCTTCCTCTTTAATACCATCACCTGCAGCAGAGAATTGTCTTTAGCATAGCATAGGTTCCCACTGATGAAGCAGCTTGCCACAGGACCCAATCCCTTATTACAAACCTAGCTCTTCCCTGCCCCGTGCATTTATGTTTCAGACATAAAGTGCCATCCCAAACCAATCCCCGCTGCTTTGGTCTCTAACACAAGCATGAGTTCTGTGAGSCAAATAAAAACTCATGCTCCTGTAAACATCTAATTCTGGTGACACCCATCGGCAATGTGTGGGCGCAGTGATTACAGGAAAAAGCAAGAAATGCTGCAGCCTTGCATCTTCCATKTCCAACCTCTTCCCATGCAGAGGAGTCCCCTGCAGCCTCCCACACCCTGATGCTGACAGTCTGTCTGCCAGGGTCTGTCTGCATCTGTTTCAAGATGCCTTTTGTCRCTGGAGATCTGAGGGACAGCCTCTGGCTGTGCTAGGGGTCATGCTTGAGGCAGAACTGTTGTACAGATTCAAAGTTTGGTCTCTGGGAGAGCCCTGGGGAAGTCTGATGTGATAAAGATGCAGGGGTTTTTTTTGTTTTGGTTTTTTTGGTTGTTTTTTTTTTTTTACTTCCTTGGAGAGCGCTGGGAGTCAACTTGCTCTGGGAGGTCCGGGAGGGACTGACATGGTAAAGAAGAGACTTGTGATTAAAATGTGAGGACTTCCAGGCTCATTATGATGTTCCAGGGTTGTTCTTGGGTAGATTCAGAATCAGGCAGCTCAGCATGGCTTATCCCGAGCTTTCTCTTGTGGACCAGTTCTTTATCCATCTCTCTGCATCTGACACTACTATTTTTCACTTTGGTTTTCCCTGCCAAACTGCCTTGCAGTGATCTCACAGCAGAGGTGGAGTGGGCACATCCAGAATTATCTATTGTTAATGGGCACAGGGACTTCCAGACCTCCTATGTCTTCTTTTCATAGATACAAATGGAACTGCTCAGTAGCTGACAGTAAACTGGGGAAAAAAACAAATCAGACTCAATTTCTTATCCTGGTAACACTTTCAAAGCTTTTTGTACCATTAATTCAACTTGTTCTGTCTGTATAGTGGGATATTTCCATCCCATTAGCATGAAGGACTACCTGAATTAGTAACATGGTGATCTAAACCTTGGCTGATTTTATTTTAGGCCGTTTCCTACCTAAAAGGAGTGTAARGAGAGGAATTTTACTTTTTACTGCTACGTTAATCCAATCAACACATAATTGCCTCTCACAGCAGTATTTTTAAACATGAGGCAGTACCTTTGCCCAACCATAAACACAGATATGAGTACCCCAAGTCCAGTTCTTTTTTGTGCTTGTAACCACGAATCACCCTGCAGCCATCTGCATCCATCAGCTCATCTTTGTAAGTATAAAATGGAGTGTAAATGGGTTAAGTGAGATCCAGCCCCATCTTCTTRTGTGCTTGAAATAACAATAGAAGCAGTTGACTGCATTTTCTGTGGATGCACTTGGTCCCATTTATGTACGTTCTCTATTGGCAATTGCTGCTCTGCTTTGCTAAAAAGATGAAATATAAAAATGCCCTGTCAAGTGTCATCTGATTTATAATGGAAAGTTCATGAACAAAGACAAACTGTGGGCTTTATGAAAAGGAGAATATTGAGTAGAATGAATCCTGAGGATAAGCATTCATTCATGTTATGTGAATTTTATGTCTAAATCATAAATAAGGCATAACAATTTAAATCTCCCTTCTGAATTAATCTGATATGGCTCCGAAACAGTACTGATAGTTATGATCTTTTTCTTTCCCCCAGTGCCTACATGAGCACTGTCTTTATTGCCCTTTGTGCTGGGCAATTATCTAGTGGCATTAATTGCTACACTCTTAAAATAGTTTACCACAAATCCATACATCCTGTGATTTACGTGRTGAATCCATAAGCAGCTACAAGAAATATCTGGTTCTGTTTATGAGCCCTTAAGTGCACACAGCTATTGACAGTGTATTTTAATGCAATGCTATTGATGTTTATTCTATTACATTGTAATTAACTTCCACAAYTCATTTTAATTATTACTAATCTTACACTAGCTTTCTGCACACCTCAGATATTCACAATAAATACATATAGGTGGATAGTGACCTGAAAAAAAAAAAAAAGGCCTGGATTTCCAGCAAAGCAAATGATTTGAGAGAAATTATGGACTCCCTCCCCCACCTTTTTTTAAAAAAACTGATGTGTGTGCAACATTTTACTCTTTAACAGACATGCAGATTAAAAGGGAAATTCTGACATGAGGTACAACCTTGCTCATCACGAGCTGGTATCTGCAGGATTTTTTATTTTTAATGTGGACAAAACAGTAGATAGAAGCAGCAGCTATCAAAGATTACTTGAGGTTAGCTGAGCAATAAAGCTCCCAGGGAAAGGAGTGACGTTAAATGCTAAGGGAAATATGGCTGGTGCTCGAACTTTGCTAATGAGGCAATTGTTTAAAGTGTGGAGGCCGACACTAAAGCAGCAACAAATTGGCAAAGAGGATGGAAACAAAAAACACGGCATTGAGTACAGCTTCTGTATTTGTAAGGACACAAAGCAGCTCCTACTTCGCTCAGGAATGGGAGGAGATATCAGGACTTTGTTTTTTTCTGCTGGTTCCAGGCATGCATAAAGGATTTTTCAGTGAGCTGAGCTGCAGGGGAATTGGTTAGAGCTCTGAAATCACCATCACCTCCTGAGACCTGGAGGAGAAACCAGGGACAGGTTTGGCTCTGAGAARCTCAAATGTCAGGGAAAACCAAAGGAAGGATGAAATCTCTCCCACTCCTAAGCACCACCTGAGTCAGTGCAACTGGTACAGTGTTGGACGCACTGAGAATAATCTCAGTTGTTTAAATTATTCTTGTATAGATGGAGGAAAACCATGTATAATGTAATCATGCTGTTGATTAAAAAAAAGGAAAAGATGAAACACCATTCCCAGAGTCTTCTTGCATCTGCCTGAGCATTCTTCAAAAAAAAAAAAAAATCTGCAGTATCTTTCTTCTTAATTTCCTCATGCTTCTTAATTTGCATGTCAAATAAAACCTCCCTGACTAATTTTGATGACACTGCAAGTGTTTAGCTCTGTAGACAATCAGTGTAAATTGTCACACGTTATCAGATAACCATTGACAAACTACCTAACCATGTGCTTCACAGGCWAATGTGTAATGATTTTTCTCATGAAATTACGAAAATTCGAGATCACTACAAAACTGTCTTTTGTTTGAGAACACATTACATGCAATGGTGGAAAATGAGAGTCAGGTTAGGGARTGTGACAGAGCTTCCTTCTCCCTCTGCCCCTAAGGCCCATTTAGCTTTGAGACATTTACCATATGCCACAGATTATTGTAACCATGAGTTCTCCATATCTTTATGGATATGGAACTACCAGTGGGTTTTCGCTGTTACTGGACTTTCAAGGTTATTTTCCTGAACCAGTCTAAGAATTATGMTGATGTTGCAGACATGTCAATCTTGATCTTAGCACTGTTTTACCTTTTTTTTTTCTGCCCATGAATAAATTTAAGTATCTGTGAGCAGCCATTTGTTACACTGCAGCGTGAACTCGAGGCAGAGAGGGCAGWGTGTGTGCATGTTTATATTGCCTGGCAGGGGGTACACCTTCCTTTAAACTATGGGAAATGTAGATATTGAATTTTCATATTAGGYACATTGCGCTTTAGAGCTTAGTTTCCAGTCACTTATCCTACTTGGTGAGGTGAAGCGATCCATACTAAAGATATTTTTCAGCAATATCTTCACAAATGTCATAGAAGCCGCCTCTTTATTGTTGGCAATTATTTTTCCCAGTGGAATGACATCCYGGTCTCATATGACAAAACAATAGGAAGGTGCAAAATTGGCTCTGTCAACTCTGATAGACTTGATTGAATGCACAGCAATGAAGAATAACTAAATACATGTGCTTTCTTTTTCCTAGGATATTTTTGGTTTGTATTATAAGACATAATTTCTCTTTTCACTATATTGTGGTTAATAAAAAAAGGGAAATATCTCAGATGTGCAATGCTGCTATTAGCATTARTTGGATGTGCTGATATAGCATTTGTCAGGAATTCTTTTTCTCCTAAGAAAGACATTTTCTTAATGGGAAAATTTTCATACTTTTTTTTCACAAATGCAATTTGAGTGTGTGTATATGTGTGTGTTGTATACCATTTAAGAAGGAATGAGAAAATGCTATGGAAAGGTTTTATCTCATTTAAAAGGTAAGGTTGAACTGTTTCTTAGAGGCTCCTGCTTATGGTTTGGTAACAAAAAACTTACCAGAGTGAGACCTTTTTCTCTGGCCTGTTCCCAGGATCATCTGAAGGGTCTCGTTGTCTTGCTCCTCACTTGGCTGAGTGTGGGGTCACTTCCCCAGGACCCCCATCACACAGGGCAGGAGCATTCCTCAGCCATCCAGCTCCAGCATTTAGAGGGACTCGTTGCCTTTCTCCCTCAGCTGCAGAGGGGCCAGAGACCAACTGAAAAATGATGTAAAATGTTTGCCAACACACTGCTGTCCCCGTGTGAATGGAATGTTGAGCTTTGTGTTGCACGTACTCCTCCCTGTCGATAAAAAAATTATCTGGGTGCCAGTAACTTGCTGTCTGACTCTGTGAGAGCATTGCCTAACAGCTCTTACCCGCATATGCCAGATTTTTGCCTTGTGCTTGGATGCAAACACGCTTGAAATATTGCGAAGGACCACTGTGAAATTTTGTTCTGAGGGTTTGCCGCAGGTGCTGGCTTCAACCTGCCCCTCTCAGGGTGAGGGAAGAAAGAGGGACAGGGAGAAAGTGTGCTCAGAATGCTGTATTAGGTGGGTGCTCAGAGGAGGTGGCACAACAGCCCTGCAGCTCCTCGGGCTGAGCAGGACCCTCCTCTYCTCTYCTCTYCTCTYCTCTCCTCTYCTCTCCCGAAGCTGTGCACTCAGCCTGGCCTCTCTCACGGCAAAGGGATGGTGCTTGCTTTCCCAGGAGGCGGACGAACCTGAAAATCTGGTTCTGCCCCGGTTCACACGGTCTGCTCGCTGAAGAGATCAAAGCAGGTTTATTTCTGGCACAAGACTTGATAGGGATTGCGTGCTGTAGGTAAGCAGAGCATGGATGGACTCACTGACCATTGCAATCACACAGCTCTGCCGAGATGACAACACCCCTCACTCCACCTTTGGGAAAACTGTCTTGCTTTTATCTAGCAGACCAACTTTCTCTACCAATTAGTTTGTAGTGATCAAAGATATCAAATTCTCTTGAATATTTGTTATTTTTGATGTTTTAATCTCAGATTTTCAGGCATCTGTGTGAAAGAGTTGTGAAACAAGATGATCAACTGACTCATGTTATGTCGTAAAGCATGGTTTGATTCACTGTGAGTTTCAGCTATGTCTACCTGCAGTTATAACCAAGCAGCGAATCATTGCCCCTTGGTCATTGACCCTTTTGGTGTTGCTTGGATTCTGTGACTAGAAAAAAAAAAAAAATTTGTCAAAGTTAGAAATTTCCCATATCTTGGTCCTACACCATTGTAATTAATTATCTGGACACCTACCATTCCAATGTTCAAGTAGTTTTATTTTCCATTTTTTCTTACTTTCCTAAGAATTTTTGCCAGCTTGTGAAGAGGCTGGTTGGTTCACAGCCTATCCCCCACAGCTCTCTAACACATCACAAGCTCTGTCATGTGTTAGGGTGACTGGCACTGAGTCATTCTTTCTTTATCCATACCTGTATTTTTTTTCTTCCATAATCAACTTTCMTCATATTCTTTCCTGCCTTTTCTTTATTCAAGCAATAATTTGCATGCTAATGGCATTTTGTTTGTGCCTGTTTCTGGAAGAGCAGCTCTTAGCTGAGTTTGTCTATACTTTCCATTGTAAAGATCTGTTCAGATGTGAGATTTCTTTTTTTTTWWTTTTTTTTTCCCAGTAGCTGACATGGGTAATCAGCAAATAGTGTGCCTCTTAAAATTCCTTGTGAAAAAATGAGTAGGATGTAACATTTGGAACAATTTACCAGAGACAGAAGCAATGTTAGAGCTCTCATGCTGAAGCTGCTGGCCTCTCCTTGGCCTCCTGATTTTATCTGGCAATCCCTCCTTGACAGGGGCTGACTGGACATCTTAAGAGGGTCCACAGACAAACAGAGGAGCCAGGGTGCCCAACACCACCATCCTGGGGTTTTCCCCAGTGTCTCAACACTCACTGTGTATTCAGCATTCAGACCTCAACAGGGCATCCAGGCTCCTTGGGGAAAAGGTTAAGAAARTCAGAGAAAGGGATCCTCTCAAACCAGGAAAGCTCATATTGCTTGGAACAGTTGGRAAGTGAACTGTTATTAAAAGAAATAACTGGAGTTTATTGCTGTCACTATCACTCTCCTTTTCCGTTGGGATCCAAAGTGTGACCCTTTTCTGGGGGTTTACTCCAAAATGTGGCATTAGWTAAGTCTTCAATTGGCCTTGCTTTGAGAAGGGTTTGTACCAGGTGTCTTCCTGAGATCACTTCTGACCTAAATAATTCCTGCCTAGGGGGAAATGGGTGGAGGGGCACAGCACAACATTGCTCTGTTTCCAGAACAGAACTTGCGATTAAAGCAGCAGCATGAGACAGACCCAAATTCCCGTTCCTGCCCTGCCTGTTTCACAAAAACATGAATTCCTATGATCTGCTCCTCAAGGGGTTATCCTGACAAACAGGTTWATGGAGTCTCTGGAGGGCTGAGGTCTGCTTCGGTTTCTTCTTCTGGAGGAATTTACCTGGATGTACCTTGAGAAAGAGACAGCTGGATGCTGGTTCCAGAGGTTAATGCAGTAGCAAAAGATGGGGTTAATAAATGTGGAGTAATTTATGAAGGGGACACAGGGAGGAATAGAAAAGAGCTTTCAGATTACTGTGCCTAGTTGATTGTCAGACAGCTGGGTTGAGAGGGATCTGAATGTGGTTCTTTGGCTCCACTACACTGGTAGATGTTTTGGGATTTGCCAYGCCTTCAAACATCTTTCCAGCTCTTTGGGGAATGTTCCTATAGATGCTGCAGTAGGTAAGAGCATAATTTCCCCAATCTGGTAAGATCAATCCAGGTAATTCTATGTAAAACTAAGAACTTCTAGACACATGCCCACATATATTTTCATTGATGTAACGGGCTTCCTATTGCAAAGCAAAATGTTTGGTTTGGTTTTTTTCCCCTCTGGCTTGCAGGAGTAAAATATTTCAGTATGCATTAACAATTATGGACTTTAATMATAAATCAATTGACTAGTTTATATGAAATGTAAACCCAGTGTTTTCAGGCATTGCATTAGAATAAAAAGAACTGTTCTGCAAGAACAGCTTCAGCYCTCAGCCCAACTTACATGCTTAGCTAGACTAATAAAAGTGGAATTGAAATAAGTGAGTCTGGAGCAAGTCCAAATCAAWATTAGATTGCAGTGAACCCAACATTAAAGTCACAGGTAATTTTCTGGTTGATTTTGGTAGATACAGGATGTTAGAGYCAAGAAAGATCCTGAAAAACCTGATATTTCTGTTATTAGTGCTGGGTTGAGGATATACACGCTTCAGATTTTGACACCTATTTGCTGTGCAGAGCACGGGGAGGTTGCAGGCAACACGCTAGGAGAAAATGATGGAACCAAGGATTTAAGAGCTGAAACTCTAAAGCAGCATCCATTTAGTAGGCTACTTATGGAATTCAAGACTCTAGAGCCAATCTGGCAGTTCTAGGAATACCCTGTTAAATACTCAATTGCTCTTCTGGTGAAACAACCTGGGTAATTCTGCACTAGAGCACATCCAGTGGCATTATTTTCCTTGCTGCAAAGAGAACCTGTAAGGTCCTTTCAGATAATTGTGTTGCTGGGTTTTTTCACACTAATTAAACAGAAAATGTTTTGAAGTGAAGTCAGTCCCTCTCCCTGGCACGCTGCCATACAGAAAGGTGCAGGGGCAGATGCACTCACAGCTCTCTTCGCTGGATCCAGCACACGGCGATTGGTAGGGAAAGGACTTGGTGGAAAAAGGCCTGTTCTGTGGAGATGTAAGTAATAGCAACATTAGGCCAATAAAAATCAACAGTGTGGTTTTTATGAGCAGCTGTAATTATTTTCCACTAAAGGAGGTGCGGGAGCGGCACAAAGCTGCCGATTGCGGAACGCCTGCCTCCTCCTCCTCGCTGCCTTGCACAGACACACATCAAACAATTGCATTAGCACTTCTGCTGCCTTTCTTCTCCCACCCTCTCTTTTCACACTATTTAAGAGCCAAAGCAGTGTGSTGTTGATAGTTGAGCCTAACAGTGAGTTTTGTTTGAACACAGCTTATCCTATCCATGATAATTCAGAAATTTCTGCACGCGTTTTTGAAGGCGAGTCTAAGTAATTTTTAAAGAGGCATTTCTCCATTTGCAAATAATACAATATTTGTCCTGTTTAGTGCTTCAGAAAGTGTGTCTTTGTGGGAAAGCTTGCTGTGGAATGTTGGAATAGGATAAAATTATGCCTCTAATCACAGAGATGGGCTCTATGTGTTTGTAGATTTAGAATACTTAGAGTTCTAAAAGACATTTTTATATTTTTATACCCTTTTTTAAAATTAAAAAGCCATTATTGTAAAAGAACACATTTTAATATCTCATCTTTATTGCCACCTTTACTACTGTGGGAACAATTTTAAGGAATAGCAGTTCAGTAACTCTAGGTGCYTTCTGCAAACAATTACCTTTCTTTTTCCTAGACATGTTTTTAACAGTTTTTGGATCMGGCCCCAAATATGTGTAATTAGCTCTTTATAAAAGCTATTAGAGTGTAATCGTCCTCCCATCTGGATTTTATGTTCTGGCTATTAATGCTCCAGATGCTTTAAAATATACAGCTCCAAGCCTTGCTCTGATCCTATTAGCTAAGGCCTAAATTCCATTTTTTTTTCTGAAAAGGCACGGAGAAATTCTTGGGACTTTAAACACACTTACTAACCTTACACAAGGGATATGTTTAGTACTGTGGTTACAGGTAATTCACCTAGTGATATGACTCCAGTGCTGCTCCCATTAAAATTACTGGAATCTCTGCCATCAGGTTCAGCAAGTACAAGTTTGTGTTCTTCACTTACGTATTAGCAAAATACAGTCACGTTTGCCCATCAGCTTCCCTGGCAAGCTTTCTCTTTGACTGAGCCAATGTGTCTTCTACAGGGGTTCAAGAMTTGTGTCTTRTATAATCAGATGATGGTCATAATTYCTAAATAAAAKCTGTGGATGTAATTTGGTACTTTCAGAGGTACTTTCACTTTTGTAAGAGGAAATGCAGACTCAAAAGGAAGTGTAGTCTTGAAAAGCGCATCCATTTCAGATGGCATATTTGTGGAAGTCTGTGGGAGTTAGTATCAAATTTCTGGTATTTTAATAGGATTTAGGTCTCTCCTATGTACTCTCCAGAATCTCTGACTTATTTACTCCCCAAGATTTGCAATGAAGAGCAGAATCCTGCTGGGCTAAACCACAGACCCAGTTACAATTTCTGCCTGAAAGAATCCTCTATATATCACTTCAAACACAGCATCTGGTCAAAGCACAGAAACCACAAGTTTGTGTAAAAATGTCCTATCCCTACATCGTACAAAAAAAAAAAAAAATTATATCCTTCTATAGTGTTTTGGTTTATTTTTTTTAATTCATCATTTAATGAATAGAATTATCTAATAAATTTTTTTTTTCAAAGATTAATTCAGTATGTTGGAATTAACTGAAGGATATACAATTCCTCAGGTTTYGTGGCAGGTATACAAATGTTTATTGAAGAGAGAAGCGTTTAGGGACATAAATCCATGCTGCTTGTTGAGGCATAACTTRCTATTGCCCTTGGGAGGCAAAAACACACTACACTCCTGTGTGTGTGTTAATGAACACATATTTAATATACTGGCACATTTCACTTGCTGCAACACTCAGGTTTTCGTTTTTCCTTTTTTATTTAATGTTGGCTCCAATGGCACTAAGATGTCTGTAGTCTAGGCCCAGTTGTGTTAAAGTAATCTGAAAAATTGAGCACTAAATAGCTCAGTTTCAGTAAGAAATATCTGTTTTAATTTCATAACTATTCTCTGTACCTGTCTCAGAAGGATCCTATTTATTATCTGTATACGGTTCAAAGATTGYCATGATAAATATAAAAGTATACTCAGGGGAAGAATAAATAGGGATATAAAAGTCAGAAAATGTTGTGATGTGTGAGTTATYGTCACTACATATTAGTTAAACAAGTTTTGTGTTCTGAACAGTTTTTCTTAATTATTTGCCTGTGAAGGGCATCTATTTGGCAATGTTTGTGTACTACTGAACTCCACAAATTTCTGGTACCTCTCTACCGGCATCCTTTATTACTTCTGCATTTGCTAAAGCTTTTGAAATTCACACTACTGAAAATGTGTCTGTGTAATGCCASTTATTACATTTATGTGATTATGAAYAGCATAAATTAAGAAATTACCCAGGATAAAATTAACAGACCTTCTGGTGTCATCCTTCAGGTTATTTAAACCAATCACCAACTGGATAGAAACTTCCACAGGAGAAGTACAGCAGGGAGCTGATGCTTTTCACTGAATACCAGACTTGTCCTGTTAATCCTCTTTTCCAGATGCATGTGTCCTGGGAAGGGATATGTGCTTTAGGGACCTGAGCCAAAACATAAGCCTGTTCAAATATTCAGTGCATGAGGCAACACTCAGCATTTCTATATTTGGGGATGTGTGCTGATTTTTTTTCTCCTACTGACTATGGTAGAGCTATACATCATGGGTGCTTGTGATGTTCATAAAAATAATACTGTGTAATAATAGAGTATGCAGYGGAGTAATAAATATCTTTTAAGATGTAAGACAAAGCCTAATAAATTCATTAAACACACTAGATTTYCAGCCCCTAGCAGCAGACCTTGCACTTAAATGAAAATCACAACACGTATTTGTCCGTCTTTGACAGAGACTTGGAAACAGACTTTAAAATGAGATGTCTGAATAAAGAAAATGCCCTTGCTTCCATAAATACTGAGGATGAAGCTTGGCATAATAGACATGAATGTGAAGATGGAGGCACCTTAGCATGTCTTTGTGTCTCAGTCTGATTGCACATTGTGAGGCCTGGTGGCTCGATGGCTTCTCTCCTGCAGCCTCGTGATCACAGCAGCCAGGCTGATGAAGCAAACCTGTCCCTGCTGGAATAGCAACCTGAAGGGAAATGCAAGGCACCAACCTCTTTCAGACCTCGGTGCCAATTTGGAAATGTCCATGCAAATGCTGCTCTGTAAAAAAGCAATCTCACATTTACATAAATCTGCCTGAGACCGCATCATGTGCAGCAGCAAATACCAAATCGGGGTGGTGCTGTGGAAAGGGCAATGAGGTCAGGCTGAGAAAGCTTTTTATATTTTTAACCAATCAGTAAGGGGCTGCCAATGCAATACTATCACTTCTTTAATGCAATACTATCACTTCTTTTAGTCCAATATGTCCATTCTCCAGCTGCAGCCTCAGACTGGGCACAGAAATGTGCGCACTGATTATTCAGGCACACCATGCTGAATTAGTCCATAAACAAAATGCCTCTCTGATTAAAAAAAAAAAAAAAAAATCAAAGTTTTAATGAAGTCTAAAGTGCTTTAATTTTAACTTGGGCAGGTCTTTACTGTTTTATTGCCATTTGAGGTCTGCCACAGGTTGGTTTGTATGACTACTAAATATGTAAAAGCTAATGGGTTTTTTTCCTGTGTTTGGGGAAATATGGATCTGGTGCTTTATGTAAAGACCAAATCCTGGTCTTCCTGAAAAAGCAATGGTGACYATCCAAGTACAACTTTCCAAAATCTTGCCAATGTGATTGCTGCATGGTAAAACTCATAAGTTATTGTATATTTATTTCCAGTCTGTTTTTCCAGGTGATTCCCTACTCCTGAAGGTCATGTAGAAAAACATCACTAACTGAATGAAATTCTACATTTTTCTGGGTGTTGCCAAGATGCTGGTTACTGATCATACAAACCAGTTGAATAATATAGAATTCATTTTATATTCTGATTTTGGAATTCTTATTCTTTGACCAATACTTAAAGGTTGTCTAGATGTTCTTACTAGGAGACAATTTTATTTCTTTTTTAATTTACCAGCTTAAAGGAATAGAGAAATAATTTTTTTTAAGTCGATATCAGCTGATAGGCATACGATTAATATGGGAATTTCAGGGGAGMAGTTAAAAGTACAGCAGTGAAGTGAAAAGGAGAATTTGGGAAGGTAGTGCTGGCTTTTCTCCACCCGGGTGACTGATATGGAGCAAATCCTGTGGCATGGAGTGTCTGCARCAGCTGCAACAATACACCAAGGGCCCTGAAGACCATCTGTGCTGGAAGCCTTTCCAGTAACTGGACTTTTTGGTGTTATTCCACATTATATATGTGTACACCTTATATGTCTTGGTGTATTACTGTTATCAGCTGGATATTGTACATTCCTCTGCATAATCTCAGATTATGCCACTTCTTTTTTTTTTGGTCTTGTCTGYAGTCTTTTGTCTGCAAACAGGGAGGTTGCTGCTCACTAAATACACCAGGAAAACTTTCATAATTCCATGCCAACTGAGCRACTTGAGGTGCTATTTTGGCCCAAGGCAACCCGAATTAATGAGACTTAAATGCAGAATTTGCTCAGCCCCCCCAGGTTCAGTGGWACTGAAGAAAGCTCCTGCTGTGATGATATATTGGAGTCACAGATAACAAAAAATGCAGCACACATTATTCTTTTTTAATCCTCTAATTTTCTGGTAGAGAATACCACCCTCAGACTAKGTTTTCAATGCTAGCACTCAATCTATTACAAATACAGTTTTTCCTTTCAGCAGATTTCCTTCCTTTTCCTATTTTGTACAATGGATAAGTAACAAGGCTGGAAAGAATGCTTGTCAACTTCAATTTTTCCAAACATGTAAATATTATAAAAAACAACCTTTAAAAAATCCTTAGACAAACCCAATTATTTCCACAATTTAAGTGAGATTACARAGACAAACAGATAATTTACAAATAAACCCTGGTAGCCTGGAGAACCAAAATATTTTGTCATGGGGATCTTCCAAGTGAAAGAGCTCAGAATGAAAAGTAAAACTGCATTCACACAGACTTTTTTTGTTCAAATAAAAAGGGACAGAAACATACAAGGCAGCCATCGGAGAGAGGCCTTTATTAGCTGCTGTTTGTGAAAATACAATGCTCCAGGCCTTTGGAGTCCTTCAGGTTCATGTGTCCATGTGGAGCTTTGGGGATCACAACAGAGAACCAGAMGTTTGCTTACCTACTTCAGGATTAGACCCTCACACAGTGTGCACAGATTTTCCTTGGGAAATACCCTTCTGAGTTAGGAGCATTATTTTCTTCACCAAGATAGTTTTGCCAGTGCAAGATTGAACTAAATACAAAAAAACTTCTTTCTTCAGTTATGGCATATTCCTCTATGGAAATGTAATCTAATCACTAATCTAATTTATATGAATATCAGAGAGCTGATAAGATTTTTATGCTTTTGATTATACTGATAACAGTAAAGCAAGAAACTTGGATGTTGACAGTGTTTGAAAGCAGATTAACTAGAAAAACATATTCCAAAGATGGTTGGTTAAAGGGAAATCTTTTTGCTGCTCTTCTGTGGTAGTTATACATTCATTGGCATCATAATTTCCAGCAATGAGCAATGAAAATACCTGCATTTACTGTTTGAAAGGAAAGAGTAGAGCCAAAATAGATGAACTGAGCTGTTTTAACAGACTAAACAGGGAGAAAAATACAGGTATGAGGATCTACCCTTTTTAGTGCCAAACTGGAGATTTTTCATCAAAGATAAMTCCRTGTCACTTAATCTCACCACTGGGARTCAAATAACCTTTCTTTGTTCAATTTAACAAACTGAATTTTGAACTGTAAGGAGCATTTACCTTTTTGAATTAACAGAAATTCTGTTTTGCTAGTTGTAATGTTCTTTCTGGCCTCAGAAGGTGGTTATAATTCTAGAAAGTGGTGTCATTTTAGCTATTGGTGCTGAGGGAACCATGAGACAGAGTATAAATTAATTTGCAGCCTGTTTAAAAGCGGGGACAAAATGCATGAACCTTCATTCAAAAACTGCTTCCGTTTATTATTCTTTCACGATTAACTAAAGAGGACTTCAACTTCCTTTCAGTGTTAGCATGGTAAAAGTCATTGRTTTTAAGAAACTGGCTGGTTTGAGTATTCATTCAGTACATTGCACATACATGGAACTATAGAGCAAGGGAAGGCCACCAATTAATCCTTGCTCCAAAGGTGTGAGTGGATATGATCATATGCCATACAAAACCAACAGATTTGGTTAGTGGGACAATGCCTCACTGAACAGATGTCTCTTGAAAGGAGAGTGGAAACACTTGGGTGTGGGAGGCCTCCTTTGTCCTCTCCTCTGATGTMAGGTAAACCAGGACCCAACTAGCTGCACAGGGATCCATGCTCAACCCTGATGGATAAAGCTGTTGAAAACAATTTGATCTCATGTGTCTCAGCTTCCCCTGTGCATGCCTATGATGGATCCATACATGTGAGAAGAAAAACAAAAAGGGGCCTAGTAACGGGGAAAAAACATGCATCCCTCATTTATTTTTGAAGGAGKCAGCATCAAGCATAGGGATAATGTGAATTCCTTGGTCAGGCAACAAGGAATGAATGCAAACACAATACAAAGAGCAGACAGAGAGTGGATGCAATGGAATCAGGCATAACAATTGTAGTGACTTTCATGATACTTCTGAAAATGTCATGTTCCTGGTGAATCTGTGCATCTTTGAATCTGAAGTTTCCTTTTAAGGCTTTGCTGTGCTAGCAAAACCTAATTAAGATTTTGGTGAAACACCCTGTCACAAAACCTCAATGAGAGGCTTTCTGCTGAAGTCACCACGGTCACACCAGTAGGAAACTGGAGGAAAAAGAGAATCAGGTTACATGGGTTTGGGCAGACTCAGGGTGTGGTGACCACAAGTGTTCCTCCTCCAGTAACTCCCATAACTATCTGCTGGGGCCTCAGTTAGCAAACCTACTTCAAAACAGGTATTGCTCAATGCTTAAGTTTAGGACAATGTTTGGGCCTTTTTTTGTCCCCCCAAATGCCTAGAATGCAGTTTAGTGTTGGAAAAGGTGACAACTTCTAATTGCTGTCTCTGTCTGTGTCACTGGGCTGAWCAAAGCCTTGACAGCCTCACTGGAAGCATCACTTGTGAGAGTGTCTGAAAGTTCTGGTTAATCACAGGCACTTAACCTTGCASAGCAATGGCAGGAAAGAGCTGATAGAAATTGGAGGGCCAGAATTAACCATTAGGAGGCTCTGTTAAACTTCCAAATACAAGGATGAAGGAGGGTGGGAGATGAAGTTCAAAAATCATGCAAGACTTAGGAKATGGCTGATTCAGCAAAACACAGATTCCTCTGCCTCTGAGTTCAAGGCTGTCTCAGCCTAACAAAGTGGCTAAGCAGGCCCATAATTTGACCTATGACAAATACCCTCAATTTCATTGAGACGACTCATAGCCATGCAGTTACTTAAACGCTTTGCAGGCTGTGAACCAGCTCTCTGTAAAGTGATCTGGTTACTGCATGCTCTTGTTTGAAATTCCCAAACTGGGAAGGTAGGTACTTTCAATAATGAACACTCTGGAGGCGATGCCACATGAGATCTTTTGCCTTTCAAATGCAGATGACAGGTTACTAAAAATGTTTCTCTCCACACAGCATTTTTTTGCTGTGCTGCTGTGTGCTGCATATGCCAAACTTTCCTCTGTGACTGTAAAATATTTAATCTCGTTTAGGTTTATTATCTGGCTCAAGAAGAAACAGAAACACCTTCAGATTTGGTGATTACATTTCACTGAATAATCTTGTGAACACATTGAACAGCTTGACAGTTATATTTAAATAYACTTAGGGATGGTACACTCACTTGTTTGGAAGTTTACATTTGTGAAGATGTGTTTATTAGCATTCAGTTTCTTGATCCTTTCATACCAAATATGACACTGACTTCTGCATTCTCACACAATTCTTATTCAGAATTTCAGTGGAACCTCAATGTTGCAGTTAAGGTGTAGCTCTATTTTGTCAAAATCTGTTTTACTAAAAATTCTTCAGAATTCTCCAACTCYATTTTGGATCTGCATTTCTCTGTATAAGCCTAATAGTTGAAATTTSTTTGGGTTCTTCAGTTACAGGATGAGCACTGATGTTACAGAATAAACACAGTTTATTCCTGTTCAGACTGAAGTCTGCAAAATCAGTGTTTCTTCAGTGCAAGGAGTTTAATGCATGTTATTTTTTTTTTTGTATGAGAGGATAAGGCACGTATCTGCAGCTGTCACCTTTGAGTCATCACTCATTTTATTCAAATGTTCTTAATGAGGCAAGATAGTTCACTTTGGTGGGTGATACAAGAGGAATCCTSTATAAATTATCAAGAAAAAACAGGGCATGAGAACTCAGTCATATTCCTTAAGTATTAGTCACAGACACCACGACTATTTCTCTGTTTTACCTTATCGTTCTGAATTGAATAAGGAACTTAATTCATTACATCTAAACGCCGTGTAATTGACCTGTGCCCTCACCCGATATTCCAGGGAGATCATTCCCGCTCCTACAGCGGTGCAGCMGAGACCTGTCTTTGGTGCGGAGCTGCTTCTTAAGCGTCGTTTCCTTATTCCCTCCCTAGGACCGGCGATGGAGCAACTGGGAAATAATTACAAAACACGTCCCTGAAAAAGAGGACGAGGAAGTGAAATCAGAGGGCTCCGCCGCCCTCCGGGAAAGGGAAAAAATACGTACAAATCCCTGAGCAGATGGTGAGTGTAAACACACCGGAGCGGAGCTGAATTCCTCCCGGGGGGAGCTCGGACTTTCTCCTCTCCGCTGCTCGCCTCTCGACCGCGGAGGCCGCGGAAGCTGCTCCGCCCGGGGACACACGGACACGGACAGACACGGGGACGCGCAGCGAGCCCCGCGCCACGCGTGCACACACAGCCGGGACACGCTCACCATCCCTCGCACACACACCGGCACAAGACACAGACACACAGAGACACACACACAGAGCCAGGCGGCCCCGCTCCGCGCCGCGGGGACACTCACCCCGCACCGGCACACGCGCGAAGCACCGCCCCGGACCGCCTCCGCATCCCTCCCTCCTCTCCTCCCGCCCTCCCCGCTCCCCGCCCGCCGCGCTCGCACACACATACACACACACACATACATACATACACACCGGCCGCAACATGACGGGCGGGCGGACAGACTGACACACCGGGGCACCGCCGCTCCGCACGGATTATTCTCCCCGCGCCGGGGCGACGCAGCGATCCAGCGGGGCGGGGGCGGTGCCGGTGCCGCGCTGCCAGGAGGGTCCCGGCCCCCGCCGGCCAGCGGCGAGCGCGTCGGGCGCCGGAGGAGCCCGGCCAGGTAACGCGTCCCTCCCGGGCGGTAYCTCCGGGCAGAGCCGGGCCAGGCCGCGGGGCGCCGCCGGGTGCCCGGTGTGCGGTGCCCCGTCACCCCGCTCGGCAGGTGCCGGGGTGATGCGGCGGGTGTCGCCCCGGGGCGCGGCCCCCACCCCCCGCTTTGGCCTCGCCTTCCCCGCCGGCGGGGCGGCGGCCGCCGGGCGCCCTGCGTCSACCCGCGGCGGTGGGGGCGGCGGAGGATCGGGGCTGCCGCAGCTCCGCGCTGATCCCCGGCAGCCGCGCTCCGGTAGCGCCGCGGATTTGCGAGGGCGGGCGGGCGGCGGGGGCACAGCGGCACTGGCGTCTTTGTGGCGGGGCGGCCGGGGCTCGGTGCCCGCAGGTGTCACCCGGGGGCCGGCCCAGCCCGGGGCAGAGGCAGCGCTGGCGGGGCTGCCGGGGTGGCCTGGGGGCAGAGCGGGGCTGGTCGGGCCCGGCCTGATGGGGGCACGGCACGGCACGGCACGGCACGGCACGGGGAGCCGCTGCCGGGCGGCTGCATCGCTCTGGTGGTCACTCCGGCCTCGCTGCTGCAGGTGACAGGGAAGGAATCGCATCCTTTTTTTGTTTATTTTTGGCGTTTCTTCTTTCCGGTTTTCCCCCCTTTTCCCTCCCTCTGTGTGTGCTCGGCAGTCTGCAATTAACCTATGAAAAAGACAAGAAGTGGTTTCAGAAATGTGAATGGGTAGGGCCGGGCCACTGGCGGCCATGTGTGACCTTTGCCATGGATTGGGAGGCAGGAGCTGGAGGATGCTGCATGTGCTTTCCAAAATCGCATGGCAAGCTGAAAAAGTGGAGGTTATTATGGAAGAGGTTCATAGAAATCTTGTTTTTCCTCTAGATAGTTTTTGYGTTGCTTCTCCTAGCTGAAGAGGTTATCTTTGACTTTCGGCARAGTATGTTGCTGCAAGTTGTCTTGCAAAGGAACGGGGTTATTTTGCTCTTCCACAGAGAAGGAATCCCCCCCTACCGCCCAGCTTTATGTCTCTAAGTCTCCTTTGGGATTGACAGCAATAAGTGTCTTGGCATAGACAGAARCTGCAGTGTGCTTTATTTTCTTATTGCACAACTTTATAGTTGAACGTAACTAGAAAGGAGATTCAGAATAGTCTCTTATCCCTCTCTATGCCAGATGTGTTTTTCCATCTCGTATATATTGCACTTGAAGTGTTAAACTCTCTGGGGGCATGGAGGTGGGGATGCGAGGCAAGGTCTACTAGTTACTTCAAACAATTCTCCTTGCTCATACTTAAGAAGGAGAGAAAGGAACATGTTGTAAAAGCAGCTGAGGAATATATAAAAGTGAAATATTAATGAACTGAAAAAGCTCAGATAGCAAAGACATTGTGCCTAATAATTCAGGAGGGTTCTTGTCCTCTTTACAACTCCTTGTTGTATGTGTGCCTGYACTACAAATGCAATTGATATAAAGGATGGTAATGTTTGTATTTAGCTGGAAATAGTAGTAGTACATTTCTGGGTTTTCTTGCATTAGTGATCATCTCTGCAGTAACCTTGCTTTAACTGTGACTTTTGAGGCTGCTGTAAGAAAGGGAGTTATTACAGAAACAGTAAAAAAATATTTCAAGAATGTTTTCTTGGAAATGTAAATGGGAAGGGCTGACTAAGACCTGGAATAACCCAGGGAACAACTAGTCTTGGAAAGTCCTTTCAGAGACATCATGATGACGGCTGTGAGATTATTCATCTCTTGCATCCCAGGGAGCAACATCCCATAAACAGCACTGTCTCAAAAGAAGGTAATACAGCTGTCCAGGGTCTGCTGAAAGTGAGACATGGAAGCAAGGGGTATTTTCTACAAACTGAGGTTYCTTTACCTCTTTGAGTCCGGAATGGGGTGGTCCCTGTAGTTGGACTAACTTCGCCAGTTTGGCTTGGAAGGWTACTAAGTGCAGCAGCTTTCTGCCACAGATTGGTGAGAGAATTTGACTCAATGGGACAGTTTTYTGTCAGCCCGTAGGGTGAAGTCTTGTAACCCTGGCTCTAATCCTTGGCTCTTTGGCAGGACTTTTTGGAGTAGCTGCTGGCTTGAGCGAGGCCTGCCTTCTGGAGAGCTTGCTGCATGCCTCAGTAGGGCAGCACARCTGGGGAGCTGTACCAGAAGGACAGCCTGGAACAGTACATGGACCATGTCTGGGTTACAAGAGTTAGTGTTTGTTTTTTAAGTCTGTTACTCATGGAAGTTGCTGAAAAAGCGTCTTGTATCCTCGGGTCTGTGCATGTGGTTGTGTGAGAGCATGATCTCTTGTGCTGCATCAGCTATGTGTGGTTGGATTTCTCCTTTTTGATTCAAACCTAACATGAGCCTTTGAAGTTGACATTGAAGAAGTTAGATTTGGTAGTGTTTTGGAGCTTTGTCTGCTGGAGTGTTTCATAAACAGAAAGAGAGATGTGGAGAAGTTGCTCCACTGGGAAAARTTCCCACTCTTCTATGAAAGTTCATGGAAGATGCTATGGCTTTGTTGGGTTAGTCCATATGGAGTACTAGGAAGAATAATGGCCAGTGTGTATTTTTTATGATGTTAGGAGTTATACAGATACAAGTAAGTTACTTGAGAAAAGCATTTTGTAAAATTAAACTTAATGGTTGTTTTTGAAAAGCATAAATCTTCATATTCTACAAACACGACAATTTCATAGTGTTTAAGTTCTTGGATTGTTTTCTCTGGACTTTTGGAGGCCTCCTAATAAAAGGAGGCTGTATATTTGCCTTCCTTTGAGGCAAGGGAAAAAGTGAATGTTGCACAGTGGTTTGTGTGAAGTGGGCTGATACAAGTAAAGCATGGCATGAAATAATACTYGTGTGTCAGTGAACATATCAGTGGATAAGAAACCTTATAAACACTTAGTYAAATAGCTGCCAGCTTGTTATGGTCAGGAACTGAGCTATAATCTTTTATCTTGCAGAAGTTACWCTTATAAGATGCAGTGCCTCAGTTCTTTCCATTGAGAATACTTTTGCTGCAATTGGAGGGGCACATCACCAGGTGGGAGGGGGGAAATAAAAGGAAATATACACATAAATAATGGTAAGTAGGGGCTGGGCTTGTTTCCTGAAAAATTACTGCAGTTTCATCAGATTTTTCTCTTGATATAGCATTTATTTGGCAGTTTTCTGTAGTGATAGTAAACTGGGCTACCTTGATAAAGTAAATATGCTTTTGTATTTCATTTTAGCTATTGACTGTACGGCTGTGTGAGATGTAAAATACAGGACTTGCAAGCACCTCAAATACCTATTGTCATTTATATTTGTAAGATTTTATGTGTATTCCTGTACTTCAGTAAGGGCATGTAACTTTGACAGTATGGAAGATCCAGCTTTATCTTTYATAGGCATCAGTATTAAAACTCTATAGCTGTTTGTTAGTTAAATACGTGGTTACTTGTAATTCCTGCTTCTTGACTTGTTCTCACTGCACTACATCGTGGAGTGTGTTGCTTAAATAGTACAGAGTCACTCCAGGACTGAAGACTGGTATCATTTCCATATTGTATGGCAGTGAAATGATGATGATAATAATAAAAATAATAATAATGCTTTCTATGAAGTCTGCCACCTTTACCTGAAATGTGACTGTCCTATAGAGGATAGTTRGTTTATAGTAAGGGAAAAAAAGCTACAGGCAGGCAATAAGTAAAAGTAGCAAAGTCCTAGATGTGGGCAAAACAACTTTTTTATTAAATGTACACTGTAGTCTGTTGTGCATGTTTTGTAATTTTGCACAAMATGTGACAACTAAAAAGAAAAAGTTTGAGAAGATTTGAGTGACGATGGTTTTCTATCCAAACATTGTATGTTGCTTATCGATGGTGTTTTTGCCCTGTTTATTGCTRTGAAGGCCCATGTGAGTGTTGTGGTATGGATGTGTAATTCTTTTCCTTATAGATGGGAAATTGAAGCAGTGATGTGTTGAAATCATACAGCTGACTTGTGATAAAGACAGTTGAACTGGAATATTCATCCCAAATCCCACAGTGGTATCTTAATGGATTAGCTGTGTTTATATAGTTTGTTTGATAACTTGCCATAGATGTGGAAACTTCTTACAGATCCAGTTACAGGATTGTGTGTACAGTAATGCAGCATTTTCTCAATAAAGACCAATTACTGTCAGAGGATTTTTTTTCAGTCTAGGYGAAAAAACTTTTCCTGGATTTCATTTTGTTGTTAAGTTTGAGAGAAAGCAGTTCTGCACTCGTAGAATGTAATGATGCTCTTACATTATTTAAGGAAATACCACTTAATTTTTTATAATGCTCTAGCATATCAGGAATTTGAGATCTGGCTCAGTCAGTAATGCTTCTGAGGATCACAGCTGTTTTCCAGTGTGAAGAACYAGTTGTGACAGGCTGGTAGGAAGCTTTTAAAAACACACTTCAGTAAATTTTTGTAGTGCATATCATTGCTCCTGAAAGTACGTGTTTTGGTTCTAGTGCATATCTAGCTCTGTCTTTTTTTTGATTATTTCATGCTTGTTTTGGGGCCTCTTTCCTAATCTTTGTTTCACGTGCTATCTTTATGTGATCCCTTAAAACATTTTAGTAGGAAAATAACAGYTCTAAGTGATTTACTGATTTTCCGTAGTACAGTGAGATTTAGATTTGGGTGGGAGTGCAAAAGTATTCAACAGGTTTTTCATCTGTGTGTTGTCTGTGACATAGTCCAAACCTTGTMATTTACCTAAGAAGCAATGACATCTATTCAGATGCCACCTCCCAGTGATGTTAATCAGTCACTGTCCACCAGGCCAGCCAGATCTCACACCGAGAGAATAATGGAGTCTTTGCCTCCAGAATGTGGTCAGGGGGTGTGCTGTGCTCAGGTGGCAGTGGCAGTCTCTGCCCACTCTGCTGGTATCCAAATACACCAGCAGTTTGTGCTTTGTACTTTGTCCTGTGTGCTAGGAAGYAATTCCAAATTCTACAGTGTCTTCTAGCTTTCATTTAGTGCAGTGCCAGTTTGTGGGGCTGTATTTCAGAACTATCTTGGCTCATTTTTTTATTTATTTAAAGTGTTTTGTCCTCATTTTTTTTTTCCTATATGACTGGCGAGAAGAGAGGAGAAGAGCAAAGTTTCACCATTATTCTTGGAGAAGTTTTGGTCAGTGGCAGAACTGCTGCTGATCTGAATAGGAGCCTTGGTAACTGTTTTGACAGGTTTTCTTACTTTAAAATATGCTGGCTAAATTCTTGGTGACCAACCGAACACGTTGTGGCACAAAGACAATGGAAATAGGATGACAGTCTTGCCAAGAATAGATTGCCTTTATTTTTTTTATTGATTGTCACTGTATGCATTACTTTATTCTATGCAAGAATATTTATTTCATTGTTAACACAGAAGCTTTAAATAAGAATGTAGTGTATATATTGAAAGTATGAAAATGCTAACAGGCCAATTTAATTTGGAGTATTCAGAAATATTAATAAACTGCYTTGGAAAGCAAATTCTGCCATAACATATTCATGTTTTTTTCTCTCTTGATTTTGCTGAAGGGATGCAAGTGGCAGAAGATGGCAATAGGAGAAATGATGTGGCTTTCTCCATATTTATTTCAAATARAGTGATGCTGCAAGTTGATGTACATTCTTTCACATTCATTGAGACCTCCTAAATACCTTGAGTGCAGATGATGCCTTCAATTGTGAGAGTAAGGTATCAGTTGTGCTTAATGTGACATGTTAAGCTTTTAATATTTCTYGATACTTAAACCAAGTATGTTTTAAGCTGGGCCACACAGCATCTTCAGGAAATAGCATTTCCAATTTGATATCGTGTAACAAATATTGGTTTCAATTTACATGCAGAGGCACAAACATTGTGGTTTAATAGAATCATAGGATCATTAGGGTTGGAAATGACTTTGACTCTCACTTTTACCGTGAGATGGACTCCAACCTTTTACCAAATACCTCTATGTCTACTAAACCATGTCACAAAGTGCCATGTCTCATTTTCATTCACTTCCAGGAACTGTGACTCCACCATTTTCTGGGCAGACTGTTCCAAAGCTTAACCACTCTTCCAGTGAAGTTCTTCCTAATAGTCTGAACTTCCCTTGGTGCAACTTCAGGCTGTCTCCCTTTGTCCTGTCACTAGCTGCCTGGAGAAGAGGTTGACCCACAGCCTTGGGACACCTCAGCCACAGCCTCCTTTCAAGTAGTTGTGGAGAGTGCTAAGGTCTCATTTCCTCTATCCTTAAGAGCCCCAGTACCTCAGCCTCTCATCATTGGGTTTATGTTCCTTGTTGCTACTTGGCTATGTGGAAAATAACCCASCTAGCATGTGGAGGCACACCTGTGTGTCCTCCAGAGGCAGCCTGTGAAGGCATGCCAGTTAATCCATCCACCTTTGTTCTGTGAGAGATTAATGAGCTGTCAGAGATCCTGGACTGGGAGAGCCATGTAGTTGTCTCCTGTTCTCTTCTGGTTTTGCTGTTTCCCGATGTGAAAGTAGATGTGGTATAAGGAGGATGATAGCAGGCGCTGTCATCTCTGTGAATAGCAAAATAAAGCAGTTTTGTTTTATGTGAATTTAAATTTTGAATGATGTGAATTAGTACGAGGTTATACTGTGAGTAGGAGACTCAAGCATCTGAATTTGTTATGGTTTTGAACCCATTTTTTCAACGTAGTGGCTGTGAGCTCAGAGAGAATGATGGCCCCAGTGGCAAAACTGCTTGATTATATCCTTAAATATTATTTTAGTGTGTTAGTTTGCTTAGTACAACATTTATTTTTTTCAAGGATTGATTTTCAAAAGTTACTGAGCTTGTACTGTTTTGATGGTTTTTTCACATTATAAAATTCTTAGTACGTCTAAAAATTCGGTTATAAGAATGTTTGTTACAATAAGCAAGTCCAAAAGAATAGGAATTTTAGAATGCTTAAGATTGCAAATAAAATTTATGCGAATAAGTTCAGTAGTGTTCCTGTAGGCATGTATTCTATACTAATGGTGATTATGCAAGGGGACACCASAAGACATTTAGAGTTTCTAATAAGTCCAGCTGGAGCAGAGACTCAAAAGACCAGGGTTGTCAAAATGATTGCCTAGACTTAAAACTTTCAGAAATAGATGAAAATGGGAGAGTAGAAGGAGAAATAAAAGATTGGGGAAAAATAAAAGAAAATAAATTTTGTTTCAAAATAATATTGAGTGGAGAGTTGTGAAAAACATGCATATGGAGTAGGTGAGGAGGAAATAAAAGAAATATAAAGAAATCAGTTTGTCAGGTGATAAGAGCTGACACCACAAACGGCTTCTTTTTATCTGCTAATCTTTATTTTATAGCTAGCAAACTCTGGGGCATTTACTGAGATAGGGAAGAAAAAGACACAGAGGAGTGGTGGTGAGAATGAAAGGAAAATCAGCGGTTCTGTTCTCCCAGTTCCCTGCCTTTGTTCTACTCTACCACAAAAAGGYTGTTAGAAGAAATTTAGGGATTAGTCCCATGAGCCGCAAGGTAATCTCTATTCTCTCTAAATCCTCATCCCAACATCCTGATCTTGGTCAATTATGTGTTTGGTGGCTGACTGCAGCAGCATCTCAGCAAATTTTTACACCAGTCTTCTGTACTTGCTCCTGGYCCTTAATAAGGGAGTAACGTACAATTGTCTGTTAATGATAGGTTTTGTTACAGATTAAACTTTTAACAGGCAGAAATCAGAACCAGGAGCTACAAATCTGTTTTAAACTCTCAGAACTGCAGCTCTGCAACACTTGTGTCTATGTKTAATAATTTGCCTATTTTTTTCTTCTGTGTAGTATTTTGCATGAGCTAAGAACCTGCAAATACCCACCTTAGGCGTTTTAGCTAAAGGTCTAATAACTTACGCCTCTTAATCTTCTTTATCAAGAGACACATGTAATTTCTACCCATAATAGTTGCAATTTAAGGGCGTTAGCAGGTGAAGAAGACTAGGATGTTAATGTGATTTGAATAAAGTTTTTACCTAACCCATCCTGTGAGTTGCTTACAGGGATACATAATATTCCTGAGACATTGTGAGGATAAATTTTCTGGGGTAAATACTTACACGTGTGTGTATGTGTGTGTGTACATATATGTATGTATATTTAAAAAATACAAACGTTTTCAGTGAAAGAAGGTAAGCAGTGATTGTTTCAGCTGAAAGCTACATGGTTTTTAATGTGGAATAGTGAATAGTTCAGGAAAAAAACTGATTCTTTAAYAGTTACAGTAAAATTGAAGCAAGTCCACTCTTAGATCTTCAAGCAGTTAATAATTAGTGAGGGGATGGGGAGAAAATAACAAAAGCAAAAAAAAAGCTACTTATTCTGGTTTTATGGAGTATAATATGTTGTGGGCAAGATCTTTCTCAAAGCTGTATGTTGGAATACACACATTATTTGTAACCTTGGCTTGAGAGGGCCTTAGGATGATACTGTTTATTGAACAAAGTGAGCAAGAAATTACTATAGAAAAAAGGGAGTGAGAATTTTCACTTTTTTTTTTCTATTTCCTCATGCTTTTATTTGAATTTCACTGAGATCTTGCATTGTAAATATTTCATTGTGACTGTATGCTTTGAAAATAGTTAAGGGAGGAATAAAAGAATAAAAATATAAAAGAAGCAGTTCTCTACTCACATTAATGATTCTCATAGTTTGCATAGGACAATGCATGTGACTTCCAAAATGCTGAAGCTGAACACCGGAGAAACTGTAAAACACTTACACAGCACTATATTTTCTGCAGCATTTTCTAAATATAGACTAAATCCTTGTCAGAAAGAGTTTGTATAGTTAAAACAAAGCAAGGCTTGACATGACACAGAACAGCTTGAGAGAGGCATGAGAGCTATAGGTGAGGAACTGTGAGAAGCTGAGCAGTGGTTTCAAGTGAAGGATTTGTGGAAGGCTTGAAAAGATAGTGAAGATGCCCACCCCCTTCAGTTGAAAAAATAGTAAGTACAGGAGTTTGAACCCCTTCCATTACCTAGTTTTTTGTTTGTAGGTTTTTAGAAACAACTGTTTCTTTCTAATTTAGATAGTAAAAACAGTAGCTATATGAAATCTATGGAGTTTTTATTTAGTAATAAGTAACAATTAAAAACACATTACAGTGAAAACAACCTGATTTTCTATGAAACAATATTTGCTATCCTGCTGTCCAAGGATCCTACTGTACAATCTGCACCAGATGTTTTTKAACTTCTTGGTTGCTTTCAGTGATCTTTGGCAATAGAATGGAAGTCTTAAAAATTAATTAAGGTTTTACTTAGTTTTGAGCAATCRGAGGAGGGAGAGACACTCATGTAACTTCTCTGGCTCAGAGAAAGGCTGCACAGTGATCTCATTTTATGATCAGTATCAAAGAGTCTGCCTGGGAGAGGAGTCTTGTATGTGTCCTGGCTGCTGGGAGCTTGTTAGACATTAAAATGAACCAGCCCCAACATGGAAATCTGTGGGTAACTAAGCCTTTTTAGATCTGGCATTCATGATGATATATGAGGAAAAAAAAACCAACTCCTGAGTGTTTTTCTTAGGTTGTTTGTTTGGGGCTTGGGGTTTTCTCTTTTTAATGGTCTTCCTCCCCCTCCCTCACCCTGGGTTGTTTTTATATCAGCTTTTTTGAAAGGGTAGGGTGGAGCACTCATTCAGGGTGTTGGACTGACGCCTGCCTGATGAGAATTGATTTGTTTARGCCCTTGCACTGTATCCATTTGCAACACCTGAAGATTTGCTTCTCTTTTGTCTTTATTACTTGCCTACCTGAAGTCCTCAAAGAAGTATGTTGCAGGCATGCGCTTTTTATTTAACTCAGYTTTCGACTGGAAAGATAGCAGGTATTGTGGTTTTTTAATTGCTCTGTTGACATTGACACTCAGCACATCTATCAGCAGAAGCAAAGAAGGTCAGAYTTCTTTTTGTTCTGTGGTGTCAGAAAAGAATGGAAGGTCCAAACAAACCCTGCTGTGAAGAAGGCTCAGATGAATTGCTTTTGGCTTTGAACTAACCGAGTGCTTGGAAGAGCASAATCTGTGCCTACTTAGTGAAGTGTGTATTGGGCTGGCTGGCCATAGTGTAATAAATGAAGGAAAGATCCCAGTTCCAGATACKCAGCTGAACGTGAGAAACTAGTAATTTATGGTCTGTTGCCATTCAGCTTCTCTCTGGTACCTCTTTAAGAAGGTGTGTTAAAAATTGAGAAGTAGGAGAAAACTTCAGAGGCATCTATTTTCCTGTGCAGTAGCAAAACACTTAACAATTAGTAGTGAATGCAAAATCCAAATATTTGTATTCAAATAGAGTGCATTCCTACCGAAGTTTCTTAAGTGGTTTGTTGCTCWAGTAGAAAATGAGCTTAGGAATAGAGCAAGGGAGTCTTTGTGTCAAGAGAAACTTAACGTCATGTTTCAGTACCTCAGTCTTTATGTTAAGATTTGGAAAGCATATTACTTCTTCTAACGATACCTGAGCACAAATTGTGGTGAAGAATATRCAGAAAAAATGTTGAAGAGAGTGACTGTGAAAAATAATGATATTGTGTAAGTTTTTGGCASAGTAACAACATCAGAASCCTCCTCATGTATTTGTTTATTTTGGAAAACAGTTTGGGCAGGGCCCTGTAGTGATTATTCAAGTCRTGTTTGGATATAAAATGAGCTTGGTTTGCTCTGTCAGGCAGGTGTTGCTGCGTTCCAGTAAAAACATTTGCTGAGCTTGTGTGCAGAAAATGCACCTGTTTACTAGGATGGCAGTTTCAGCTGAGATAAACGGGTACAGCAAAGGTGAGACATGCTTTTTTTTTAAAGCTGGGATTCTTCCTTTGACATTGTGATAGTTTTGCCTTTGCTCATGTTAGTTGCRCTTGAGTCAGTCCTGGTTGTACTTCAGCTGAGCTCTGGTTGCTGTATGTGTGTGTTAGACCTTTTGTAATTTATCCATTATGAATGATGGTTATTGAGGAAAGTTATTTCAYGGGCTACTTTATTATSTTGAATACAGCTGCTTGTAATACTKAYGGGTTTACCAGAGGGATTTAATGAATCTGTGACAATAGAAACAATTACAGAGGTGGTGAAAGAAAGAATCCTTGAATGTATTATTTTTATTTCCCTGGAGTTAATCTTCACATATCAAAGTAAATTAACCAGAATATGCTGCGTAGATGTCTTCTGGATTCCCAAGTCAAAAGCTATTATGAGCAAAATGTGATTCTCTYTATTCCCTGTCCTACAATCCTTTCTCAAAGTATGGTTCTAGTGAAGTCAATATAAGCGAAGGAAGTAATATTCTGCATACGTTCATGGTRTTAAGGGAAAGACATTAKCCACTGTGATATGTAGAGGTGAAATTATTTTGGGAGACATTTTTGCTCTTCCTGAATTTTCTGCTTCTGCCACACATCTTCATGCCCTTTGTTATCCCAAGGGTTGGCAGTTCACRGCCTCTTGCAGGGGTTTCCACCCAGAGCTCAATCTKCATTTCAGKCTTCAGTTTGCAAGCCAGCTACCTGCACCAGTTTTATTCCTCAACCCTACAACAGAGTATTTGCATGCCTCACTTTGTCCCTTTAATGCCCTGAGGGATTGTCAACAAAGTGGCATTTACTGAAGAGGTCAGTTTTGATRGAAGCTGAAATCATAACCTGGCTGRAGRTGAAACAGAATATATTTTGTATTTGGTTGTTTGCCTAGGAGTAGATACATACAGAGATGAATTTCGGTGTAATCCTCAAACTGTTTACTATGTTGTGCTAATCTCTGCAGCTACATCAGATTACAAAAGACAAAAAGGCTGGTGGTRGGCTTTAGAAGTTTCTGCCATCTGTCCTGGTGCTTACCCTTCRTTCACCGTAAGGGTGTATTGTGAGGGGCCAGACAGCCTCCCCRTGTATTGCAGCCTCTTAGGCTGCTTTTACCTTCTGTCCCTCTTTTGGATTCTGTTCAAATGTAGCGCCATGTGGGTCTTCTGTTTTACCAGAACAATGCAGATCCTCGTATCCTGTGCTTCAGTTGTTTAACATAGCAACTTTGGATCTGGGATCTTTTTATTGTGTAGATTTTTATAACAGCTTGCACTGGAGTTATCACAGAGATCTTCGTGTCTTTTTTAGCAAGAGGAATGGTGTGTTTTCCCATTCTTATTCATCCTTGGGGTGTTAGTGCCCGTGGAATGGTTTCACCCTGCATACCCTTGCTAGCTGAGCGCATCTCCAAATCCCCACCATGTAAATGACTGCACCCTTTGGGTAGCGCTGTGCATCGGGCTCGTCCTTTGTCCTCATCTGACACTTCACTGTTTCTGTCTGTTCGGGAGATCTGCCTGCATTTGAAGGCACAGAAGGAGGGGGATAGCCTGTACTTCTAGCAAGACAACAGCTTTCCTGCTGCTCCTGGCCTACTTTCTGGTGTGCGTGAGTTAGTGGAGTTGAAAGGAATGTGATTACTTGTGATTGTGTGGAGGAACAGACTGATGTGTTTGGGAGAGTTGAGGAAGGTGCACTATTTACAGCAATGTTGCTCATGCTGAGGTACCTCATTCATCTAAAACACACTTTGTCCATGTCCTGAGTGTAGTAAACAATGTTATTAAAGCTAGTAACAACAACCATGGCTTTTGAGAAAATACTATCATTTCTGTAAAKCTGGGTTAAGCTCTCCCTAAATCCAAAAATAATTCAGACTCTTCCCTAGAAAGCACAGACCAGGGAAGTGATGGAGATCAAGAAAATAATATACAGATACCAAATTTGAGAGCTAATCCCTGTATTTTTACATATTCAATGAATAATTTAGCAAAATATTTTAAATATTTAAAGTGTATTTAAAGCACCATTTCAGCAATGCCTGCGTCTTTGGATTTTTCTTTCTAATCTTTTTGGTTCATGACAGAAGTTTCAGGTATGCTGTTATTTCCACCCCTTAGGCTATAATGAAATGAAGTATTAGTTCAAGATATGAAATTTTTGATGTCAGTGCTTGGGCATAGATATCAGAAAGATTTTAATTTTATGGTAGAAATCCCTTATAATAAAGTTGTGTTTTTTAGAGAAAAGRCTGGACTTAATTGGAGATACTCACACAACTTGATGGGAGGAAAGAGTGCTCTTAGAAAATATAATAATCCACTTTTAAAGATTTTTGGTTTAAAGAATTTGTGCCTCCATATATTACATGTATAATTTATATACATTCTTTAGAACAGTTGTGGCGTGAAATATAGTATTGGTAAGGCTTTTTTATGCTTAAAATATAGTATCTTTGTTTGTTGTTTGTCACTGGTTAGTGACAAACTTATTTGGTTGTAGCAAATGAAAGTAGCTGTAACCATTTTTATAAAAATAAATTTAATTCTCTTCATGCAGTAGGTGTGTAAACTTGAAACTTCACGCCAAAGTGTGTATTGATGGTTAAAAGCCTGTATGTTGTCAAGGGAATGTAGGATGAGTTTATGGAAATGAAGTCCAGTGTTACCAAATATGCAGAAAGTCTGGCATGAAAATGGTAGGAAGAATMTTTTGGGGGTGGTGGCTGGTATCTTACATTCTTCCTGAACGTAAGACTTTGCATGTGCATGAAATGGGCATGTGGGCTGGCTGCATTATAGGAATGGCTGCACCAGATCCAAGTTCTGCATTCACAAAGCATCCTCAAAAGTGTTCAAAATTTTAGAAATTAGGAATTGAAAGTCTCTGTGAGAGCTGGAGCCCYCAGTGCTTAAGGTGATGCAAATTGCATGAGTTGACAATCTTATTCTGTGAGCTAAGGGAATGCTGCTGATGTTTTTGTTTTTTGAACTTTAATAATCCTCTGTCCCAGGTGGCTAAACAAGGGAGAGAGATCTTGTTTTCTRTGTATCTAATGATGGCAGCAATTTCTTGGCAGCTGAATTAATTTCAGATTCTGTAACAAGACTTCAGATTAACATTAGATTTCTCCTAGCTAATGGTATTTTAGCCTCTCAACTCTATTCACAGGAAGAAAAAATCCTGTCTCTAGAGGTATTTGTGTTTTACATCTGATCTCCCCTACTTTTTTATATAGCATGTGTCACAGTTTGACCCTTTAATAGATAGAGGTGTGAAWAGCACTGTGGTCATGACTAGCACCACTTCTTTTCAAAAACCAGTTCTTAAACTTTGAGATTCTACATGAACAAAAAGGTTGTTGGTGTATAYATAATAAGAGGAATTCAATTTCAGAGTGATCTGTGCTGCATAATAAGATGAACTCACTTGTACAGGGTTCATTTTAATAAGCTAAATGAAACATTACATGAATAGGAAGCCGAGATTTAGGTCACCCTTAAACTACATTAGAAAAACAGTGACTCACTGAAGTAGKGGGTAACCAATCCCGATGTCATACAGGGCATGAGGCAGTGTTTCTCTGCACAGGGGAATACTGAGCTGAAATAAAGGAGGTGTTTTTTGTTCTGTWTATTTTTGCTAGTGAGGTTTGCTGAAAAAGTCAGTTTGGTGTCTTGCATTAAAAAATATTGAATCCTCCTTTGGAGGATTTGAAGAAAATGAGTGAAGCTTATTCAAAAATCAGAGTGTTTTACTCTCAGGGGTTAAAAATGGTCTGCTTGTTTGATTTAACAGAAAAAAAAAGGAAGTTGAATACAAATATGGAAGTGCAAGTACAGGTGAGAGAAAGGCTCTTGAATAGAGTGGTGTTAGTAGCTGGAAGTAAAACCTGGAATCTGAATATGAAGTAACTAATTTGTGTAGACTGTTATACTGTTATATAGGAGGCCAGAAGCAGTGCTCATTTTAGTTACTTAGTCCCTAAAATCTGACAATAATAGAGTTACTCCTGAGATGCACAGGATCATATGGTAAATTTTATTTTAAGACTGTGTGTGTGATGGATGAATTAAAGTAATTATTTTAAGAGAGTTCACAGTCCAGGTATTTTCTGTTCAAGAAAAAAAAAATTTAAAAATTGAATTATTTTTCTATATATGCCGATTACCCTGTGCGTTAATGTATTTTTTTTTACAGCTTAGAGTAGGATAATGATCTAGCCTCTTCCATCTTCATGTTCTCACACATGAGGACAGACTTAATAGAAAAGTAGATGGAGAGAGGTTAATTAATTTAATTGGTTTCCATGGGACTTATAAAAATAAATATGGATACTGCTCATTTTCTCAAAGAAGGCTGTTTTCTGTAAGCCTGTAGAGTGAGTTMAASTTGGCTTAAAATCTGTTTGGAGATKTTATTTTGATGTGGCCTAAGGGATAGGATGGCTTGTGCTTTTGGGGTAAAAAGAGGGATCCAGGACTTGAAAAGTGCTTTCCTCTATCCTTGGCAKCAAATGTCATCCCCCAGACCATTGCAGAAGTGGCATCTGTGTCGTGTGCCAGACTGTGCTCGAGAGGAGGTGTTCAGCTGCTRTGTCTGCGATCACTGAGCAGCTGTTCTGCATCTCCTGCAGGTGACAGGCCAGATGGAAGTGTCTCCTGAGCCTGCTACAGCCYACAGGCTGTCCTCTGGATGGCTACCCAGGGCTCATGGTAGGCTTCTCCKGCTGCTCTGAGTGTTTTCTAAAAGCTTGCAGTTCTCTTCTGTATGAGTACACTTAAAAGCCTTGCTTTCTCAGGAATGCTGGATGAAAAATATTGGGCATCTTTCTAACTCAGAAACTGAGTGATTATGGATTTTTCKAACCAGAAACATGTGTTGCTGCTCCCCCACCCATGRCTGCAGCTGCTTTCTGTGTTATCTRCTGGATTTTTGCYTTTTASATCTGTGGATGYATGCAGTCAGTCAGTCCCTATCCCACATTAGCATTCTGTGCCGGGAGGAACCCTCGGAGACCATGGCTTAGCTCTGCTTAGGCTTTGCTCTACAAGCCTGTTAGACAAAGCTTCACATTGAATTCACATTTTCATTATGAAMATGTGCATCTAATTGGTTCTTTCAGCTAACTGAAATGAAAGATGGGTGGCATCTGTTTAATGAAGTTCATTATCATCTGGAGATTAAAGAGCAAAATGTTTATACTTTGCTGTATCTTAGTGTATCGATTCAGTGTTTCYGTAGGGGGTTCAGTGCTGATCTAGAGTTTTCTAAGAAACTTMATGCGGTCAGTACATATCTTGAGACTTATGAACATGTGTCCATATTGATATTTTCTTGGACTCTTGTGTATATCTAAATAGTGTACCTGTAAATTTGAACCCACAGGAAATGAAACTGTGCCTGACCAGTCTTGTAYCTGCTCTGTCCCTTACAAAGATTCTAATTTTACCAGCTCTCTCTCACTAATTTCCACCATGATTCACTTTACTTTCAGGAACTTAGTATATGATACTTTTTCTTTCTTTATTTCTTGGTGGTTCCAAAGAAATCTTTGTGCTGAGAGTTACAGTCAAACACATTGACACAAACTGAAAAAGTATTTAGGTACTTGAGGAATACAGTGTGTTGTCCTTAACTTTGCCACAGCTGGATTCTCCAGAAGTCTTTTGTGGAAGCATTTTGTGGGGTGAAGTGTGTGGAGGACATATAGCATGTTTCTTGGCAGGCTATGGACTGCTGATATTCTTGTGTGTAAGCACAGACATAAAAAATATGTATGTTTGTGTATGTGAAGATATACATATATATTTATATATATATATATATATGAGAGCTGATTTTATACTACACTACTGCAGAGTAAGTGTTGTAAGGTATAATTAGACAAGCTATCATTAAACTACCACTGAGTTATGTAGTTTAGGATTATACATTATTGCATTTTGGATTGAGGCCATTTCTCTCATGTGGTTCCCATGTCTGTGATTTCTTGTTCTTCAAAATACAATTAAAGACTCAGCAGACATACACAGATAATGACATAGAAATTCAATATTTTAATGACTTGAAGTGTAAAGCTCCATACGTTTATTTCTCTATTAAAATTTTATTTAATACTTAATCTATGCTAATGAAATATGACAAAGATGAAACCACAAAATAGAGCATCTGTGCTGAAGCTGAGCCTGAGATGTTTAGGATATTGTAAGTAAAGGGTGTGTTTAAAGGCTGCCCTTTGTGCATCATCTAAAACTTCTGGGATCTCGTGTTATAGCAATAGACTATAGCGGGAGTGCTGGTTTCTGGTTGAGGAGTTGCCTGTGTTTTGGTAACTGGGGGATTTGRGTGGGGTTGCCCTGCTCCAAGGACTGTCCTTGTTTTTGCCCAGTCAGCTGCTGTGGATAAATTCCAGGGCTGGTTTGGATCATCCTCTTCAATTTCATAGCTCAGGTTATAGCAAAAGGGGGGGTTCTCGGGACATTGGTGGCACCTGCGAGAGAAATGGGAATGTGCCCCTATGGAAAAGTGTGGATGATGAGTGATGCAGCAAGAGATGTACAGCATTAAAGGGCCTGTGAGGAGGAAATGGGAAATTTGGTGTCGAGGCAAGAGAGATGTTTTGGGTGTACATGTACAGGTTGTGTGCTGGGAACTTGATTGTGTCTTGGGGATGACAACAGAACTGCTGACCTTGAATGATGCTCCTTTTGCCACATTACAGCTGGGCAGCTGTAGCTGTATGGAATTAACCAGTTCTGCTGGAGACTGGAGAGGCTTTCAGAGAAAAAGTAGTGTCAGGTGGATAGCTGACAGTGAATTTTGCTTTGCTTCTCTTTTTTTTCAGAAAAAAATTTCTGAGCAAACATAACTCACACTGTTTGCACATATATGCTGAGCAAAATGTACATATTTACATAAGCTTCGGTCCTTTTGCATACATGATTTCTGTGATAAAAGTATTTATTACTGCCTGGTGAAAATTRTGTGTTTTGTTGGAATAAATGTTTTTGTTGGGATTTCCGCAGTAGTGATGGTCTTAGAAATTGTTGATTTTTTTCTTAMATTTACTTTTCTCTGCGAACTGTGGTGTAATGATGGCTTAAAAATTAAGAACAAATATATGGTCTGCTATAAGAATAATTAATGCATTATTAAAACAAAGAGCATATATTTTTCAACTACTTTAAAACCTTTCCTATCTCCTTACCATAGCAATAACCTTTAGTGCTCACACAGTGCTTGACTTTTCAGAATTTGCAAATATTAATTGATTGTTTTCCTAGGTTGAAAAAGCTTCACAGAGCAGAAATGTGGGTGGGAGCAGTGGGGACAGCCAGGCCAGCAGAGCAGTGGGTCTTGCTACAGCTCATTATTTCCTGTTGTAAAGATGATTTGTCAAAGRTGCCAGCCACCTTTCATTGTCCTTTCCTCTTGATAGCTCTTACCTTGAGGAATCCACCCTGTGTATTTCTTAAYGAATCTCTCCTCTGAGAATCCACCGTGAAGTCTTGCCTTGTATGTAGTTTTAGACCCACTAAGATTTTCARTGGAAAACAATTAATACTGCTATATTCTCATAGTGTGCCTCAAACTAGGGCTGATTAGCATTTGTGTGGTACTTTCTAAATAGTGATCTCAAGGAGTCTAATGAAGTTGGCATTTTCCTGTTTCGAAGATGTGTAAAAAAATTAAAGTTCAGAGAAGACAGAATTGGAAATAGCATATTGGACTTCTGGCAAATAGCTTCTCATTAAGTGAATGAATAAGATTGTCTTAATATGGRAAACAGAAGTGCTTTGAATTATGARAAAGAATAAGMTTACAGGAGTTAAGGGTTGCAATATATTTCATATCCTGTGCTTAAGTCAGAGAAAAGGAAAATGCATGTTAAATTGAGTTCACAGAAAGAGTGTCAGTGCATACACCTGAGAACTTGTGTAGAAAGTAGTTAGTATTTAGTTTCTATAATTGATTAGCAATGGCCAAGTAAGTTAACTGAGTAATAACAGCCAAAAATACTGTCTCAGAGCACACCCATCACCATTGCCAAGTGCACTTCAGTGGACCTTGTGTTAAGTTTTGGAGTAGAGGAACTGGCACAAACCTGTTTAAATCCCAGGTTTGTTACCAAGCACATTAAACTTCATTACTCCTGAGCACTTCCGAAGCACTGAAACTTTCCAGTGCTCTTTTTCCATAGGTATTAAAAAACCAGGGCTACTGCTGTTACAGTCTCTTCACCTGCAGCTGCCAAATACAGTCAGCTTTAGTGTTGTGCTTCCCTGTGTTTGGTGAGGTGTGGTCATCGTGTGTGCCCAGGGCTCCCTCTGATCTGCAGTAGTTGCCTGGACTGCAGCTTGACAGGTTTGAGTGTGCTTTTCTTTGTGCATCTTGCCCCATCCTGTCCAAGGAGAGCAGGATGTCATTTCCAGTGATCTCACAGGGACTTGGAGTTGACAGATTGAGTAGGAAAGGGAAGAAAGTGTCAAGAAAAGAGGAAATTCACATAAATTAAGGAAAGGAGATTAATGTTCAAATGAATCAGTCTTTTTTTTTTTTTTTTAATCTGGTATTAGGTTATTGTAGAGCAATACTACAGATTCAGGAAATGGTATTGGCATATAAACAAAAAAAATTCTTAGCTTTCTATTTAAAGGTGATTTTTTTGTTCTTTTACAAATTTGATTAGCTGATGATTATGATAAATGATTATTTCTTGAGAATTCAGACTGACTCATCAGCTGAGGTGATCACAGGATCTTAGAACATCAGATTGCAAGGGACCTCAAGGACCATCTGATCCAATCTTCCTTGCCAAAAGCACAGTCTAGGCAAGGAGACCTAGCACCTGGTCCAGCTGAATCTTAGAAGTGTCCAGTGTTGGGTAACCCTCCACTTCCTGGGGAGCTTATTCCAGTGGCTATGGTTCTCATTGTGAAAAAATTTCGTGTCCAACCAGAATCTCCCAAGGAGTCTTTAGGTTCTTACCATGGGAGGCGGCTAATGAACATTTGTTTCTGCTCTGGTAGGCCTGGCTTATTCCCCAGTTGGTTGAAATGACATGATTATTGCCTCTTTGGACCCTGCCCTGTGAGCCCTCCAGTTTAAAGCCTGTCTCAAGTTTGAGAGCCTGCTGCCAACCATTCCCTTGCTTTCTCTAGTCAGTTGGATCCCATTTTTTCCCAACAGGTGGGAAAGAAGTAGTCATTGCAGGTAATGATTGATGATAATTATTATTGATCACAAAATCATAGAGTGGGTCAGGTTGTGAGGGACCACAGTGGGGTCATCTGGTCCACCCTTCCCACTCAGGCAGGGTCATGTCAGAGCACATGGTACAGGATTGTGTCCAGATGGTTCTTGGATATCTCCAGCRAGGGAGACTCCACAGCCTCTCTGKGCAATCTGTTCCAGTGCTCAGTCACACACGCAGTAAAGAGGTTSTTCCTTGTGTTCAGATGGAAGCTCCTGTGCATTAGTTTCTGCCTCTTGTCCTATTGCTTAACACCACTGAGAAGAGCCTGGATCCATCCTCTTGGTGTCCTCTCGTCAGATACTGACAGACATCGAGCAAGTCCTATCTCAGTTACCTCTTCTCAAGGYTGAACAAGCCCAGCTCCCTCASCCTTCCCTTGTARGACAGATGCTCCAGCCCCTTAATCATCTTTGTCACCTGCTGTTGGATCTGCTCCAGGAGCATCTGCCCCTTCATCCAAGTCATGGGTGTCTTGGTAAAGGCCCTAAAAGTTGTGATTAACAAAATATTTGGATAGGATATTGACATTAAAGACTCTAGTCATCAGTGTTCTCTTCTTCATAAAACTGAACACAATTTTTGATTTGTTCCAAATTCTGACCCTTTGCAACCGGCAATGGGCCAGGTATCTGCAATTCTTCATACTCCAAAGAAATGAGAGCTGAAGACATAAATCACTGTGTTGTGAAATAACCTGGAAGTGTGCTAAAATCCAATGGAATTACAGATTTTYATCATTATGTGCAGCAAAATGATTACTTTCAAATGACAGCAGTTTGGGKTTTTTTAATTGGAAAACACTGCTAGACTAACAGCATAATTAGCACAGATTATCTTTAGTGTTAGTCTGTTGCTTTTTCTTCAAAGGCAGTTAAGAATGGATGAATGTCTGTTGTTAGAGGCATCTTGTAGTACAGCTCACAACCATCTGGAAAGCTAATGTATAGACACAGGGTAGTTGTAAGTAAAAGTTCACTTTGCCTACTAGATTTACTTTAGTACTTATCTTTGCTTGATGATGCTCTCCAATTCTTTTCAAGTCCTCTCCATTTTTGTGTGCATAGCTTTCTCTACGATAGTACATATTAATGTTTAGGAATTTCTTTCAGAAAAAAAGCTGAAGCAGCTAATAAAGTTTTTTTTTGTTTTTTTTTTTGTTTTTTTTAAAAGACTGGTCTCAGTAGATGTAATTAAACACCCAGTTTGTCACCTCAGTAGGCAGCAGTTCTACTCTTGTTCTAGTATCTTATTGCACTGTGGTCTGGTCACACTTGGTTAACATATTATCTGAACRTTTGACCTGAACTGATCAGTGGTGAAGTTCTTACATTGATCTTTGAGTTGCTAAGTCATGCATTATTTATATGAATATAAGCAATGCAGGTCACACATAGGCCTATACTTGCAGTCTTAATTCAGAGAAATAACTGTGCTTTATTTTCKATCTACTTATGCTGAAAAACATAGCTTTGGAACATAGGGGGTTTCTCTTTTTTGAAGGCTGAGGTCTTGCAAGAATGATAAATCCTGTGATCAGAGAAGGAATCTGAAGTTTCTTAAAATGTGAAATTTTAATTGCTGCTTATTAAGAAGGTTGAATTTCCATATTAGCTAACAGGAATTAAAAAAAAAAAAGTGATGTGATGCTGAAATCTCATATTTACAATCCTGTTTTTTAAATTATCTGAATATCAGATCTGATTTGTTTGTATAATTTTTTTGAAAATTATCAGAATAGTGCTGTGGATAGTAGCCCTAGAAGCTTAACAGAGGTTAAAGTGTCTCTGCAGCCTAAAAAATATATTCCAGGATAGTAGAGTGTCAGATATCTCAAAAAACATACTTGGGCTATTGCGTATACAAATCATGTTATACTTTCCAGTATTGAAGTAAGAACGATGTGTTTAATCAATGGTCAATCAGGGTTTTTTTGGAACACCTCGTGTAGTGGGAAGACTGATATTGGGTAAAATTTTGTCTTAAATTTAGGCTATTATGAGCCTGCAGTGACTCTGCCAAGGACAGTAGGGTTATTCTATGTTTATGTCTATGTTTATGATACATGATTATCCAATTAGTTCAGTGGAAGAAAAACTAGAAACCATTGAACTGAAAGATGTTTGGCTTGCTAAGGATGTTGATATTCATGGTTAAATACTAAAATATGAATGAATATAGAAGAAAAGGGTGATAGGATCAGCCTATTTTTTCTAGCCATCTGGATGTTATTGTCAGTGTAATGGTGAGATAGGTGTTTTTCATCTGTAGTGGGWCATTCCTTGTGAAAGCATTGAACGTAAACACTGCATACCCAAGCAATTTTTGCAATTTAAATTGTGGATGTTTTCTATCAGGAAATGTCACTGCACACTGGCTGCTTGAGGTCAGTGAGTTAAATAGTGGAGTTGGATTCTAACAGGGCCGTATAATTTAATAACCCATAACAGCATTAGCAGTTATGCATGCAAAGATAAAGGTTATCACRCTGATTGCAGTGGGGACCTGTGGGGCCTCTTCCCTTCTCTGCTCACTTTAGAGYAGCACAAGAGCTTCTCTCTTAAGACTCGAATCACCTTTGTCAAAAGAGAAATAGTAGACTTAAAAGTTCACTGCTCTCAGTTTATACACTGAATGTTGCATCACTCTGTCTATTCCAATGAGATGCTTGAAATGCAGAGATGTTACAAGAGGGTTGCCACAGCACCATGGGGAGATAAAGTGTTCTGCCTGACTAAAGTGTTCTGTTTCGGGCAAAACATAATTTAGGAATAGGAACAGCTTCATAGGAGATGGATGGAAAATTTACAAGTGGATTAAGAACTCCTAATCTCTGTGTCAGTACAGATGGATACCTCAATAAAGGGAGTCTGGTAAGCTTTGGGGAAAAGATGTGCAGAACTGCCATACTGAGCTAATCAGAGCTGAATGGCTTTAATCTGTTTGTTTGATACTGAAAAAGTACAAGGAAACATAGAATAAAAATTGAATTTAAAAATGAGTAAAGTGTTTCTTGTTCGTTGATTTGTCATATTTTTAAAATAAAATTTCCAGTCAATTAGTGATGTGAGAGAAGGAGTCAGGGTGCATTCATCATACAGTTGGATTGGGAGAAAACATTCTTCTTTGTAGTATCTGCTAATTCAGAACTGCCTGCAATTTTTAAGCATGTTCTTTGTTGGTCTGGATTTTTGAATGAGTATTGAGCAGAAGGTACCGTGCTCTTTGGAGATTAACTGATGCTAAAACACACTGATCCAGCAGTGTGTGATCCAGCAGCTGAATATGTACTAGAATGTACTACGCTCTTATACCAGTCTGGGAATATAGAAGATTTCATTATCTGTTTTTAATGCTGAGGGGGGAGCTTTTGGCCTAAAATATAGTTACGTTGTCACTTAAAATATTTGTACTCATAGTCTGTTTCTCTCTTTATATTACATTGCTACTATTTTCCCCTCATATTTTGCTGGAAGTCTGTTTTATTTTTACATTTCCTTTTTTCTTCTACATTTCCGTAATAAATGAGGCGATGAAGGAGTATTGGAAGTGTTGAATTATTGTTTACTGTCTACTGACCTTGCAGTAAACTGAAATATGGGCTTTTTACAAAACCAAATCAAAACAACAATCAAAAAAACGCCAGTTATATTCTGTCTCAAGCCATTGAGTGTTGGACTTTATCGCACATTGTATATTTAACTGGAAAATTGGAACCTGCCTAGTCTGAGATGCTTTATTGAAGGTGATACCCTGACATTTGTGGGCTATTGCTCTGCAGTCCATATGTCTTAATCTTTTGGTACATTGAGGCTACAGGCCCACCTGACATTACTCACTGTCCTGATCAACAGATATTTCAAGGAGACTTGGTGTGTGGCTAAGATAAGCTTTAATGCAGTGCACATTTAATGGATAAGTGAAAAAAAATGCTTAGGTTTTTTGTTATTTTACAGAAAACTAGTTGGAGGATTGCAGAGGTACTTAGGGTTCCCCCTCTTTCCACCTTTTTTTGATCTTGTAGTCACAAAAAATAAAAAAGGTGGGGATGTGCAGATGTCTTAAGYTTGCCAGTAACAGGGATTCCCTCCTCCCTTCTCAACCTTAAGCTGCACAGCAAAAAACAATCCCCTCATCTAATTGAGTATCTAACTCCTTTTTCATGCTGGCRGTTACTGTAATTCTCATGTACTGAAATTGCTCTAGCGGTCTGTTATGGGACACAGTAAATGACTTCTCATATAGCTGTGATTGATCTCTCAGGGAGTATGTGGTTTGTCTGGTGCCATTGTGAAATGTCAGGAACAATGCACAGAAATCAGCATTTYAGCATGGATTTTTACCTAAGTCTTTGAAATTGCAGAGACCCTTAAAATCCGATTGCTAAGATTARAGGCATAGGAGACAGAAGAAATGCTGGGCTTTGCGTGTGACTGCACTACTACACATCAATCCTCCAGTATTATAAATTGTTGCTCTTTTATTCTCTTTAATTTGTGAGAATTGGTTAGAAATAATGATAAAAAAACTTTAAAAATGGAAAAGTCTTTTATGCTCCTTATGACTCCTCAGGAAGGGCAAAATTGATTCATCCAGGAATAATGAAGTTACTCTAATGAAAGTACTGCATAGCTTTGGAAAGAGCAAAACACAGGTGTATTTRTGTATTTATGAAGGTGTAACTTCTAAGCGTGTATTTTTTTTGATCAGGAACATCTTTTACTATTGCAGCTACGGTATTAATGTTGGAAAAACACGAACTTCTGTTAATTACTGGAATAGGTGATGGCATTCTCTTTGTTTATGTCAAATGTTCTTCTATAAAGAAGAGGAAGTCCAGTGTCCTAGCTGAAGACTTGTGCAGGAGAAGTCTATCTACAGTTTATTTAGAATTTGGTGAGGATGGTTACTAAGCTTCCTATGCAAATTTTCCCTTGGAAATGATTATTTTTGACACATGGACTAGAGGGTTCTCATCTCTTCTAACCTGACCAGAGGTTAAAATGCCTGCATGATTGCCTCACTTGGAAGCAGCGTAGTATTTGAACAGTAAAATCTGTAATTCTGTTTAACTTCATTGCCAGGAAGAAAGACTGCCTGCCTTGTAATGGTTCATATGATACATGAGGTTAGTGTACAGGAATTACCACTTCTGGAGAAATAAACTGGCTTCTAGAATGTGTACAGCTGATAACRACTCTGTCAATAGTTACATCAGAGTGAATATGCAAGTTACAGTAGGAAGACGGTTTTGAAAAATATTGWTTAGCTTGTGCTTCAGGTGAAATAAAAATAAGACAGTAATCCCTCCCTTTTCCTCCTAAGGTATCTGCTGTTATGTTTTTCTTTAAAATAAATTTTAAAAAATCAAGTGAAGTTGTTGCTTGAAAATTGACGTGAAGTTCATTGTGTGTTATTTACACAGGAACAGCCCCCAAATGGAAACCTTACAATTTTCTACCAAGTAATTCTATTTCCTTGTATTTGTAAAGTTCTTAGTTTAAATGCTTAGGCAGCAGAAATATTTCATTTTWAAAATCTTACTGAAAACACTTTGTGTGGGCAACAATTCCAAACTTTTATGCAATGGACTGTATTTCCTTACATTTTTGAAAATAGTTTTGTTTTTTTTTAACATTTTAGAGTGTTTCAGTTTTTCCTATTCATTAAGAACAGATGGTTAGCTTAATGCCAGCTAAGCTTAATATGGCCAAACAGGTTAATTTTCTGGGTTTAATCCTCTAATATGCATCAGGAAAACTTCAGARTATTTCCTGCTCCCCTCAAAATATGGTGGGCTGTATTTGTAAGATTTCTGTGGTAATCTCTGTGTAGCATTGCAGGTAAAATAATTTGATATTAGTTGAACAACCTCTTGGAAGTGATGCCTTCTCTATAACCCTTCCTAATCTCACACATCAGTGAATACAGGCTCTGAGTTTGCACCTCTGGGGGTCTCTGGTGCTTTATGACAGCTGTAATGTTATCACAGTGCAGACAGCAATGGCAGTGAGCCTGCTTGTGGTGTTCTAGCTTTACTGAACTAAACTCAAGTTACTTCAGACAGAGAGTTCGGAGAAAAAAGAGGGCTTCTTGTCATCTSTGCTTCATGTTTGGGTTGGTGTGAAGTGAGGAACAGGTGAGAACAGCATTTTGCTAATGTTACTAGTGAGAGATGAGTGTGCATACKCTAAAACTTGTCCTGTGTTATCTGCTTGGAGAAGAAAGCAGGATTTTATGTGACAGCTGCTATCTTGCCTTACAAGCCAATGAGTGAACTGGTCCTGAGGGCTATTACAGTGTTAGAGAGCAGAATTGTGTACCTGCAACTGCTACAGGTCTCATCGGCACTGATTATCATTTGGGGATGTAACATCAGTTACTTTCTTCTTCAGGGAAAGTGAGATGTGACGTAGGGATTTATCTTGTCAAGATGTGTCTTCAGCTTAGCGAATCAAGCAGGAAGTAGTCGTATGTCAGARTGTGTTTTGATTTTCTAGATGTGCATTTTTGGGGGGAAGAAGTGYCCACATCATCTAACTTCAGCCACATAATTCAGATTCTTTCATTAGAAGTCTGYTTTTCCTCAGTGGAGAGGCTTCTCTGCAAAGCAGTTGAGAGCATCTAAATTGGATTACTTCCTTGATTTCTTCCCTTATGGAGCTCAGTGTTCTTCACAGAGAAAGCTTAGGGAAGTTTAAAGTCATTATGTACTCTCTTATGGTGGAACTTCTCTGCCCAATTTCATTAATATATTTGCATTATGTAGTGGGAAACCACCTCGAATTCAGTATAATTCCTTTACATTTTAGACAAACTTTTCCATAAAAGCTTGGTTATAATGAGCAAATATTGCCATTACTATAAAATGACACTTTCAGAATGTTTTAGAAAGTAACAAGCTCCAGATGCTTTCAAACATCTCATTCAAATGGGATAATAAAATATTACTTGAAAATGTTTATTACAACACGGGGGGACAAAAAGAACTTAGTCAATTGTAATGGAGGTGTGATTATATCTCTGCAAAAATAGTCCTAATGCTGTCTGGGCCATGTGTATTTCAATTTTGGATGTTTTGCAAATGAGAAGGAGTTATGATCAGAGATACTTTTAAAAAGTATTGTACATCTGCTTGGGGGTTTATGTAAAGTAATTAGTTGACTGACTTTGAGTAAAACTTCTCTGGTGTATGGTGCAAGTATTTGGAGTTACCTAGTTCGCTAATACATTAAAATGGTRACCATTATCATGTACAGAAGTACTGCTTTTGGATTCTCCATCACTGGCCAGCAGAATTGGCACACAGCTGCAGGAGTTAATTGTGAGCAGTCAAGCTTTCTCCCTGGCTGACAGTTAAGCAGATTTTTAGTAGCTTGGGAGAGCTGTGTAGGATCACTTTGTGTACTTGAAGTTAATCATTGGCGAAGTGCTTTGTTGGATCAGGTCAGTGGTTCACTTCCTCAAGGGATCTCATCTCTACTTATCATAATCTGTTTTTCTGGCTTTCTGTAATTTTCAGTTCAAGGGGAACTTGTTTTGCTGTTTGGTTTATTTTTGTTGTGGTGTTGTTGTTTCTTTTTTCTTTGTTTTCAGAAAAGAAAAATCTGAAATATGTTATTAGCAAATACTTGGCAATGAGAGCTGACTTCCCTCAAGTCTATGTTTCTTAAAATACAAGCAGCAAGTTCCTAGTCCTGGGGACTTGACAGGGGGACATGGGAACCAGAGAGGCAGTGTGYAGTTGGCCAGGCCAGGAAAGGAAACCAAGGTTTGCTGCAGTAAGATCACAGAGTTACTCAGGTTATGAATATATGCATCTTGATTCAATTCCTTTGGTGTAAGACATGAGTTTCTCACTAAGCTGAAATAAAACATACTGAAATGCATTCTTGGAACTTCTTGCTTCAGGGATTTTCTTATGGAATAAGAAATGTTAAAAATTAGTCCCAAGTTGACAGCGTTTATGCTGTCTGTTGTTCCTATCTTTTGCAGTAGCATATTCTTAGTGCTCCTGATCAAACAGCTGGTGTTTTCATGCAGATGAAATGTGCCATGGCAAGCAGCAGAATGGCCAAAGACCCTTTGGCTGACATTGGAGAACAGTATTAAATGAGAAAATGTTTAGAATCCTGTTGTTTGTTTGAAATACGTAGACATATCGCTTTATAATCCCATAATGAAACTAAAATCAAACATATAAATCTGAGAGTGGTACATTCAGTTGACAAGTCTGCCTTGTCAGAAAGGACATAAACCAGAAAAATATTTTAATGAACTATAACTCTTTCCTGGGAATATTTGGGTTTACAGTAGYGGCAAGCATAAATAAAGTAATGTTAGAATAATTTATAGGATGGTAGGCTAGTGAGTGCATTGGACTTGCAAGGCTGCATCCCTTTGGAGAATAATGCATAMATATATCTGGAAATAAAAATACAGGATCTGAATGAGTGAATTTAAGAGCTGTTTCATTGTCAGAAGCACAAATTTGCAAACTTGGGGAATTCAAAGCAAGAAAGCTACTGTCTGACTTAAAAGATTGAGTTAATTACAGACTGCACAGGCTTTGCCTTTATTCTCTGTATCATTTCAGTCTGTGAAATAACACCAAAACATAACACTGGAAAATGGCCTGAGAGCTCAGACTGCAGCGTGGCAGTGACTTGCAGCATCCTCAGAGCTGGGAAGGGGCTTTACCTGGCTGTCAGTGCTCAGAGAGGCAGCAACACCCCTGCGAGCTCAGCAGAGCCTTTGCACCACTCCATTTAGGGTTCAGCCTCCAGCTGCTGTGCCTTCTGTACACTGTTTCCTACACAGTCACAAAAGCAACTGTTAAAAGTTCTCAAAACAATCCTTTTTTTAAAATTACTTGATAACATAGTCTGCCACATTGAAACATGAAACAGCATATAGGTTTGGGTTTCAGTGGTGTCTTTTTGCAGAATTTTTTGATGGATCTGTTTCTATTTTTGTTTTTCTTTTTGACAAAGAAGTTTTATGGGTATTTTCATCTTTTACTTGAAAATAAATTACTTTAGGTTAAGATGAAAAACTATTGTTTTAATAGAAATGAAGGCAGACCAGCAGTCATCTCTGTCTTCAGATTTAAGACACGAGTGTTTTCTGGGGAACAGGTGTTTTCTGCWAATAATTACATTTTGACTTCGAAACTCATTACTTTGAGAATGTTTAAGTGGAAAATTGCATCCCACATGTGGAATATTCTTTTCATTATTTGCAAACGTAGTCAGTCCATATRCAAGTCAATCATGTAGATTGCTTCTGAATTTATGCCAATCTCTGAAGACAGGACAGGGAATGACAGGACTGATTATAATCTGTCATGCTTAGTCATCCACATACACTTCTATTTTCAAGGGTAAAAATCRTACTGTTGTATTTGCATCTCATTGCAGTCAATAAAGATATATTTTCTWGGAAATATTAAATATGTGCCAGAAATACTTGGGACATTTAAAAAGAAATTATAAGTAAAAATGAATTGCAAAATCRCTCAAGTTTCTCACTGATTCTGTCTGTGGCAACTCTAAAAGCAAGAAGCAGGGCTGGCTGGGAGGATGAAAAGAGTACAAGCTTTTTTATTGCTTTTAATTATGAATATTGCACAGTTTTCAAAAGCTGGTGTCTTTTTTCAAGTCAGCCGTTTTAGTTTTTTTAATATGAGTGTCACAGTTTATAAGAAAGCATAGTATTTTTATTTTATTATAGGTTGGTTGTCAATAAGAACTTTGGAATGCCCAGTTGACTGTTACTATGCCCTAGTAGAGATACTGCTTGCCTACAAAGTTCATGATTAGCRGAATTAATTAAATCTAATTGGGTGATCATATACTGATGCTGTGTCTTGAGTTTAACAGATTTTTACAAGTTGTTGAAYAGGTATTTGCTCTTTTATGGAAGTTTTAAAATAATTTTCTCCTCTGTGTGAGAATGCTGTGTAAAGCCTCTGAACTGTACCACAGAGAGATAAGCTGTGAGATGTGTCCAATCTCTACAAGCACATTCTCTATGCAGGCAGGACCAGACCTTCCCAGAGCAATAGCTAGATTCTGATAAAGCCTGAATGATACTCAGTGGGAGTGTTTGCACCCTGAGGGCATCTGTCCCCTGCTTGAAGTGGCRTGTCAGATCACATCTGGGAGCATATGTAGCCAGTGTTGAAATTGAGAGAATTTAAATTGCAATTGAAAGTGATTTGTAATCCCCTTACTGGAATTATTTCTGAGTTACTTTTCTCATATTCATTTACTTTAAAGCTGCTTCTATTAAATTGTTGCCTTTTCTTCAAATGCATTTTCTCAGCTTCTCAAGAAAACGAGTGAAAACCAAATGTCAAGCTGTGACCTTCTAGATTTGTTTAGTGCTCCCAATCAATCACAAAGATGTATACRTTATATCAATTCCATATTTAACATGCAGTCTGAACACAGAGATGCGATGGTGAAATGGTGCAGAATCAATAAAAATCAGCTCTGGTCTTTGCTGTTTAGCTGCATTGTGCTTCAGCACTGCAGTGAGAGAAAGCTCATGTGCTACCTTTCACAGGACAAGCACTGCTAGCATGGGAGCTGTTAAAGCATTCCTTCTGCAGAGCCCAGCTTGTGTTCAATATTCCACTCATTGCCCTGKAACTCCAAACCCATTCCTTTGCAGGATTCTTTCCCCCTCAAGATGCATTTGCATCAAACAAGGGTCAGTTCTGTTTGGTACAACACCGTGAGGTGTGAGCGTTGATCCAGTGCAGCTAATGATAYAAATTTTATAGTTGGTGGGAGCACCAGGCTTCTCAATCATGGCTGTAATATTTTTATTTCACTGAAATTTCTTGGTACAAATGAAAGGTGTTCGTTCCTGTAATCCTTTGATGGGGTTAAACTGACTCTCAGTTTCCAGGTTTTTTGACAAAAAATGCCATTGTGGCAGGCACTTTAGTAATGGGGTGATAACCCTCCTTCAGAAAGAAGGTAAATGYTAAAATCAAAGGCACTGCCACAGTAGACACAGCTTTTCTATACAAAGAAAGAGTCTCAGAGGTGGAGTATTGTTCATTTTCTATTTAAAACACTAATTTTATTTGATACATATTTCTAGAGACATTTATGGCCCTTATTTCAGTATTGTGACASCTGCTACCTTCCTGCATTCCTTGTTCAGAGGGAAATAGCTTCAAATGTGATAAATTTATGCCTTCTTACAGCTAGTGAAAGGAACTTGTAAGTAGGATTGAACATGCCAAAAGAAAAATTTACAGGAATCTTACCTTGTAATATAAACCTTGCATATATTTGGAGTTAAAAAAAAAAAAAAAAAAAGACATGGCAAAAAAGAAAAGGCAATGCATTTAAGAGATGGTCATAAGACTTGAAATTGGCTTTGTTTTGGTTCTGTTGTTCTAATTTATTGAAAGTAGTATGGAAAAAAGTATTCAAACCAGTAAGTGTAAATATAATCAGTAAGTAAACTGATTCTCTGTAGAGGTTCAGTAAAACTCTGGAGAAGATCTATTAGAGCAGTAGCAATAGAACAGGAAGAAAAAGGTGCATCCTCAGGATATTTTCCTGCAATTTTGGAGCCTATTTTGCCTTACTTCTAACAGTAATGTGACAAAAGCTTCCAGAAATCTGTTGGACACAGATCTTGTGTCATCTTCCTGCCATCCTCAGCATCGGACAAAGGGAGCTGAAGCTCTGACAAGACCAATTTTTTCCCCCTACTTTCTCTGGCAAATGGCCCTCAAGAAAATAGCCTTCATTTGTTCTTTAGAGCCAGAGCCAGCACATAATTAATTTAATGCATCTCTTACMAAAGTGTGGTGGAAGGTTGGTAAGRAGGGAGTTGTATTTTAGAATATATGTAAGAAAATGTTGCTTTTCTTTGTGGTACCTCTTGCTCTCTAGAGAGCTGATTTTCCTGGAGCACTAAAGTGATTGTTTTGGAAAACTAACAGATATCATGTAATAAACCAGTTTCTTTATCTGTTTTAGAATAATAGAAATTTGGTTTTGAAATTTTATTTGAAGATAGAAAAGTGAGTGCTATGAACAGCTTAAAATGAGAGGCTGTAGAGGAATTAATTTCCCTAAAAGCTTTCCAAAAATAGACTTTTTCTATGAAATGATATTTAGCATTACGMAATATACACTTCTTTCCTTCAAATCCTGGGAGTGGAACTGCTCCGGCCCATTCTTCAGTCTCCTCCCACAGAGAAAGCACAAGAAATGAGGCACAAAACCAGACTTGGAAGGTAGAAATTTGTCCTGTGTTCATCCCTAAAGGATTGTAATTATTATCACAAAGCCTCATACACTGGTTCTTAACACTGCRTTTAAGGAGATATATAGTGTTCTCTTGAGGTAGAATGAGCAGATATTGGCCTAAATAGGAAATGATGTGAAAATTCATGAATTCTTCCCCTTCCCCCTTCTTGGAGCTAGTCAGAGTGCTACTGAGGGTGTAAGTTGAATGTAGGATAGGATTTGACAGCCACTTAAATAAGGATGCTTGATAAGTGGGAGGATGTGTGCATCCTAGGTTTGGCTGGTGCTGGCTGCACAGATACTGTACCTGGAACATGATCAGTGGTGACAGCTCAGCCTTCCTGTGTGCACAGAAGTTCTCTTTGCAAACCAGYACAGAATAGCTTGCAAAAGTCTCTCTGCTGCACAACAAATGTGAAGGAGAAGAAAGGTCTTTGTGCAGCCTTGCTGTTACAGGAAGGAGATGGTGAGARCAGCATGAAAGCTTCCTGCAAAAATTTGGAAGCATGTAAAGGTTGAAATGTTSTCCTTTACTCATCTCACAGAACAACAAATTTTAGGCATTTGCTCTGAAAGGAAGGAAGGAAGGAAGGAATAATTTGCTTGAAACTCCGCAGAAATTGTAGAGTTCTCTTGCGTGTACACAGGTGTTTCCTGGMTAGAATGTGATCTATCCATATATTAGCATATAGTTTTGCATACCTTTGGGCATTCTGGGGCCAAACAGGAAAATAAACTTTTCTTGGGCTTGAAGTTGGAGAAGTCACGATCACATTTTCAGCTATAGTGTACACTGGTGATTTCTAACACCAGTACTACCCATTTTGTTACAAACCCTTTCTTTGACACTGAGTTAAGATGGAGAGGGATGCTTTCTATAAGGGTAGCAAATTAGAAGCAAGGAATATTGATGGTYAGTGCTTTTGACAAAGCCTTACTTGAGTCAACCCCTAGAGGATCAGGATGAATAAACCATTTGAGACATGTTTTAAAATTAAACTGTGCAAAAGTATAACAAGACAGTGTACTGCCACTTCGTTATTGACTGTTGGACATTATTATCTGTTGCAGCCATGGTCAGAATGATTTAAATTCCTCAGATKTCCATGCTGCCACCAGAAGGATATTCATTACATTCTTTTTGTCTCAGGCCTTAGCATTTATTGTGTGGCTGTTCCTCATCATGGCAGCATCATAACTAAGCCTGTGGATAAATTATTTTCCTTGTGTCTGATTAGATTTCTGCTCTTAAATTCTCTAATTTGTTTTATTTTGTGCTGTAGCTGAATCCATCCCTGAAGAAAAGGTGAGGAGCAGTGAGACCCATCTGGGTGGGAGAAGAGGCCAGATCCTGTTTACAATGGGAGGATGGGTTGAAACATCTCTCAGCTGTTTGTGGGGTGATTTGATAGGTCTGAAAACAAACAAAAAGCAAAATAAATAGTGTRTTTTATTCTTATTTAAAGACAGGAAATAATTAGGACAAAAATAAAGATTATTAATGCAGTTCTTTCAATACTGAAATCAAGGATGAGATTTGCAGTGCTAGATTTGGTCTTCAGTCATTCTTTTACTTTCTGGATATTGCTGGGGCACACACATTTATGCTGGTGAGCTATCTTAATGGAAAGCAGCTTGTCCAGACAGCAGTGTGACAGCCAGGAGGAATTTCCAACTGCTGCCAAATGTGCACCAGCTAAATAGCGTGAAATGCTTAGGATGCAGGTTGCACCTCCTGCCCCAGATGTTGTGTTCTGATTCCCTCTGCAACTGAGACTGAATTGCTCTTTTTAGTGTTGGTCTTTAAACCTCCTCCCTCAGCTGGCCTTGTGTGAAGGATTACAGCAGAGGAATGCAAGGCTCCAGGAGAATTTCCATTTTTCAGACCTAAGGGGTTGTCTGACCTGTGCTTTTTGTGTTTTAGGGCATTGCCAAGTACATGACTGTTTTGTGTGGCCAGTGCATTGCTGACGTTGCTTCCCATTGCTTAGTTTGAGGATTCTTTCCATACCCAGAGAAGTTGTGYAAAATGTATTTAACACTTGGTAAACAAGTCCTTGAGTTAGCTCATGTATTTTTCCAGTTAATGTAGTACTTTGCAAAGCACAGCTACACTGTCCATCTCTTAATCTGGTGTTTATTCTGTATCTTCTTGTGTCGGTACACATTTGAAAAGGGTTCTGCTAATTTCAGTTCAGTAGTTCCAACCTATTGTATGTTGAGATCACTCTGATTAAATTCTCAGAATATGCATAAAGCTTAGTGGTGATGCTTATGAATTTTTTTTTTCATTGAAATTGCTACCTCTCATCTCATCCATGGAAATGCTTTCTCCCTGAAACACAGCAGCATTATGATTTGCTGTGATTAATGTTAATGGATAAATAATAGTTGGAGTCTCTTGTTTGAACMTTATTAGAGATTGCAGATTAAAACTCAGAAAGCATTTTCCTGAATGCATGAATGGTACAAGGAATGAGGAAAAATAGGTTTTGGAAAACATGTTAAAGATTGCACAAATGGATAGGCAGAACTCTTCACATCATTTTTTCAGCACATGAATGATTCTTACATTAATCACTGAAGCAAACACTAAAATGACTCCTTTACTAATAGATTCAAGTGATGCACTTAACAATATGTATTTCCTGTTCATTGATGTATAAAAAAAATCTTTGTTTCCAGCTTTTGTGAATATATCTAGGAAGGAGGTGATTTATGCTCCTGCTACTTGAACTTTTGTCATAACTTAAAGCTGCAGCTGCCATGTAAATTCAGGGGAAAAAAATCTCCACAACTAAAACCAGTTTACATCTGTGGAAATACAGTAATTCCTGATTTGGGGCAAGTCTGGATCCTGATTCTAGAGAGTGGATCTCAAAATCATAACACTTTAGTCAGAAGTGGGATCTCTCTGAAGTAGATTTCTGGTTGTATTCATATGCTGGCTAATAAGTGCACTTCATTTTGACAGGATGATGGAGCTGATGACTCCAGGTGAGGTCCACCCTGTCTCCCACTCAGATCTTTACATTTTCATTTGCCTTAGGAACCTYGTATGGGAGTACAGTTGCACCATGATCGATTTGAAAACTTAGAAAATGATACAGCATTTCTGATCTGTCAGTCCAATTCATGATTTGTTGTCATTACAAGGTCTGCTGGATTAGTGTAAAGGTGTATTTTGATACCAGCTTTACTTAGGAAGGTTAGGASAGTACACTTGCACATGTATATATTGAAACTCTACTGGTGCCACTCTTCTATTGATTTAACTCACCTTAATGCCATAATTCATTAGAACCAATTTGATGGTTACACTTACAGTAAGTGATACTTTGTACTGAGAAGTGGAAATGGGAGGATTGCTTTCTGTTTCTTTAATACATTTGCAGTACACACAGTTTGGCTAATCTCAGTTTCACTCTGTGTATATGTGTCTAAGATTACTGTTTTTGTTACATGAGCACCTATCACTCTGCATATTGGAGTCTGTTGACTTAAAGAAGTATAATTATATGTAAAAACTTCACATGGCCCTTTCCACTTAATTTTATTTGTGATCAGTTACATCTGAAGGATGACTGCATCCACCAGGGAAGATGCTATGGAAAAAGTGACAGGAAAGGGGTAGGAAAGTCAACACAGACCATGGGTGAATTGTTAYTGGTGTTGAAGAAGGTGGATAATCTGTGAGGTGAACAGTGCTTCCTGTTTTCCCTGCGAGGCACTGGACAAGTTTTTAAGAAAAGGAATTTACTTGTTCTGATTTTACTTTAAACAACCAACAGAGCTGGTAGAAAAATTGTGCCCAGAGGACCACTTAGAATATGGAATTAAAGGGCAAAGGAATGAAAGACTAATTGAAATTATTGGACTGTGAGGGTGTAGGCTTGGGATGAAGGGGGAAGGAATGGGAATATGTTGCAAGTGAACAAGGAGGAGGTGTATGACTGGAATCATGGAGTAAGGTTACACATCTAATCATGTTTTAATACAGTTTTAGTAATGCCTTTCATGTCCCTAAAATTGATCAAATGACCGTGCCATTTAGAAAGTGAATCAGGCTTCATTYCTTTGGTCTAATCTGCACAGACGTAAAAGTACAGTGTTCACTTAAATTAGTGCAAGCTCCATGTAAGTGCAGAGATCTGTGCATAGACAGCTGAAATGAAGCAGACTGAAGATAGCTGGGTTTCCAAAAATAAAATGAGGAAACCAAATTTCTGCCTCTGCACTTCTCTGTTAGCAGTCAAGGTTTTTCTTCCCCTCTCACAAATGTCATAGTCTTTGTCTCTTCCAACAGTCCTCACTCTTCTCTTTGTAAGCTCACTTTCATCTACAAAACTTATTTTCAGTTATCTTTTCCCTAGTCCTTTTCCTCAGGGTTCTTGTAGGATTCTTGGCTGTAACCTTTCTTGCTTACTCTGCTGTTTTTTGCCTGCTGACTTGTGATTGATGACTGTGCTTCTGATGCTTACACTTCAATTTCTCAAAACTATCTGGCACCACCGAGCAGCACCTTTGAATGCCTGGAGCTGAAATGTAGATGARCAGTTCTTAGCCTGTTTGCCTTAGGGTGGCCATAAAGAGAACACTGTTGGTGGATCTTGTTTGAGAAATRCCATCTTTCGTTGTAAAAAACATCTAAGAAATGAAGTGTGTGGATCAGAAATGCAGTAGCATAATTTTCCATTTATCACTTATTCTTTTATTTATATATTTAAAATTATATTTAAATTTAAAACTGATTCTAAGATTTTTTTTCCATAACTATTCTTTAGATTCCAGTTAATTTACTTCTTCATATACTGTACTGTTCTGCTAAATTTTGTAGTGAATCTTATGATAAACAATCTGCCTAAGAGGTAAGGACATGTAGTTGAAAAGTTATTTCCTTGTCTCACAAAATTTTTTTAATTGGAAAGAGTATCCTATCACAGTATTTACAGTAAAACTTTGAGGCACTTTCCTGTTTTTCTTACTTGAGGTAGGATAAGATTTTTCTGTAGGAAATTGGCTTCTTTGGGACAGTTGAATAATTACTTCTTGCAGAAGCATGCAGTTTGCACAGGAGATTTTCAAACAGTGTACAAAATTYAGCAGCTGACTAAGCCAATAACAGACAACTCTTTCTGAAAATAATTGGTTTCTTTTCTTGCAAGGAAAAAAAATGAGAATATAGTCATTTTTCACCTGGTTAAATCAACAGGGTATTAACTTTCTTTGCTGGTATGGATTTTCTTTATCATTATTGATTTTGGGGAGATAAACCTCTTACCTTATTTGCTTATGGAAGAAGTGATGCATAACATATTGACTCATTCCTTCATTTAAACTGCAGTTGTRATTTGGTAGTGAGGTTTGTAACAGACTAAATGAGCTGTCTGAACTTYGTGCTCCCTCAGTAAGTTTCAGCAATTTTTTGTTTGTACAAGAAAAAACACGAAAAAACAAGAAAAATTGAAAAATTGAGATTTTACATGGACTTTGCTGTACAAGGAGTAAATTTATTTGGAGATCCACATATAGACATATACTTATTTTTAAATAAGTATTTTACTCTTATTTTTAAAAACAAATTTTTCTATTCTAACATTTTATTCTACAAATCACCTTGTTTGTGTGTTTTGATGTTTGACTGACAGTGAGAACCTTGTATCCTTTGTTTTTCCTTCTGTAATGTCATTGTGTGAAGGTGGGTGTGTGGCTTAGAGCACACCTACAAACCGCCACAGTATTTGTAGGAAAATATTCTGAGAATCTTTGAATGGATGAGGGTTTTACAATGTAATTCTAAAAATAGCTCTTTGAGGTTTGAGTGTTGTGTTTTTGTTGGTTTTGGGGTTTTTTAGGGTTTGTATAGTTCTTTTTTAATGTGTTTGTTGTGGGTTGTTGGGGTTTTTTTCTTGGGTTTTTTTTTGGTGGGTTTTTGTTTGACTTTTTTAATGTATCTCCTCCTGAAACATTCTTTAAAACTGTGATTAAAGGTATTCCTCTGGCCTCACGGAGTTATTTCTAGGTGGGTTTTCTCCGTAATAGTTTTTATTGGAGGCTCTTTGTTGCTTGCAAAGTTTATTCTCAATCTGATTTCAGTTGTAAAACCTATTTTTGTGCCTGTAAACTGTGCCTGTCATCTATTTTGGTTCTGATATGAACCCTAGTATTCAGCAAACTTTGTAAGCTAACTGCATTAGAGAAGGTAGAGAGAGACTGGCTGTTGGCATGGGCTCCTCATGGACAAGACCTTTGGGAGTTGCACTTTCTGTTCCTCTTCAGTGGTTGGGTAAAGTGCTGAAGAGGCTCAAASAAGGTAACAGCCTCCCAGGCTCTGCAGTACAGTTCACACAATSTAATYCTCTTGGTTKAAATGCCAGGTGTTTTCATAAAGTYTYGYTGACATCGTGTAGTGATGTCAGCAAGAAATTCTGTTGATGGTTTGAAATTCTGTTGATGGCGTGACTTTCMGCRTCAGACTTCAGGTCTCWTGRTGTGAATCCTTCTGTTWAAAAACCCTCAGGAAAGAAATACACCTGTTCCTAATTATTTTATTCAGGGGTTTAATATTAGGGTAGTTCTTGTACTCACTACATGCTGTCAGCAAGACTTTRTGAAAACACTTGGCATTTCAGTCAAGAGAGAATGGAAAGAGGACCTTTGGCTTTTTCAGGAAAGGTTGGTGTAGTCATCATTTTGTTACCAGTTCAATGCACTCATTTGTSGGTTTAGTTTTAAGCTGATCTCTACTGAGTAAAATACATAATTTTTTGGTAGGCTTTTGTTGTAAACAGTGGGTTAGGTGAGCTTTCTTTCTTTTATGCTGTTGTTTTTTGTTATTAGAAGGCAGGGATGTAAAAGAAAGGGTGTTTTATGTATTGAAGTATGACTAGCTGTCATACTACCYGGTGGTTCCACCGGTTGCATCCTGCATTTCCAGGCTTCTGAGATGTACCTGGTATTTGAACATCCAAATCCTTTCATGTAGTAGTAGTAACCACAGAGTGGCTTGGATTGGAAGGGACCTTAAAGATCATCTAGTTSCACCCCCTCTGCTGTGTACAGGAGCACTTTTCACTAGACCAGGTTKCTCAGATCTCCATCCARCCTGTCCTATAAGGACTGAAGTGATTTACTGCACTTACSTGCAGTAAAATGAAGACTTTACTTTCCTTATTTGGGTTTATTTGAAGGAATAATGAAATTCTAGTAGTGATACAAAGACAATATTTTATGTTTTCTGAAGTCACAGTTAAAAACAAATACTTTATTTTTTTATCTAAAGAGAGAATGTGTGTACGTTGTAAGTGGTATGGTACAATGAAGTGTTATTTTAAAGTATTTCACTCGTTCTGATTTCTGCTGTAATTTAGTTCGTGCTCAAGTACTCATGGAACAGCCTTTTTAATGTTTTTAAGGGTACTATTACAGTCTTGGAGAAGTAGCATTGGAAGTATTAAGTGATTGTGAATGTAGTGTCAGAAGATTAAAGCCTAAAGCTCATTTTCCCTGTACACCTATAACAGTACTTTATTCTGGTCAGTGTTATGCCGTGGATAGTGATACCACAATCCTCAGTGACTATGAATCAAGTCAAGCAGAGGAAATACAATGTTGGGGAGACTGATAACTGCAATATTGCTGTTTGCAAACTGCTTTGAAATTCTGTTGATGGCATGACTTGCAGCATCAGACTTCAGGTCTTYTGATGTGAATCCTTCTGTTTAAAAACTCTCTGGAAAGAAATACACCTATGCCTAGTAGAGTTAATTTGTTCAGAGTTTTGAAAGTAGGGCAATTCTAATGGAACTACTTCCAAGAGCTGTTSTGTTGTTGATTTACCTTTCATGTATGAGAGAATCTGCTTTTGAGAGGCAAATAAGTTCTTTAGAGTTCAAAAAGATGAGTTTTTTATAAACACAGGTTTCTGATAAGATATATGTAGGGAAGTGGCAAAAGGTAATACTGGCAGTCTTAACTCTTAAAATCTTGGARTAAGTTGAAGCCTCGTTCACATATTTTCACGATTGATTATATGGCTTACAAAAAATTTCTGTGTAGAGTTAAGTGGGTAGTTGCAAGCAGTTGGGCTATTGTAGTATGTCTGTTAAGCTCTCTGGACTTGTGTAATTAAGCCTTCAACATTCAGCTGTAGTCAGGATCTTGAAATTCTGGTGTTAGCCCTGTCATTGATTACATGGGACARGTATGTTTATGAAATCGACATCAAATGTCCATAGGTGGCCTGACTTGTCGTATGCACAGGATCTTTGTAAATCCATGTGAGGAAAGAATGTAAAGTCTGCAGATGTGCAAGGGTCTGCAGTCATATATCATCTTAAAAAAGACATGTCAGCTCCACAGCGTGTTCTCGAGCTTTCAGTGAGTGCGTTTTGTGTTTATATGATTACACCAATTACCCTCCTTCCAGGGACAGGAGAGGTGAAGCACAGAGACATTACCTGCCTAAAGACACAAGTGAGTCCACTGGCTGGACTCCGTAGCTCATAAATCTCTAGTCCTTGTTATGTCCACAGAACTGAAATAAGACATTTTTATTGAATCATTTTCTTAAAAATCTCTGGATAGGTTTCTCTGTTGTTATAGGCACTGTATTTCACAATGCTTTCAGATGTTTTTAGGCATCATAATTGTCCATATTGAGAGAAAAGTGGAAAACCCAGACCCCTTCTTTTCATGCAGTGAGGAAGGCATTCGCACCTAAATACAAAATTCCATCCCAAAGCAAATTTTACAGCTCAATTGTTAACCCCTGCATAAGAATTCATAATGAAAGTGCTGTCAGTTCTTTAATTACAGTGATTATAACAGAACCTGTAATAATAAGGCAGTACCCAAGTTTTTGAGCTGCTGTGTCAGCTGCTGAACCCCAGCTTACAAAAACGCCTTTCTGAGTAAAAGTGTGGTGTGATGCTGCTATTCATGGGGGACTTGCATCTGCTGTCTTCTATGAGCACATCAGGTAATCTGTGAAACTGTCATCTATCATTACAGCTGCCCAGAAAGTATATCGTAGTGCATTTCCCATTATCTTTGCTTCTTTAAAAGAAAAAAAGCATTTCATTCTGAGACTAGAGAAAAGCCACAAATTGTTTGAATCAATTGAGGAAGAAGTAGCACTGTTGATAATGGTAATTATTATTTTATGTTAAAAATATCTTTAAAGCAAACTTTATTTGAAGCACTGGCATTTCATTTGTGCATAGGTTATATTGGTAAAGTCTTTGTAGCAGTAGTTGCCCACACAGTGTTACACCAAGATGTTACACCAATGACCCAATGTTTCAAAATCTGCCCATTTTCCATTCAGCTCTGTCAGAAGAAAAACACTTTTTGAACTTGTTTCCCTGAGACTATGCATAACAGTTCATGACGTTTAACTTGGTGAGAACAAGGGCTTTGAACTGGCATTGAATGTCTAGTGCTGAGAGTTCATCTGTGGAACAGATCTTTCCATAGATAAACTGCCATCCAGAAATAGCACTGGGATGCACCATAGGTACGTTGACCATGGTTATTTTCAGTCTCCAGGAGTGGCTGATATTTGGAGTTCTTTTAGGGGCCATAAACATTTTACCAGTACAATACCTGATAATAGCAAGCTAGACATCTTAGCATGGATATTTCTGAATTAAGTTTGTTAGCACTTAAAAATACATTCATGAACAAATAGTAATTCTATATGTGATTATTGGCTATTCTATTTCTTCCTTTCTAAAAATATTCAATGTTGGGCTKCTGATGAAACCTCTGTTGTCAGTGTCCATCTAAACGCTGATTTAATTGGGGTTTAACTGTCAGACTCAGCTGCAACAAGGCTTTCAGAGTAAGAAAAAGATGGCAGCTAATGACAAACTTCTTTAGTGTATGTGATTTTTAAGAAACATCCTTCCAATATGGTATGAAAAAGCCCCTTTTCAGTATAGTTTTGTGTAGTAAATTAATTTGAGATAATTTGTGATAATGTTTGTGTCTTCAAGGAGATAATTCTCTTAAAAATAGGAGCTTTTCAGAAGACTGTTCAGCCAGTCATTTTGACACTTTGCTGCTGAGCCATACACTGTGCTTCAAAAGCACTTGGGGTAAATAATCATGTATAAAATTGGGTTTAATTTTTCAATTTTTGTAATGGCAAGAAAAATAAGTCTTGATCAATAATTTAAAAATCAGTTTTATTTGTTACTCAGTAATAAAAGATTTTAATTGAGTAAATTATTAGTAAAAAAAGTAAGCAAAATTCTATTTAKTTTCTGAAAGTAAGCAGTTAAATAACAACTGAAACAATTTCTTTGGTTTTATTGGAGATGATAGGAACTCCTTGTTTTTGCAGCTGGATTCATAAACGTGGCTCTAAGGCCTCAAAATGCAAAGTTCCCCCTTTCTTTATGTTATAAATTGAGAAAAAGGCCACCATCTACTTTTCATGCTACAGTGTGTCTGCTGCTGCTAATGTTCATTAGGGGGRAATAATGTCTGTAAAATGCTTATTAGAAAGCCTGATGTCACAGGCTGCATTCTCACAGACAGCTGTGTCTTCAGGTCAAGTCCTTGAAAAACCCTCTGAAGTATCCACTTTGACTTGCACCCTTATTTGTGGTGTCATAAAAACCAGTGGGAAAGTGGTGGTTTCCCTGGAGTCTAGCCTGGGGGGACTGTATGCAATTCCTTGTTGCTAACCTAAATAAGAGTGTTGGTTTTTAGGTGCTACGGACTGTGTGTGCCTGCACAACTTGATAGCAGTCAGTTGTTTCTGGTGCTTTGATGCTGATGCCACCAAAATAACGGCTCAGAAAGAGACATCAAAGTGAAGGCGAAGCTATGCCCTACAGCCACTTAAAGACAACTGCTATGCAATTTTCTTACTCTGWGTTTGTATGGTTTCTATGGTTTATGCTATAAAATACCATTTTATTGATGGTTGTGGTAGTGTGATGTGTGCTATTTGCAGCTTACTGATAAAATCAGCACTAAATGAAGATGTTGCAGAAACCCCCTTCTTTTGTCACTTCATCACCAGACAAGCCTTTGTGATAATGGATAATGAACATCTGTGTTTCAGATGGGGTTCAGGGTGCCTGGACTTGTAAAGACTGGCCACAAAACAATGCTTCTCCAGAGTCTGAAGTGATAAAATAACACATTAACCTTAAATGGTGTTGGTTGATGGGCAAGCGAGATACAACTGGGTACAATCCATCTTTCTTTGTATAACTTAGTGTGAGTTGTGCCCTCTGTTGTTGTGTGATCTGTTGTGCCTTGGGCAAWTCTGATTGTGAGCTGTGTGCTGTGTTTACAGGTGAAGCTTCACAGGACCCTTTCTGCTGCATCCTGTCAGSTTGATGTTGTTTCAGCTGATGTGARATGTCACCTTCTTKTGGCACAGCTGTGGCCATCCTCTCCTGGGAGCAGTGCAGCTCTTCACATCTTTGTGCCATCACTGCACCTGGCCTTTTATGCCCAGACGTTTGTCAAGACAATAAATATTTCCTCCTTCCTCATAGTGGGAAGGAGGAAATATGTTCTCAGAAGCATATATTCTCAGGAGTTGAATTGCCTGTTTACTGACCAGATTAATTATAGACTTTCCATGTGGCTTTTCCCATGCCATTTAAAGTGAGGCTATCAGAACAGGAGCCTATCTTTCTGATTTTATTTCTCTCAAGTATTTCCACCTTCCTCAAATAAAGACACAAAAKAGTTCATGTAGCCCAAAAGAGCGCATCAGGGAATTGTTTCCCGCTACTCTTCTAGTTTTTGGTTTGGAAATGCTTCCTGTTAGTTATTGTGTTCCTATATAGCCCATTGCAAATGGGGGAATGACTCAAATAAGTATTACTGGTTAACCTTACAAGCCTYTTCCTCTCTCATTCAACATTGTCTTTTACTTATGTAAACAATTAAATGGTCTTAGTTGTGTAAAAAAATAGAGGAGATATTTTTAAAAATCTAGCTCTTTCACTTGATCTGTGTATTTCAGCACTCCTTTCACAGCAGTGAAATAGATGTGATATTTTCATAATCTCTGCAGGAGCAGTATAAGCATAGCATAATGTTATGTTATACTGATATTCTCTGGGCACAGTCCACATTGCCCTGGAATTTGTGTCTCAGGGCATTGRTTGTGCTTTGGTACAGCACATTCTGCAGTTACTGCCTCTCCAGAAGCTCGCTGTGCTGCCCGGTATTCTCAGCTGCAGAAACGGCAGAGAGAAACCTAGGTTATTCTCTTTGGTCAGTTCTTTTGTTATTTGTATTTGTCAGAACTTGAGGATTATAGCTGTCATTTTGGCTATTCACTTGGGAAGCTTTTGGAGGTCTTTTTGATGTTACAGACTGAAGCTGGGGAATTTTGGAGCAGGTCCCTGAGCATGGTGTGAGAGGGTTCTGCTGGRGCAATGGATGGGTGTCAGGGTCAGAGCAGAGACATCCATGCAGGTGTGTGCCTTGTGCTGATGTCCCCAGCTTGGAAACTTTACACACCATGAGCTACTATCCTAGAAGGAACAAAGTCAGAGCAGGAGTTGTGGGAACAGAGAGGGCAAAAAAATAGGGGTTCACCTCTTCTTTCAAACAAGTTTATTCCTTCATAATAGTTTTAGTGATTGCAAATGGCTCATATGAACTGGCTTGTGAGGTGTAGGATTAGCACTTGATGATTTGCTGTTGKTTTGGATTAAAGAACAGATTCATGTATTGCAAGTACATATATGTGTAATACCTTAAAATCAGCCGCAGCAAGGCTGGCATTAAGCATCTGGCTTTCTTACCAGTATCTTTGGTGTGGATATTCCCAGCAATGGCGYGGGCAGAAGGTGTTGTATTGGGCTGTAATGTGCTATCTATTATACTTTTTTCTATTACATAACTGTAAKTACATTTCTAGTAAAATCTGAATTGCGTTTCCAAGCAATTAAGGAATACTTTGATATTGGCTCCACCTCTGTTTTTAGTTACTGTTTTGCTAAACCTCGCTTTCCTCGTGTTTCATGTTTACAATTCCTATGTATTTTGTTCCTTGTATTCAAATAGCCGTCTTCCTGAGCAAAGTTTAAAGTCTGACTAGTTGGCTGCTTTCTCCACTTCATGGGTGTGTCAGTATTTTGTTTGTAATTTTCTTCAGATCCTCCTTATAAAAGGAGACTCTTAAAGCTGCAGTCGGAAYCGATAAAGTTGAGGCCACCATGCTTAATGTAGCCTATTGGACTGAGTATGGCAAATATTTTCTTGTATCCTCAAATGAGACAGGAGTGAGTGTGTGAAAGTGTTGTGGGCACTGCATGCCYGTGGAGTGTTTGTGTAAGAATGCAAATAACTTTGAACAGGCACACCAGCATTTGAGCTTTGATCTGTTAATGACTTCCTCAYTCAATAAAGTGTGGAATGTGAAATTCCTGTGCTTGGCAAATTCAGACTGCTGATTTGTCAAAGCTGAGTTAAGAGGAAAACATACATACTGTAACTCATTGCAAGATTGAAGGGGAAACAGAAGTCGGAGCAGTAAGATGCTGAATATCCCTTTTATCTGTTGAAAGCAGATGAAAGACAGTAGGACTAATCTATGGTGTCCAATATTTCCATTCTATTTTGTGTTAGATTAGGCAATTCATCTGCTCAAATATACACAGAAGTGTTTTGCCTGGGGAAGAGTGGGTGGTGGTAAAACTGGAGTAATAAGTTCAAATAAATATGAATTGTTTACACTTGTCCATACATTTTAAATTGGTTAATACACAAATGAGTTAGAAGTTTTTTTGATGTGTTTATCGTACTTGTAGAGATTGGTGTAGAATTTCAGGACAGATTGTAAGTCTGATGCTGTCACCCAATGACTCTTTAAAAAAGAAAATTGTCAAAACAAAGATAATTCTGAAAATWCTTACTTTCTCTGGAGTTTAGTCTGAGTGAGGTGAGAGATGTCCCTTACATCTGTATTATTTGATCTATTGAGTGGCTTTGTGTCCTAGCTATGTATTCATAGAGGAAAAAAATACAGTGTGAACAGTTCAAAACAGAGCCATGCAAACATGTGCCCAAATCCTGATACTCAATGAGTGGAGRATGGACTGAGAGCAGCCCTGCAGAGCAAGATTTTGGGGTGCTGGTGGATGAGAGGTTGGACATGACCTGTCAGTGTGTGCTTGCAGCYCAGAAAGCCAATTTTATTCTTTACTTCCATCACAAACAGCGTGGCCAGCAGGGTGAGGGAGGGGATTCTGCCCTTCTCTGCTGTGCTGAGACCCCACCTGCAGTGCTGCAGCAGCTCTGGGGCCTCACACATAGAAGGACATGGTCTTTTTAGAGATGATGAGGGGGCTGGGGCACCTCTCCTGAGAAAGCTGGGGTTGTTCCGGCTTGGGAAGGGAAGGCTCTGGGAAGGCACCTTCCAGTATCTTGTGGGTGACCTATGAGAAAGCCAGAGAGGGACTCTTTTTCMAGGGCATGTAGGGGTGGGACAAGARTTAAAASGTTTCAAACTCAAAGACAGTARCCTTAGRTTGGATATTCGGAAGAAATTCTTCAATGTGGAGGTTGTGAGGCACTGCGACAGGTTACCTGGAGCATCTGTGGATGTGTTCAAGGCCCTGCTGGGTGGAGCTTGGAGCAACTTGGTCTAGGTGAAGGTGTCGCAGTCCATGGCAGGGGTGTTGGAACTCGAYGGCATTTAAGGTCTCCTTTAACCCATTCTATGGTTTTATAAATGGCAGAGCAACTTGTCTGTGGTTAGTAAAAGATGATGAACAATGCAAGTGCTTCTCAAAGTGCAGTTTTCCCTTAGACAGCAGTTCTCGTTACAAAAGCACCATATGTTCTCAGCAAGCAGCAGATGTACAGTCTAACATTTAGCAATGGAACTTTCCTATTTGAATGTTTGGGATAATACTAAAATAATGAATAATTAATTTGCATGGCATTTGTAAGGCAGTTTCTTTTTTTTTTTTTTTTTTTTTTTTTTTTTTTTTTTTTTTGCTATTTATCTCTACTGTTTGCTGTGCCTTTTTGTTCTAGAAGGATTTGTCACTTAAAGATTTTAGAGCTCTTATGTAGACATTTCCTTGTATCTCTCCAATAACCCTGAATGCATTATCATTTTAATGCTTGGATAGCTGGGTGGCTTCCCCCAGATCACACAAGGCACCGCAGAAGTGCAGGGGACACCACTGGTGATTTGAAGAGTGATGTTTCTGTCAAGACAGCCACAGCTGCAGGGTCAGTGGGGAGCTGCCAAGCACATGGCATCTGGTAAATGACACTGTGCCACCTTGGAGGCAGTGCTCAAAGACATTGTCTCCTCACTCTCTTTTTCCCCCTYTTGAATGCTTTCTATTTCATTAATAAAGGGAATTCCAGGATGCTATTTCTAGAATTCTCTACTGATAGGGGCTTGCTTTCTATTAACCATGGAAGGTCTGTATAAARTTATGTCAGACCAGGGTGCAAGATAATTAAACCAGGGGAAAATGCCAAGTTTCCACTGCCAGTTTTGATTGATCAGCTCATGCTTGAAGTTGTCTGACAAATATAATCGGAATGAAAAGTTCACTAAAATCAGCCTTGCTTTGGGAAGTGGAATGGGATTGACTGGCTACAATAGGATATATTTTTGAAAGTGTCAATTAAAATTGTTCCTGTCTGGTCATGTTCTTTAAGAGGAATATTGTATTGTTTGTTGTGAGTGTTAACCTTTATAGCCTCCTGAGGAATGTATYGATTAGCTTCCTTTTTTTCATTTCAGCCTTACAGCTCTATGGAAGAMTATCCAATATGAGTGTAATGTCTAGAAGTGTGTATAATATTTCCTTCGGTGGAAAACTGATGATCTTGTGACCTTCTTGCATTGCCCTTTGCTAGAGAGACAKGTAGTCTTATGGGACTTTGATTCTTAAGTTCTTGACAACAGCAGCAAAGATGTAAGAAAAGGCAAAATACTTCCCTTTTATTGACTATCTTTTAACTGTAAAAGCTTTTTTAGCAGTTTTGTCAAGTGTGAAACTTGATCTATTCCCTACAAAGTGTTACTATCTCTTTCTACAGTTAATTTACAGTTCATTAGAAGCTCATGACCTGTTTGGTTGTTGGGGTTTTTTTTCCTTTAATTCCGCTTAAGCTAATCAATAATTGTCAGATCTTTTCTTGGTAGTAATTTTGCAGGCTGTATATGTTTGATCTCTATCCCTTATCTAATTGAGGATGAGTCAAGGCTAAATACAAATTTCTTTGTTATGGATGAMGTTATGAAGAGTGCAATAAATGGGGACCAATGGCAGGATTTTTGTATTAAGACAAATTCTAATTTATTTATTTGTTGYCTCTTAGGTTATTTTACCTTATTGGGTCAGTGCATTAGTCCAAGTGTCTTTTGTAAAATACAAGAAAAAAATCCTTCCTGTGTTCAGTGGTATTTCTTGATGATCTGGATGAGTGAAGATCATCATCAGGTGATGATCTGAGTTCTTGAAAGGTTGGGTGTTTTCCCCATTGTCAACTTCTCTGGTGTCCCTTGAAGAGTTAAAGGTGCAAGAAATATACAAGTGATGTGCTGCTGCTGTAAGCTGACTGTCTCTTAGATTCAAACATGAAATCCTGGTCCTGCAGAGGTTTAACTCTGACCTAAGTAGAAAAGAATGCAGTTAAATGAAGGTCTATTTTGTTAAAAATGAAGTTGCGAAGGTGAGAAAGTTGCTCTGTCATTAAATTTTCTGTCTGCTAAAGGCACGTGGTGTGATTTTTGGGGTTGTCCTGTGTAGGACCAGGAATTGTACCTGTGATCCTTGGGGATTCTTTCCAGCTCAGGATTCTACGACAGGCGTCTGTTGACTTCAGCTGTGCTCTATGTTTTTGMTGGACAGTCAGATAGCAGTGGCTCTGAAATGCATCTCTTTTTCTTCCATGTCTTCTCTTCTAAATCTAAATCAYTTTATTTTATAAAAAAGTGAAGCTCCCAGGCTTCAAACTTGAAGATTTTCAGCTGTCTTGCAGGTATGAAACCACTTACCTTTAAGCTGTTCATTTAAGAAACAGTATCTCATCTTTTCAGCTGGAGTAACCTACTTTCATATACTTAAGTACTTTGCTTTCCTTATTAGCATAATATATTTTCCAAAACTCAAAACAGTTTCTCAGCCTCAGTCTTACTTCTTCATTTGGACTATAGTAGGCCTCAGATCCACTGTGTTCTTGACACCAAATCCCTAGTTGCTGACCTCAAGGCTTTCCTTAACAACTCTGTCTTACCATTTTATTCCTCAAACCTGAATCTCCTGTGCAGGTCACKTGACCTCAATTTCTTTTATGGTAGAGCTAGCTTTCAGAAGGATTTGAAAGCCTGTGCTTTCTGYCAGAGGCTCCAGGAAGGTMTGTTCTCCTTGGCTGTTGTGCACATTTTTTAACATCTTGTCCTGTCGAGACTGGTCCAAGGGCTGCTGCATGAGCTGTCACCTGTCAGATTTGTTTGGAGGCTTGTTGTTGCTCAGGGCCCCCATGTGAAATTGTTCTTCTTCTGGGTCACYTGATGGAGAATTGGCAATCAGACAATCATTTGGAATGTGCATCCTCCAGAAACCTACAATGCCTAAGAAAGCTTGTGTGTATTTCTTGTTAATTGCTGGATATGCAGGTAGGTGTGATTTTGTTGATCACACCATTAGGATCTGACCAACTCTGTCTTACTGTTCATTCCTTAAACCTGAATCTCCTGTGCAGGTCCCTCGACCTCACTTTGTTYTATGGCAAAACCAGCTTTCGGAAGGATTTGAAGTCTGCTTCTCAAGAGCTTCCTCTGCTGTATTACCCCACATGATGGTGTCATCAATGTACTGCAGGTGTTCTGAAGCTTCACCTTCTTCCAGTGCAGTTTCAATCAGTCCATGGCAGATGGTGGGACTGTGTCTCCCCTCCAGGGGTGGGTGATTCCAGGTATACTGGGCACGCCTCCAGGTGCCAGTAAGCTCTGTTGCCAAAAGGATTGAAAAGAACACATCAGTGGTATTAGTTTTGGCACACTGCCTTTGACTTCAGTTCATGTTGAAGTTCAAGTGCATCTGGTATAGCAGCAGCTCAATTTCATTCATGTCACGATAATCTACTGTTAATCTCCATTCTCTATTGGACTTTCACAYTGGCCATATGGAGCTGTTAAAGGGTGAGCAGGTCTTGATAATCACTCCGTGGCTCTCCAGTTTATGGATTAGACTCCAGTGACTCAGTTTGTGGATGAGAATCATGGAGACTTGGTTGCTGTGACATTGCTGCTGGTGCACTGTTATGGTAGTGATCAGTACTTGGGGTCTTTCCACCTTCAGTAATTCTGTAAGAAAAGGCTCCTTGAGAGACCAGGAATRCAGAGAGCTGTTCAATTTCCTCTGTCTCTGAGGCAGCTCTACAGAAAGCCTCCTGCATAGTTTGATGGCATTAAAATACACTGTATACTGGTATCTACTAAAGCCTTATACTCCTGTGTTTCTGGTGTTCCAAGCCGCTGGATCCACACTGTCCAGTAAATCCASTTGTCCCTCTTATCCTCTTGGCTGGAAGTAAGACCCCTTTAATACTCATCATAGGGTCCTTCATTTATGTCTTGTAGAAATGGGTTAGAATTTCTTTCCATAGGATCAGGAGTAAAGTCAGTCTTGCCTCTTTGCTGGGAAACTGTCCTCTCCCGACTGGAGCAGCAACAACCTTCCTGAAGGAGTCCCCATTTGTGACAGTTTTTCACTGCAATTCATGTATTTCTGTCTCCAGGGTTGAGGTGAGTTTTCCATGCTACTTCCTGATGTCTCGTGTTSTCACATGTGGGAATAAAATCAATAAAAAATATTAATTTTTAATAATATATAAATTGGCTGGAAATTGGTCCAAGTGGAAATTGGTAACCGTACCTGTGACCTTGCCTGCAATGCCCTGCCCCCTGTCCCGAGCRTTGCTGGAGCTGTGAATGTATGGTCAAGAAGACATATGTGTCTCTTTCTCTTCCAAGTGTTCCCACATTTTCTTGTCCATGGAGAACGTCTCCCTGCAGGTAGCAATGGTGCAGGTGCCTTAGGTACCTCTTGATCAAGTCAGGGTTTTCCTCTCTTAAGCCAGCAGATAACACATAGTTCTAGCAGGAGCAATTATCCTGGCTGCATGTTCCTGGAGAAGCTGAGGGTGTCTGGCTCATCTCATGCTCAGCCTCTCTTGGGGAAACTCGGGCATGGCTGGGCTGTCCCAGGCAGTAGATTGTGTGGAGAGCACATCAGGCAGGTTCTGTCTTGTTCCCCTTGTCCGTCAGCTGTTCTTCTTTCCTGTGTACCAGGAGCTTTGGTCCCTGTCCAAGCTTTTCCTCCACGTGGGCTCTCAGCCCTTGCCCTGCAGGGTGTTGGCCCGAGGCCGTGGCAGTCCTGGCACGAAGCCCTCTGGTGCCATCCCAGCTGTCTGAGCCCCACTGCTCACCTCTCTCCAGTGTCTCCTGGCTTTCTGCAAAGGCACAGATGAGCCAAACCCTGCTGAGCTGCTCCAACAGGCACTTGCCAGGACCTCCAGGTGACAGCCAGGACCTGGAGCGGGACATCCTACATGAGTGTCCCAGGTGGGATGGCTGAAAAGGCCAGGGCTGCCGGTGGAGAGAGCAACCATGGAGAGAGCTCTCCATCTTTCCTGCCTTGTGCATGTTGTGCCTGTCTATTATACCTAATTTTTGTTGTGAAAAACTCAAAGAGCTCCGAGTCAAGGATAAGATAGAGCATAAAAACAGTCAGCTGGACTCTGGGCATGAGAAAAGCCTSCCCATTGCTCTAAATCAGAGATAAATCTGAGAATTGAGAACTAACCATGGGGAATAAATATATATATAACTAAATATATATATTTATTACTTTAGCAGGATGAAGAATTGTGTGGTTGTGTTTATACTGTGTATGCAATAAAAGGGAAAGTAACTCATAAGGATCAGGGCTGCTGTTGCACTTCGCTGAAGCTGCACCTATTTATTATCTACCCCTGTCTTCTAATACTTTGTGATAGGATCCAAAGAAGAGACTTAAAGAGAATGCATCATAGTATTTTACAGAGCATCCTTTGGCTCACAGCCAAAAATGTTGTAACCCTTGACATGATTATTAGAACAGTAATGAGCTTAAGAGGTAACAGAGAGTGCAATCTCTGCCCTTCTTGACAGGAATTTAGGACTAATGCRGAGGTGGTAATTTTATTGATGTCATTAAGGGAAAAGTTACGCAGCAGTAGTGTGATTTTCCACATGGGATGGAAATTAAAGAACTCCATCCACTCTGCAGCTGGCTTTAAGACTTCAGAAAGAGAGAGATAAGGATGTGATACATGAATCAAAAACATGAATAAAGATTTCAAATTTCATAGGTGTAAAACAACTGCAATAATTTTTTAAAAAATATTTGATAATTGGGCATTAAATTAGAAGCAATGTAGGCAAACACTTTAGAAGTATGTCTGATGGGACATTTTTGGAATTCCTCAGGGACTGTGATTTGCACAGTAGATTTGGTAGGGAATGGCAAAAGTCCTCCCCCAAAGGGGAGGACACAGTGATATTCTGCTGCCTTGGGGCACTGAGTGAATGTGTGTAGCAAAATTAAGACCAAAGAGTGTGCTCACCAGGAGACATCTCCTATATTTTGTTAAGCCTTTTGCTTGATTGTGGAAGACTTAAGAAATCTTCATTTGAATTATAAATGATGAGTAGAAAGCTTAGTGTTAGCATGAAAGAAGAGGCTGTGGCTARAAAAGTTGCAAGATACCTATGTTATCTCTAGAGTCAAGGCGGAGGAGAAGGAAAACCRATTACTACTGACTTCCATCACAGGYCTTTGTAATGYGTAATYCCTACATTTAAGACTAAACTAGAACAATAATAGAAAACTTTATASTATCACAAAATAACTAGTTTCTATACTATCCTTTAACTTTCATCCTRCTTTTTAAGTTTGGGTATGTTTTGTATTTGAATTGGAAGCTCCTTGAAGTATTGATGATATTTTCTTAAATGGAGATGTGATTAAATAAATAGGGTGACTGAGACAGGATCTACAAGCATTGATCTAATCAGAATAACACATGGCTTCTGAAATAAGCTACTTTTTTGTCACCAGCTGAAGGAGAAAAGCTATGTTGAAGCTTCTTGTAGCAGCATTTTCTTTTTAAGGAAAGGCTTCATTTCTATTCAGTGTTTTTCTCTACTAAGTTACACTGTCTGGTCGCTGTCAGATGCTGGAAGATTATTGCCTAGTTTCTTAGACATCTCCTGCATGTGCTACTTGCCTTTGTGACATATGTTCTTGACGGAAGAAAATGAGGGAGATTTACTGTTGTCATCGTCTGTCATCACTGAACATAAAGACATTGGATGTAACACTCTGGGAAATTATCTCAAGAAGTTTATGCAGCTTTTTGGTATTGTCTCTGTAAGCTGTAGTCAGATACAGTAGCTTTTTAGAAGTCCTCTTTATCTCTGCACAGAACTGTGATTTTTCAGAAGATCTCAGCAAGACTGACTAGTTAAGACTGCTGTGCATCAGTTTTTAAACACTTCATACAAGCTGGTGGATGGTGCAGTGCTGTCACTACTGCAAATTCTTGGTAACACTCCCAAGGTTCTAGAACTTCCATGCAAAATATACCCTGCTCTGCTAAAGTCAAAAGATTGGTTAGATGGCTGTGAAGTTAGATGGCTGGCAGTTTGCTGTCCAGGAACAGAGCTCTCCTTCATTACTTCTATTTATTTCCCCTCTGTGGACTTTTTACTCCATCTCTCCATGTCGTTTTTTAAGCACTCTTTTTGTAGTGTGGAAAGAGATTCTGCAGGCAGGATGCTTGCTTAAATGTGGCATTTACAAGTGCAAAGTGACTGCTTGTTGTCTAACAAGAACTACTGGATTAGCTATTAATATACTCAACATCCTGGTGAGACTTTTTGGTAGTGTGTGCTTGCTCCTGATTCATGCAATCTGTATTTTGGATATCTGTGTGTATCCACACAAGAATAACAAGTAGGTGTACTATACCAGGATTCAGAACGTGCTTTAAATTTTCAAAATAAGATTGCTTAATCTGACTTCTGCTGTTGGAATTCAGGTGATGTTGCTCTTCTGGATTTTGGTTGCAGTTTCCATCTTTGCACAGCACATTCCCTGTTTATGTGTTTGACAAGTAGCTGAGTATTTTGGTTAGATAATTGTTGCTTTACTTTTTTCTTTTCTAAAGAGGAATAATTGAGGAACACATTGCATTTTTTGCAAATAAATTCATGAAATTAAAAGGAGGGCAGTTATAGAGATTCACTGTTGTTCATTTTGAGTGGTAGGAAGAGTTCTTGTTCACAGAAGTTGGTAACATCAGTGGCTTAAATATCCCTGTTCTGGCCCTTAACTTAATAGTTGGTTCCAGTTTGAAAGCTTCATTATGTAACAAAAAGATCAAGGCAGACGCGAGAATTAGAATATATGGCGATCAGAAGATGTTTCTGTAATCAGATGTAAATGGGCTGTGTTTTGGGAATACATTCACATGTTGTTCTGCAGTGTAGGAGGGCCTGGTTCAGCAGCTGTGTTAAGCAATTCTAAGCAGAAGATGTTTTCCCTCCTGGTGTGCAGAATCTGACTTGTGGTGCTGGCTTATTTTCATTTTTATGTTGCTCATTAAGGGACTTTTTCAGAGCCATCCATCTCAAAATCAGTTCTGAGGTACCTTTGGGGATCACCTGGAATTTACATTTGTCATTAGTGTGCCAGGTCTCTTGCTTTATAGAGTTGTTTTAGCAGGCTTTGTACAGCTCACAGCTTTTAGGTGCCTTTCAATACTTGGCAGCTCTTGCAGCTGGGCATTCTGACAGAATGGTTTGGGTTGGAAGGGACCTTTAAATGTCACCTTGTTCAAACTCCACTGCCATGGACAGGAATACTTTCCACTAAAACAGGTTGCTCAAAGCCCAGTCATCTGGGTCTTGAAGACTTCCAGGGATGGAGCATTCACAGCTTCTCTGAGCAACTTGTTCCAGTGTCTTGCCACTCTCAGCATAAAAATTGTCCTTTCTGTGTTCAGTCTAAACCTATGTGCTTTCAGTTTAGAGCTGTTCTTGGTGTCATCCCCATCCCTTGCTGAGGATTCAGTTGCTCTCACTGTCTTTGTTATTGATGAAGACATTCAATAACACTGGTCCCAGTACAAACCTTGAGGGACATGCCTGGTTAGTGATGTCCACTTAGACATTAGTGAGTTATTGACTGTAATGAATCACTTGTTGGTTTCACTTTCAGGTGCAATAAAGATGTCTGTCTGACATTCTTCACTTTGAAGAAGATACATCTAAGCAGAAGCAGCTAAAATTATTGACTGTGTCAAAGCAATCCTTTAAAATGGGAAGGACCAGAATTTGTGATAAAAGCAATAGGAATAATATTTATTGCCAGGAGTGAGTTTTGCTAACTGATCATTGAGAGCTGTGGAGAAAGATGGGTCTTGAATTACAGCTTTTGCAACAGCTGTGAGACTGAGAATGTGCATTCACATTATGCTTCTGATATTTGTAGGCAGCATTAAGAGTGTGGCAGCTCTATTGCTATTGAATATTGTAGAGCTTAGTGTGATGGAGTAAGTCATGACTGGACACTGTCATAAGCTAAAACTTAAAGCTGTCCAAAACTTTTGGCTTTGAGCTTGTGATTACTCAGTTGTGAGTGCTGAGCTCAGTAGTAACTGAGGTTGCATAGCCTAATTTTCTTAATTTTCCCTCCTGTTTATTGATATTTCTCCCCTGCAACTTTTCTTCAGACTCACCCAGTGCAACTACTAAAGCAGACAAAATATGCTTGTATAAAATGAAATATATGCAAACTGCTCATCTCACTTATCTCAAAAGAACATAACTAAATCTGCAGAATTTCAGAGCTGTTTAGGATCAAAGGTCAGAGGTTTACAGATGTTGGTATCTTACAAGTATACATGTGGAAATGAAGTAGTAAGTCCTTCTGAATCAATTTTCTAAAATCCGGTATTATTAGCCTTTAAATAATTACTGTGTAAATTGTTTACTTACTGAGGTAATTGGGAAATACCCATACTTTTTTTGTCCACCTTTTTAATACAGTCAGGACTGGAGACCTTCTGCATTTAGCCATCTTTTAATCCGAGTTTTGTGTTCACACGCAAGTGTGTGAAATCTGCTTTTATGTCTCTGATTTTTGGAACTGAGAACCATATGGTATCTTGGTTTTGCATTTCTTAGATCTTCTTAATTGTTCCTGCATAGCAATTAGGCTTGTGCATAAATTTGAGAAAATAATGCATTCGTTTGTTCTTACTGTATCAAATATACTGAGAATTTATTTTGGTTATTCCAATAACCCTAAAAAGCATTCAGAACAGGACAATTTGGGTTACAATTACTACATAGTTAATTTGACCCATTAAGGTTTGCTTTGGGTTTTTTTGGTCTTTCATTATGAAATGGCGAGACACAGGATGTCCAATTCATCCAGTGAAGGGGGCTAAATTAAATCTTTGTGCACTGATCCAGTAAAGTACTCAGCATTGTGCTTATGTCCCATTTGAAGTCAATGGGATCACTCATGTTTTAGAAGAAGTGTGTGCTTTTAAGTGTTTTACTGAATAGGGATGAGATTATTCTCAAAGTCAAGCATGCGCTTAAGTGCTTGGCAGAATTGAATTTGTTAATGTCTATGAGTTAGCACCAGAAAAACTGAACCTTGTGGTGTGCTTGTTCAGAAGATCTTTTTTTTAAATTCCAGTTGAGCTTGACTGGTTCTGAGGGAATGTTATTGGGCAGTAAGTCAGAAAACTCACCTGTGATGTAGCTTTCAATGGAATTAAAAAACAAATTGGGATGTCTTTAGGACTTTTTCTCATTCAGACATGGCTTTATCACCAAACAATTTTTGTCTCTTATTAGTGTTTCTAATACATTTTGCATTTCTATCATCTTTTCTGTAACTCTCTGTCCTTGGCATTTGTCTTCTCTCTAGGTCGAGATGTTAGTTAAATTTGTTCCTTGAGTTTCTGAGCAGTTGTTATTTCAATAGGTGTTTTTTCTGTTGGGATGCTGCCTTGAGACAGGTCTCCAAGTTGCTCACTGAATTGACATTAGAGGTTATTTCTGTCATCATTTCTCCATTGCTACTGACATTCTTGCTCTCCAAATTTCTGTTTCTATTTATTTGTTGATACTTTGTACATGCTAAAATGGTTGGAGGCAAAATACCGACTTACACATTTGTGTTGCTTAGATATGAGGGAACATGTCATAAAGAAATAGCAATTTGTCTTCCTACTAAACCTCTAGGCATGGTGTAGTTATCTCTGCTTTCTTTCAATTCCAACCAGAAGGCAGAATACAAATGGTTGGCACCCTGATAGAAAAAGTTTATTATTTCATTGAACATCCAGGACTGGCACGAAGCAGCCGCTTTTGTAAAAATGGCATCCCTTATGTCCCTGATGTTTCAGGAAATCAGATTAGCTTTGAGAGTTATATTTGGTGATAAAGGGAAGCAAATGATACCAACTCACACATGATGATGGATTGTGATTCAAGCCTTTTAGAAGCTGTGCAGCATGATTTTGGTAACAGCAGCGAAGCACCCAGAGACATCCAGGAACACAGAATAAAAAACCTCCTTCTTCTCTCTAAGGGCTCTAAAATCTAAACATGAAGTCAAAATACCTATCAGGTTAAAATATTCCTGGTATCCTGATTCTGATGAGAGGGATGGGTTCTTATGGGTCCCTTGGTCACAGAGCAGGTCACTGCTAAGTAGGGGAAACACAGCTGATGGCTTCAAAGACCTGGATATTTATATCGTACCTGGGATACAGGAAAACTGTGATATAGCATCTTTTTGTAGACTTTGTTGAACTTTGGGTTGAATACTAACATCAATACATTTGTGTTGAGTTGTGGTTACATGCTGTGAAGCTTCAGGTAATTGGGTTCCTAAATCCAGAGAAACAAATTAAATTAGGTGTTCATTTCTTCCGGAATTCTTTGGAACTTCTGTGATGTTTTTGTTTTGTTTAGGCAGCTCTGAGTTTTCAATTTGGTTTCTTTTATTTCTTCTTTCCATGCTTGCTTTGTGGGAATCAGTTTTACACCTAGACTTTGTTAACCTTCAGTTTTCCAAACAAAATGTGGAACTTTGTATGTGTGTTGAAACTTGTATTGTGTGGTTCCAGACATTTCTGTTGTGCCACTTTATCTTAAAGTGTGCTATACTCAATGCTATAGAAATGTGAACCACTGTGTTTTAATATTTGATTAACAACATGAAATTAGAATTCAAGTGCATGAATATATTGACTAGTCTTGAGTGTTATTCTCTTTTATTGTTTTTATTGGCAAGAAGACAGGTGGAAATGAGTGTGATAAATTTAATCTAGAAATAATTATAATTTCAATATAGCAAAAGGGGTCTTGCCTGAGTCTTTGCTAAGGTTCATGGAAGTCTTGGGTAGAACATGATAGGTATCACAATTTATTTCTAAATGTAGTATGATCAATTCCTAAAACTGTATTCTTGTAAGCAGTGTCCAGTGGAGTATGTTAACATAAAGAAATTAAAGCAGGTAGTTTGCAATTAAAATAATGAAATTACACAATATTGAGGATGGTAATTATGAATGTATTTAATATTCATCCCCATGAGGCACACATCTTGTGTGTGGTAAAAGCTGCAGGGAGCAGAAATCATGTGGTTCCCTTTTATTAGAGTTTATTTATTGTGAGTAACTTGCCTGGAAGGTTTCAGTCAATCTGAATCCTCAGTCTGAGGATTATCACTTCATTTTGCATCACCAGATTTCTTTTAAGGCCTGAGTTGGAAATTGTTCTTTTCTGTTGAGCTTAGAGGAGTTTGGAAAAGACCATTACTGTTATATTATTTTGTGGTAATACAGTCAACAGCTGCAACAGTGATGTATTACAATTACCTTTTCATTAATCAAAGGCCAATCTGTAAATCAGACTGCTTAATGTTAGGCAAAGCCTTCACAGTTTGCTTTTGTGAATACTGTTAGCCACAGACATGTTGTATTTCTAAAATTTTTTCACTTAAAAGCACATATTTATTTCATGACATGAGTGGTCCAGTTGAATTCAATGGGATGTAAGCACAGTGGATTCTCTGAAAGAGTTCTTGGTGCCCTGCTTTTTTTTTGACTATGAGGGTGTGAGGTTAATCATGGTTCTGTCTGTCTCAGTGCTCTGTTTTTAACAGCAGCTCTAAGGAGACACATGGAGAAGTTGGAATGGAGCACAGGTGTATGGCTCTTCAGAATTGCATGATCAGTTTGCTAGGGTTTGATCAATCTTCATTGTAATCCTTTAAGGGGTTCTGTACTTGGTCAGCATAAAAAAAAAAAAAAACAGTCGGAGAAAACCCTGCTTCCATCTACTTAAATTATGAGTCTGTGTGCTGGGAGTGATTGGATCATGCATGTCTAAGTGTTGCTTTTGCAAGAGTTAAAGAAGAATTACAGATGGGGTGATTGAGGCTTATAAGGATGAAAGGCCAAATGGTTTAAATCTGCATGATTAACTTCATTGGAGCCTGTTGAATTTACAGCAGATGAGGATTTGGTCCTTTTTAATGCGGTTAAGGTCACACACTGAACCAGTGACAGAGGTAATAAATGACCCCAGCCCTTGTTGTCACTGTGGTTGCTATATACACAACAGAAGCAGCAGCACGTGAGACTGAAAAGCAGCCAGACTGGGAAATGTGCAGGAAGCTTTAGCATGAAAAGTGAATTGCTGGTGACTGTGGAACTGTGATTCGGGAAGGTGAGAAGAATAGAGTGGAGAGCAGTGAACAAAGACTTGCAGCTCTGCTGGGACTGGACAGTGCTGAGGTGGTTGCTTGAAGTGAGCAAGAGACACAGATTTTGAAAGGAGCGCATTAAACCTGAGCTTGAATGGACTGTTAACTGTGCAAATCAAATGGTTTATTTTAGAGACCTTTATGATGTCTTGTGAGCCAGCAGAATATTTTCAGGAAGCTATTTCATTGTGGTGTTTTGTTTTGGGGTTTTTGTTTTTTTTTGTTGTTTGTTTTGTCTTGTTTTGTTTTGGGGTTTTTTTTTAGTCAGGGGTGGAACTCTGATAGGGATGCTTTGAATGCCTGTAGGAGTTGTAGCCAATATTGGTGCACTCTGCCAACAAATTTTATGCACTGAACGGCATAGAGCTAAGGCAGTGTTATTCCTGGTATTTTCCTCGTGAGAATACCAACTGCCTTGTGCAGCAATGATCTGTTCCAGTTGAATTCCAGAGCAAATGGCTGGCAAGAAGTCTCTTCTTCTCTTTATGTCCTGGGCTGAGGCAAATGCTGGGTCTGCTGTTTTTCAATGTGCACATGAGTTAGTGCTCTAGTTGGCATCCTACACTATTTTCCATGCTTGAAAGGAAAAAAAATCCTTGATTGCTTGTAGGTTGCTTTTGCCTTTTAGTTAAAAATAAAGTACAGCCAGAAGTCAAATTGCTGTCTATTTATAAACACATCCTGTATTTCTGAGTAAATACTAATATTTAGTGTGAAGTCTAAATGTAATTATTTTCCTTAAAATATCATTAGAAGATGGTTTACTGCTGTCTCTAAGCATTGTAAAAACACAACTGCTTGCATCAAGAATGGGGGTGAGAGGAGAGAAAGATGTGAGGGAAGATGGATTTTGTCCTGAATCCTTCCCAGTCCCCAGGCTATCTCTATCTCATCTCTCCAAGATGTCTCAAAGGTAGTCCATTTCTCCTTGTCCCTTCATGGTATAATTTCCATGTGCACTCAGGGACCTGTGTAAGTCTACTTCACTTGTTAAAAGTGAATAATTCATTGCATGCAAGTGTATTTGGGCAAGATAATTGGGCAAGTTGATGCTCTGGTATTTGAATCACAAAGCAAACTTATACTCTTTGATGCTTGCATTTCCAGGTTATTACTTACACTTGTAACTGTTTCTAATTAAACTGTTAAATATTGTGAATACCAGATGCTGTAAGAAATGCATTGTACACTTCTCCAGAATCCAGATAAGTGGCAGAGGTCAGAGATACGGTTTCTTCTCTGTTAAAAAAACAACACAGCATGCCAGAAACCAGTCACATGACTGACCATGGTGCAGTCCTTACCCCACTTCTGACCTTTTTTATGTCATTGTTGAATGGATGAAAGTTAATTCTTTATCTTCTTCACACTGTCAACTTTTGGCTAGTAGATTATCCCAGTCTTATTGAAGAGTAACTGGCTGCTGGGTGTTTGGAAAAACTAACAATAAGATTGGTTCACTTCTGTTATTTCATATATTTTACTGAAATGCTCTGAAATAACTTTTGGTGTGATACAGACACATTTGAAGTAGGGGATAGTTTAAATGCGAGAGAACTTTGGCCTATAGGTTTCTAAAGATCAATTATCCTGGTTCTCCTTTACTAAAGCCACAGTTAACATGGTACAAGTAGGATAAATTCACATACTTATATTCACTTTATGATAATGTATGATAGGACAGGTTAAATGTAACTTGTCTTACGCTAATGTTTGTCTTCTGGCTAATTTAAAGTCAAAAGAGGATATACGGATAACTGACCTACACTTGTCATCTTTGAATTATTGTTACACTTCTAATTTAATCACAACACTGGGTGTAGCAGTTATGGATATATGAAATCACTGTTTTCAACTGGTACAAGACCAGTCAAAATGGGAGATGGACTTTTGATGTATGTGTGTGGCTTCAGACTTTATTGCAAATTTGTCTGCTTGTTTCCTCTCTCATTTCCTGAAAGCACAGGAGTATTTGAAAATAAAGATAAACTTGGGCTGCAAAATACAGGAAACTGAAAGAACTCTCATCTTTTGCCTTAGGGTAACTCAGCATTTGGATTCTGTCTTCTTTTTTCTGCCAGATACATAAAAGCTGTTCCTAGACACATAAAAGCTTCTTTTTGCCCAATCAGTTTTCAGTACCAAGTGGGAAAAGAGTATGTGCAAGTACAGACATACATAACTTCCAGAGGTCTAGTGCCCTGTGCTAGGTATTCTTTTGTTGTTTATAAATGCTGTTCAGAAAAACTAGCCTCCAAACAAGTGTGGACATGGAAGGAGCTTATAAAATTTCACTGTGAGAATTATGACTGTGCCTCCTGTTCCTCAAAATACACTCTGGAACTCTGTACCACTCTGTGAGGGTTGCATGCACAAGGAAAGAAAAGGGAAGAGCGATATTCACAAAAAACAAAGGGAGCTGTTATGTATTAGAAGGAGTTTCACTCATTTCATTTGCAAAACCGGATTGTTTCAACATCATAATCCCACCTTTCCTAGCTAATGCCTTCTATTGTTCGGCATTTGGCTTTGCTGCTGTTTTTTATTAGATCCTGTTAATTCAGTTGTGCTGTCCTTGGTAACAGCTAAAACCCTGAGTATTTATCTGGTGTTTATATGTTTGCTTTTGTTTTAAATGTAAACTGATTTTTAATGGATTTTTTAGACTCCTACATTGTTCTCACGTGTATAGGGTTGATCACACATACTGACCTCTGGGAGCTGTGCAGGTAAAATCAAGTCACAAACGTACTAGAGAAACTAATAATATTGGAATAGAATTAGAACTATATTGAAGGCAGTAATGCTCAAAAGCTGAAGGCAATACAGTGCTAGAATCCAGATGATGGAAGGTCAACAGTTTGGGTGGGAGCCACAGGCTATATGATGTGGACTAAAGGATTGCTTTGCTTCTTACAAGCGCATCAACTGCATCAGGACTTCTGTTGACTCACCGACAATTATAAATATTTATTTTCATGTAGTTTTGTGGTTATTTGTAGTATCCTGGGGCAAATTAAATTTCTGTGTAAGGCTGGAGCCAGCTGGTCTATAGAGGCTGTGTCTGTGATGTGGTTCCTTACCTCCTGCTGTATGGTAGTGCTCTTGTGAGGGATGGAGGGAGGATATGCACAGTGTAAGATGCACATCTTAGTCCTCTGTGCTTTATTGTATGGTTCCAGGTTCAGAGCAATAAAGAAAATGTCTCATCATCCTTAAATCATGAGTGGAGCCTAAAAATCATCCAAGTACATATTGATATTCTGCTCTGATTTAGGGTTTGAAGCCTTCCACCTTGGTGTCATGTCATCTGCCAATTTAAACTTTGACAGCTAATTCAGTTCTGTTCTTTGTGTGGATTTGACATTTCTAGGAAGTGCATCTTTAAGGAGAACACCTTTAGGAAAGCTTTGTTTAGAAAATATTGAGAGGTAATAGCAGGTTGGTTTATTTATAAAGGGAATGTTTACACTCACCTACACATTACAGTGTTGAATAAGCATATATTGTCTTTTGGTGACACAAATTATTTTGATTCCTAAATTTTTGCCTCAAAGGCAGTGAGAAATGTAAAAGATACTGACTTGCTTTTTCCTATTTGCAGTTATTGAGAAAGTAGATCCGTGGCTCCATCTACTGGGGTTCAGGAAAAACCAGAAGCATGAGGAATTGCTGTTTATTGAACGCACTCAGTTCTGGCACACTTGTGAGAATAGGAGCTTGGCAGAAGCGGAAATAAAAAAAAAATACTGGTTTTTATTTTTCAGCTGGTAAATTGATGGAGTAGATTACTCTGGGAGATATTAGTGTCATATTTTGACTATTTTTCCTGGTTTAACACTTGTGGGTTTTTTCCTGCAGTCACATTCACTGTTTGAAAGTTGAGCAATTTGTCTTTTTTGGCAGGATACAGTAATATATACAATACAGTATAATTTTTAACAACAATAATTTTTAACAACAATAATTAACAACAATAATTTTTACCTTCTGTGTTTTTTATACTCAGACAACTTCTATAGGCAAGATAAAGCCCTACTATTAGAATATTAGTTGTATGGTTCTTCCAAAGGTCTCCTGCAGGGGAAAAATAAGCCAAAGAAAAAAAAAAATCCTGACTTCTTGGTTTTCTGTGGCAATTAAATATGTGACTTTGAGATATTTTTGAGATCAGTTTGCATTTTGCAACATCTTGGTGCAGACCAACATGAAAGGAAACTATTTCCATCTGATTAACTTAAATTTCTGTTAAGAGGGAAGATAGTTTGTTCACACTTTGTTGCTCATTTTCATTGGTCTGAGCCAAGGAGTTCAGAAACTGTGAGCTATAGCCAAGCTCTTGAGAGAGAGAAGATTTTGAAGTATGCTATTGAAACCATTATTCTGCAATTGTTTTCAAAGTGTCTCACTCATTTTCTTTCATTATATCAAACTCTGTCTTGTGTAATGCCAGCTGCAAAAATGTGCATCAAAAATCCATTCCATAAAAGGCAAAATTTAGTGTCTTGTGCAGCACGAAGTAAGCACTTTAGTTTCAGCAATAACTGGATTTTAGAATTAGAAAATATTACAAAGTAATTGATGAAAATTCACATCTCCATACAGAATACTGTGACTGTTTCCTTGAGTGTTCTCATTATGTGATAATGATGCAAAATATATTTTGTCCTAAACAAAGGTGACTTTCTCTCCTATTTTCTTTTTTCCTTTGTTGAAGAGTTTAAGAATTATGCCAATAGGGATGAGGATTTTAGATAAAGAAAATGAATGGTTTTATARAGGAAATGTAGCTGGAGTGAATTTCAGTCTGTAAGAGTTACTGCTGTAAAGTTGTAAGTATAAATAATMATGTTAAACATGGAAACAGAAGGGAAACGCCACCTATTTTGCTAGAGCATTTATGGCATTTATAACTCCTCTGCAGTAAGCAAAAAGATCAATGAAAGATCAGATTTCATTAGTTTCTGAAAGTATTGCTGTCTTGAAATACTTACTAATTTTTCTTTCTTTGCAAGTAGAAAAGTTGTCACTTCAACTCAGTACTAAACTTTGGGAGTTTAACAGTGCAAAATGTGTGTGTATATATATATATATATGAATGATATCTGTGAGGAATATTAGAAACATTATTAAAATGTTAATGAGATTCAAAGTATTCAAACTTTGTATACAAAATGTATATGCACATAAGAATTCATATATGTATATATACACATGCATGTACACAATTACATATGTTTTAAAAAATGTCCTGATAGCTAGAAAGAACAGTATATTATTCTTCACTCATATTTGATGGTGAGGATTTCTGCTGCTTAGACAATAAGAAGAATGCTGACAGTTTATGTTCTTCCTTCAAGGGACAGGAGAGGAAGAATCACTGAATAAATGTCATTTTGTTATCTGCCTTAGAGGCAATGTATTCTATTAACATTTATTGCTACCTGGAAAGCCAAGGCGGTGTTTACTCACGGTCAATCCTTATTCCTTAGGAATAATCTCTACTATTTAGACACAGCCTTTGTAGTTCCAGTACAAGTTACAGAGTGTGCTTTTTGCTCAGTTTTCTGCTTACTTCTGCTCTCAGCTTGGAAAATGTCGTAATTATAAATTAGGATGGCTTGTTCTTCAGTGACCTGACAATTATAGTTGTGGGCAGGAGAGAGAACAGTGACGGCAAATGTTTTATACTGTTGTAAAATRTCTATAGAGATGTAACAGATTTACAACAAAGTATTTTTTTCAAAGTGCATTCCAAAATCTTTTTTTTAGCAATTACGATCTCTCCTTAAAATACAGGAAGAACCCACTCAGTCTAAAAATCTTGTGTGTGTGCTTATCCATATGCAGCAGTAAGCCTGCAACAAAGAAACCCAAACACAGTTAGGTCTTGCAGTGGTTGAAGAAGCCAGAGAGGCTGAAGAGGAAGGATGGAGGGGCTTTCATGCAGCTTTTGAACGGCCATTCTCAGTAGGAAGAGATGTGGACAGGTGAATAAACTGGGATAAATAGTACCAGCTCCTGTGGGAGCTCACAGGGCCTCGTTTTCTGYACTGCCTCCTCTTCAGCTGCTCCAACCCTGTGCTCTGTATGCCAGCTTTCATACCTGTCAGTGAAAGGGAACAGCTGCCTTGCTTCAGTTCGTTGGTGGACGTAAAGTTCCTCTGGTAACTCTGTGTACTCCTGTGTTGTCAGTTTTGCCCCAGTCAGGCTGAATTCAAATTGGGGTTTCAGTCACAGAACCCTGGGCATTGTCTGTGTCAGGCTTTAGCTTGCCATCAGAGATCATCAATGACTTGTAGCAATTAGTGACTATTCCCAAGCTGTTTTTCTCATCCTAAACTACAAAATTGCGTATTGATTCCTGGTGCTTGTGAATAGTGCAGCTGCTTGGTGCTGCATGTTCAGACTGGAGCTGTACTAGCATCTAAAATAAAATGTTAACAACAAAACAGTGCAGTCCAATGTCTAGTCAGAAACAGTCTCTGAACTTACTTACCCTTTCTTTCATGGTTATGTAACATATATGTASATTTATTACAACTTAAATATTCTGCTTCCACTTACATATGTATGTGTGTGTATGTATACACTAAGGATTTATATTGCTTATAGATACTCATTGTAGCCACATAACATATATTAAATTGTTCTTTAGATGAATTACTTTGTTTTTGCACTTGTCACACAAACATTGTATAGATAAATGACTTGTTTTTTTATTTTAATGTGCTGAACACACCAGCAGCTCATGAAGTTACATTCAGGCATTATTCCTACAGCCTCTCATGGTCTTGTGATTATATATGACCTGTTTTTATTGCTCTCTCGCTCTGTGGTCCTGTCTTTCCAGTGGTACTTTATTATAACAAGAGCAAAAAGGAGATAGAACTGGTATACATCATAAAGATTAATGTTCTTCCAGTATATCTACAGTGTTGATCAAAATAAGTTTTTATTGCTTAACTATTGTGCATGAAACACTTCTCACTAATTTCAAAAAAACATGAAAAATCAGCTAATTATAAGCAAATAGGCTGTGGTAGAATTTCAGAGAAGTGTTCAAAGGAAATATTAAAGTTCAAATCTAGAAATGTGATCCCATATTTTGACAATAAATTCCTTGAACTAGTAGTTCTTTAATAAAAATTTTTGGTGTTGCATATTTTGGCTGGACTGCAATTCTGTCATCTTCTGTACTGCAAAGTGATACTTATAGCCTTTAACAGAAGCACATTAAGTAATTAAAATCCAACTGAGAGTTCAGTAAAGATTGGAAAATTTAAGTCCTTCTTTCTTGCAAAAATCTGGAAATACAAAATATGATTTGTTCTACTCAGCTAATAAAAAAATCAAGTGTCTTCTAAGAGAGCTTACRGTTTATAAGACTTGTCTGAAGAACTTACAAAACAAGGACATTTGGGTGATATATTTGTTTTTCAGCATTTAGATTTTATACTGTAACCCAGTGTAATCTGTGCTGTACAATGCTATATATTAAATTGTGCCTTTTAACTGTAGAATGTTTTGAGACACATCTTCGCTGASTTGCTGAGTTTTCAGTGCTGCCTACTGAATATTGCTTTGAAATTCTAAAAGTCTTCAGTAATGTGTGTGCAACAAATTGATGTTGACTTCTCATGTGTTTAGGCTGACTGAAGAATCTGTTTGAGTGGTCCTTGAGGCTGAATAATTTATTTTCCTTCCCCTCTTCCCTTATTTTTCTCTCATGCCAGGTTATTTTATTGGCTGTGAAGAACCACGGACCCTTTGTGCCCTGATGGGGGACTCGGGGTCCAGACGATCGACTCTTGTATCTCGGTTGCCAATATTCAGGAGGAGCGTTAGCCGGAGACACGACTCCCTTCCCTCCTCGCCTTCTTCTGCCAATGCCATYGGTGTCCACACCTCCTCCCCATCCAGCACCAACTCCAGCTCAGGGAGCACAGGAAAGCGMCGGAGTATTTTCCGCACTCCTTCCATTAGCTTCCACAACAAGAAAGGGAGCGAGCAGAAGCCTGACTCAGCGAGTCAAAATGTTAACATCTCCAATGGTGCCCAGTCCTCTCTTAGCACTTTTCAAAAACTCAGCTTAGACGAACACATAAAGAGCAGAGGAAGGCATTCAGTTGGCTTCGGCAGCTCACGGAACAAGAAGATAACGAGRTCTTTGACAGACGATTTTGAAAAGGGAAAGGAGCATTCAGCCAATAAGAATGTCTTCATAAACTGCATAAGCTCTGGGAAGAATGAGGGTGATGATTCAGGCTTTGCAGAAGAGCAGAGCCGATATTCTGTCAAACAGTCCACTCGGAAACTTCTCACTAAATCTTTCTCATCACACTACAAATTTTCCAAAGCAGTTCCAGAGAGTCAGTCGGTTTCCTCTGTGCAGCAGCCCAGGTGTGTGCTGGAAGTTAAATCCTACGTGGAAAGTGAACCTGTGATGGCTAAGTCGTCTCCTCCGTGCTCGGCTGAGACGACAGAGTGCATGGGCAGCTCCCTGCAGTCCCCGCTGCTCTCGGCTGACCTCACCGCTGCCCAGACCCCCTCGGACTTTGTCGCKCTGACCGAGGACTCTGTTTCAGAGGCTGATGCCCTGCCCAGCAATGGGCATGGGGCACTGCTCGCAGAGGATTTTGGCCACGATGTCTCTACCTCTCAGATGTTCTTTAATCCCGCTGCTGCTCCTGCGAGGGAGACAGATACTGTGCATAGTACTGGCCATTCTGCTGGTGTATCTCCCGTGAGTCGCGCAAGCTCGTGCAGTGTAGAATCCAGTACCTTATTCAAAACCTCAGTTGCTAATCAAACAAAAGTACTGTTGCAAGCCAATGGACTACATATTAATGATGCCAGGCACATAGAAAAAATTAACCCGGCAAATGYACATTTAGAATCCTTGAGATTACAACATAGTGAAGAACTAGTGACACTCTCTCCAAAGGTACAGGGGTTGAGTGGGAGCAGAGATGAAAGCACCCCATCCAAGCACATGAGAGACACAATTCCTGTAGTGGAGTCTAAGAATGTTCCATGTTCTGAACCTCAGTCCTTTAAAACACCACAGGTTTATGAATCAAACCATCCTAAAGGTATGTCTCAYGGTCTTTCCATTTTTGAGTTTGGTGGGTTTTGGGGGAGCTGGCCTCATTTCTTCTGTAATGATTGGTCATGAAGTGTTTTTGTAGAATTGCAAGTGCTAGCTATGAAGTTCAAAAAGTATAAATTATATCCTCCTCCCAAAACTATAGGACATAGGGAAAAAATGTATGATGTTTTAAAAGTTTGTATTTTACAGTTTGCAAACACCCATTAGTGCTGTTCATGGCTATGCTTTGCTGTAGTAGAAAATGAATTAAGAAAGCAAGTACTGATTGCCAGCTCTTCTTAAATGCCAAAGATGTGTGTTTTTGAGATGTGACTATTCTGGACATGAGCTGTAGAGTTGCATAATTTGGGATGGAAACATGACCAGAGAAACAAAAACCTTCTTGTAGTCTGATTATGGGAAATAAGRCAGTTTACTTCACATTGATCTGGGTTTAGAAATTTCTGGAGTCTTGCCGTCTCTATTCARCTGATGTTATAGAGTAGCTCAGAATAGATATTTTGTCTGAGTACAAGAGATCCTGTTTTTGCTTCCATCTGAAATAAGTGTCCAAATTCTCATTTTGTAATCTGTGAAAGTGAGGGAGTTAATTACCATCTAAATTTCACACTGGGACTTTAGTGTATGAAGAGTAATTTAGAAATACTAACAAGATTAAGTGGAAAGACTGTGCCTAGAAATCCCAAATCTGTAGAGATGCARAATAAATAAGGTTCAGGCTCTTGAGTGAAGGACACCTGTCARAAGCCATTTATCTCTGACAGTTTATTTTCTCCATCCCACTTAATGCTTTTGTGCATAATCCTGAGGCTGTAGCTGGTGGGCCAAAATTTGTGAGMGTTAACAAGACAGCATTTGTAGTGGTTGTATTAGAAGATGAAYGACTGTAAGTAAACTCAAATAAATTCACACCCGTCATTTTGCTTTGGATATTTATCTAGGCATGTAGAGTATAAGCAATCAGAAGCAATCTTGCTTTTTGAATTATTAGTCCCTGCAAGGTTTGGTTGGATATCTTGTACATGAATGGCAATATAAAGTAAAATTAAACCACTGAATTAGCTTTCACCAGAGGGTGCCTCTTTCCCTCAGAGCCTTAGTCATTTTGGGGAAAAAAAATTTTTCCCATTTATGTATATTACTGGTCCTGGGCACTCAGTTTGTCTTCTTTGCTGCATTGTTTCATCTGTGAATGAGTTCTTATTTCAGAATCCGCCTTGCTAGAGTGTACTGCAGAACAGCAAGTGAGCAGCTTGGAGGGATGTTTAGAAATGCCCACTGCATCTCAAACTCATGCATTGGCAATTGGATATTTAATCTGTATTCCAAGAAAGCAGCTAATGGGAGTTGAAATTGTGATAGAGGGATTTTTGTGAATTGGATTYATGTTCACAGAAACACTAGAGCTAATATGTGCTGTATAAAAGTTGATGATTAATTGTTATGGTTTTTAGTGCTGTTCAAAATAATTTTTTTTTCTTACTTGTGTGATGAAGAATGTATTTCAAATTAGAAATTGGCCAAGCAATTAAAGGATCCATTGAAAAAAAAGATAAAATCCTGCTGTATGAAATTAAGCAAATACAGAAAAAGCTTACAAGGCATTCAGTAAGATATGGTTGTAAGTGGTTAATTGCAAACAGACTGGTTTGAACATTAGGCTTTCTAAAACAATATTTAAACCTAGATGTGAATGCAAAATATTTCTGTTCATTTTCTTTGGTAATAGATATTTTCTCTTCTGTACCTGGTACCGCAGCTGATATCATTATAGATAGCATTGTGAATGTSACATTAATGTATGAGCAGGTTTGATATGCCATATATTTCTTAGTATACCTTTATGTATTTTTATGTGATATGGATTTTTTTAAGAACCCTTAGAGAAAATATCTCTTCTCTTACAAAATGAAAAAGATAAGGTTTTCTGTATGTATTTATTATGCTCTTACCTTTCCCCATCTCTAAATTTGCACTAACATGTCAAAACGTTTTTTTTCCTCCTCTTTTCTGATTTGTTATTGTTTTAACTGGTCTGGGATTTTGCCTGGTGACACAGGCTGAATTTGGAGGGTGCAGGTGCAAGGCTAAACTAGGGCTGCTGATAAAATGGAAACCAATGTGCATCCCTGTCCTATGCAGGGATAACAAAGTTGTGAGCTGGCCCTTCAAGAGCTGGAATTGCCTTTGGGCAGAGGGTAAGGCAGGTTGGGTTTTGGCACCAATGGACAAGTGATAGTCTCTTTGGTAGGTTTTATGGGACAACAATTTGGAAATGTCGTATGATGAGGGGAAAAAGAAAAGGATGGAGCAAAGGTCCCTCTGCATTCTTTGAGGGCCCTGGACTGGGCTGTGGTGTGCTGAGCATGCCAGTCATTGGGGCTGAGCATGARCTGGGGGCCCAGGTGACATTTTTGTCTAGGTAAGCATGGTCTGCCTTCTACAGAACATTTCTGATGTGATTCCCTTTCAGTGTAAGTATTTCAAGCAAAACACTATTGTGATTAAGAAAATATTTGTAGAGTGCAGTGTTCCCTGCAATGGTTGCTGATTGCTTCTCCCTTTGTAGTYGATGTTGCCAATAGCCTCAGCCCGTTCCGGGAAGGCAGATTTGTTGAGAAAAGACTGAGGTCCTCTTCGGAAGGTACTGCTGGGGGCAGCCGGCTGATCATCAAACCAAAGGATGGAAATGCAGAAGAGCTGAACAGCCTAAGGAAGCAGAGAGCAAGCTCATCCTCTTCCAAAATGAACAGCATGGTGAGTTTTATTCCCACCTCTGGAAGTTTGTGCTTTTCTGTGATTGGTAAAACTATAGTGTGAAGCAGTGACTTCACAAGTAACTAACACTAATAAAGAGGGGAGGAGCAGTCTCAGGCTTCCAAAATGTGATCCAGGCTCAGCTTCAGATATGAAAAATATTTTTTTTGCAGGGTGCGGCATTGTGAAAAGGTTGGCATGCTTCCTGGGAAGAGTTTCTTGTTGACATGTGTTACTGGTTTGCTTGGGACAAAAATACAGGGAGAGAGAACTTGAGCAAAATCCAGTACAGCTATTTCTGCGGTTAAATGCAATGGGCTACCCTGTGACAATATTTTATTGTTATTGTGATAGTTACTTCTTGTCTGGTATTTCATTGTCTGGTATGAGTGAGATGAGATTCAGATCAGGAGTTGGATTAGAGGAGTTGTCTGCAAAGAGGCTCATTTGRATGGTCTGAGTGGTCCCTTTTGAAACTGGTGGCATTTTGGAATGCTTTCAGTGAGCATGTGGTAAAGAGAGGGAAGGATTTCTTCTAAGAGCCCTTGGAGAGTCCTGAGGACTGGAAAAGCAAAGACAGATTGAATTACTGTGGGAGAGTACTTGTGAAACCTCTTTTGTGAAACAATAGTAGAAGGAACAGACTGACAAGTGCTTTCCTTTAGTTAGAGAAATAAATATTTTAAGATTAGTGTAATTTATATTTATGAATGTGCACTCCAGTGAAAGAAATAATGAAGTTGTTGACATTGAACCTCTACAGCAATGGAATTCACTCCTTAGCTTATGGGAATCACTAACACAAGCTTCATAGTTATTATTAGTTTGAAATATTCTATTAAACATGCTCACTGAAAAAAGGAGGGCTCAGTTTGTACAGCTTTCCATAGAAAGGAAAATGTCCAAGTTTCTTATCCCTATCTAGATTTGCTAAAGAGATGTATAAATAAAGGGGATCTTCCTATTCAGTTTTATATAATAGCTCTTATGCTACAGTGATGTAGGATCAAACACATCTCTGAGACACTCAGGTTGTCAACACCACTGCCCTTTGAAAGAGAGTTTTTACAGCTTTTTGGAAATGGTGCAGTGATGTTAGATTTCCAGTGATGTGTTCTTTTGGTGTATTTTTGCAAGCTAACAACAAAAGTCAAAAGCTCATACCTTTGCTTAGGCAATTTTTATGATTGTGTGCTGCTTTAGCTGCCATAGATGTACCATCATCTCTCTCATCCAAGAAGCCAAGGAAGGCTAAAATTGTCTTCCTCTGCTCCTAATTGGTCATTTAAAAAAGGAATGTCCTCAGGGAGGATCTGATTCAGTGTGAAATCCCCTTGTAGAAACTGTGGCAAGAAACTGGGGTTTGGGGGTTTCTCAGGAGGATGTGAAACCTGTCTTTTGTCCTGATCATCTGTCTGTATCATCCAATGTTSTTTTGTGGCTGGACTCAAAAATGTTGCTGAGGATGCAAGAGAAAATTACTCAATACCAAACAACAGACCAAAGATTAGAGATCATGCTCATGAGTGAAGGTAAAATTATTCCTTCTTTCCCCACAATGCATATGGATATTATCTTACTAGCTTAAGAAAATAAAAACTTYTTTAGTAGAAAGCGAGGATTAGGAAGTAGATCAGACAAAACCAAACCTGAAAGCACCCCTGGCACCCTCTCCTCCCTAGAGCCAGATGACGAAAGAATAAACAGTTTCCTGGAAGCAAAAGAAAAAACAAAATGGAGAAATTGAATGTTTGTAAAAATGCATATTTGAACAGTAAAAAGGCTTCTTCAAAACGCTTGTCACAATCAGTTCACATTTAACACCACAGTGGCAGAATGGTACCGATTAATGATCCTAATGAAGAATAAATATTAGGTAAAAAATCGGCATTATTATACAAARTACTATAAAAAGCTTTTACACAGTTTTCTTGTGTGGCTGGAGAAGCATGAGTCACATGGCTCTCTGTATCCATTTTTGTTCAGTTCTGGGAGAAAATGAACCACAGATGTTTARGGGATGGGAAGTCCCTGGGGCAGAGCAGAGACCCCCATGGCAAGGGCAGCGTTGCTGTGCAGTTGTGCTCTGCAGCGCTCAGTGAGCTGCTGTGGATGCTCATTTTCTGGCATCACCCAGATGTCATGTGAAGCTGAAAAAGCTTTGTACCTGTGTCTTTGCCCCTGTTTGTATTCATTTTCTTGTTGGCAGGCAGTGTGAGCTGCCTCTGCTGAGGAATTGGGAGTGAGGAGCCAGAAAGTCTTGCTGAAGGAGTGTGAGATTTGTGCAGGTGATGAGAAGTAAAATAGCATCTGAGAAATTGTTCTTTATCCTAAACAACTTGCTCAGCAGAAAATTGCATAATTGTCAGTTCTTGTTTTGAAGGTGAAAGGTGTGAGTGGTTGGCTAGCCTGACCTCCTAAATACTGGGAATACGTATCAAACCTRCAAAGGGGGTCACCACTTCCCCTAAAAGCAGCCTTAACTAGCTTGTGAGGTGCTGAAAATAGTTTATATTCCGGCTAAGAGCAATGCTGTTTGTAAATGGGATTTAGGGGGAAGAAAAAAATCTTTCAAAATAACTCTTTAAACGTGCCAATTTTGTACTGTTGTAAAYAATGATCTGAAACAAACTCTTGAGATGAACTACTTGGGATTGCCAATTAAGTGTTTACAAAGCCGCTGTTCTTGCAGTGACCAATTTCTGCTACAAGAGGGCACCGTTTCWCCAAAAATGGCTTTGGAGAGCGATCACTGAAATTGAGGACATGAGTTTGAGCAGTTTAACGTTTTTAGCCTGTGCCGTCCAAGAGATTTTTTCCAAATGAAAAGTGTTGATAGTGATGCAATTTGAAGAAATGGATATCGCTGTATCAACTCTGCTCATTCTAATGCTCCAACAGTGATCTCACGAGTTAACAAATTTAAATCTTTACACTCTTAGACTAGTTAACTATGTCTCAGATGGCTGAGAGAAACTATGTTTACCTGCTGTTTCTGCCTAGGTAGTTATTCTTTTCCAATGTGTAAGAGAGGCAAAAAGAAAGAAAAATGTGAAGCAGCACAGCAGAAGACCTGAATGGTCTGAAATATGCAGTCCTGCAAGATCAATGAAAAGAATGTAAACCTGGAATGTAAAAGTTGGCATAGAGAGAATTAGGTGAGCCACTTTAAGGAAAAAAAAGATCAGATCACTAAATCAGTCTAAGTAAGTTCTTTAAGAGGAAAAAACACGTGACGTGTAACAGTACTCAGAACTAAGATAAAGTGAGATGTGTGTGAACAACAGAATTATCCATCACTTCTCATAGTAGTGGCTAATATGGAAAGCTGACTCTCTTGAATATCACTTTTATCACTATGAAAATGAAATGTTAAAAAGTTTGCCTTTTTAATGTGAARTTGCTGATAGAGATTTTTAAATGCTAGCAAATTACAGTCGTTTAAACCAGATGGTCATGAAGGATGATGTGAATGGAAGTAGCTGTSCATTACTTCAAGTTAAAAATAATTGAGACAATGATTGGAGCCCCTAGACCACACTGCAAGACATGAGCTACATTGTGCTGTATGCATACAAGTGTTTTCACTCCGTTTAGAAATACGACTGCATATGTGCAAAGGAACAAGACTGTCTGCCTACATTTGGCTCTCTCAAACCTCCCTTTCTGCCTCTCTCCTATTATTTACAAGGAAAATAGCTATTTGCCTTTACAGTTGCTCCCTTGCTCTCACCTGTCTATCATCATGTGTACTATTTAACTAAAAAGAACCCTTATTTTTCATCTTCTTGTCYCAGTGGGTGAGTATTATGTTCTGCAGGACTGTGTTTCACTGGGCACTTTTCAGCACAGCTTTTTCTTCAGTCTCTTATACTTGAATTTTCTCGAAATGTTGCTTGCTTTTTGCTTCTTAAATTCAKCTACAGCTTTTCACCCTTGCAGGTAAAAAATTTTATGCTTGCCCTCAGTGCTGCATCATCAGCTTCTTTTGCCTAGAGCAAAGCAGCCTTGCCGACTTGTGCCAGCCCAATTAGAGCYGCACAACTGATTTTTCCGGATTGTTGCTTTGACTGTGCCATTTCTCTCCTTGCATCTTTCCCGTGGATCCTATATATTAGMTATCAAACCATTTGTTGCCAAGGACTTTTCAGGCCTAAGGACATCCCAAGTGTTTTCCCCCTCAGCTTTAACAGTGACACAAGTTTTCATTGCTCTGTTGCCAAGCTGTCAAATAGTTGCATTCGTGTTTTCTCCCATGCTGCCTATCATGCACTTGAGTAACTGCAGTTAACTGCAGTTACCATGGAATTTGTTTCGTTTTCTTTCTCAATTTTCACTTTACCTTTTTTGCCTTGCCTAAAGATTATTTTTCAAGGTGCATGCTGGCWCTGTATTACTGAGGTTTTTGCTGAACTTTTTTTTTGCTTAACCATCCAATGCTGATGCTTAGCCAAAACCCCCCTTTTCTCATGCTTGTCCTAAGCTTATTATGTGGGGATGTTGCAAGTACCRAACATCTCTGTAAATGTAGTCACAAAATAAATTAGGAATAGTGTATGAAAAACCCAGTATCAGAATATGGGGCAGTATTTAATGGGCAGGAATTCAGTTTGATAATGGTTGGGGCTGAATATGTTAGTTAAACATTAAATTAAAAAAAAATAATAATTTACTGATTTACTATAGAGCAGACCACCTGACATTTCAGGAATATAGAATAAAGGTAAATGATTGATACAGAAATATGCTTCCAAAAGAGATATTAACTGCAAATATTTGAGACTCCTAGTGTATCTTTGGAGGGAACAGAAAGTCAAAACAGAGGTTGCTCATGAAAGTGTGTTATGGCCAGAACTTCTGTGATAATTATCTAATTAGGAGCTGGTGTCTAGATTGTGGCTGGAGTCCTGGATATTCTGTATGTGTCATTCTACTTCAGTTTTGTTACCTAAGTGATTTGATAAGTTTGCAGTTAATAGTTAGGTTTCTAGTATACTTCAGAAATGATACTTGCAATGATGGAGCAATTATCCAAACCACTGCATTCARATCTCTTCTTGTGTTTGATATCGTATCAGGCCGTACCTAAATCTGCAACACATGAAAGTGTGCTCCTTGCTTCTCACAGATGACTTTATTTTTAATGTTACCTGAGTACTCTTACTATCAAGCACCAGTTATAACCCAGTTGCTTCATTGTGGCGGAAACTGCGGGATCCTGTGTCCCCATGGACCTCAGTGAATGCAAATGAATAAGGGCTAAAATTGTTTTTGTGTTCCTCTTCTCTATTCTGAGTAGTATGGTATTTTGCCTGGTKTATGACTAAGCACAGAGTATAAATCAGACTAGGTTGGTTGCTTGTCCAGAGAGAATTGAAGTGATTTTCGTATTTGCTTGAGGTTGCTTCAGCACTGACCTTCTGTTTCCTACCCCCTGACAGTCTACGCTGAGAACTGGAAGCTGAGGTTTTTATGCAGTGTGTGGCTAAAACATGAGGTGAGAGCTGCTACTGAAAATGCTTAAGTTCAGTGAGTTTCAGAGGGTGACCAACCAGTGGATTTGAAAGTGGAATTGAATGTGGCTGTTTTTGTGGCCCATAAATGTGAYCTGTAGAGTCTTGAGGAAACCTTACGGGGTACTCTCTCAATCTGCAGACTGGAGACACATTAATTATTAATGCCTTAACAGCCTGCCAGGGGAAGGCAGTGACTATGAAAGGTTATCAGGAGGGTTTGAGCGCTCAGGGCTTCAGTTGAGGTTGAAAAAGACCCTCAGACAAAGCAGCCTTTTTCAGATATGCTGCAACTATTACAAAAATATGAACTAGAGAARCAAAAATGCGCTCACTCCTTTATTGTCTTCTGCACAATCTTCTTTAGAGCTAGCAATCTTATGTTTTCTCTGAATAGCTGCAGCCTGTTTTTAACTTCCTATATGTATTAATTATCTGTATGTATTGCTGTATACATTATTTTTGGGATCTGTGGTGTTCAGAAAAGCTTTGTCATAGTTAAAATAGATGTGCCATTTTTTTCTGTCAATGAGTTATGGTATTTCTGCTTAATTCAAATTCCTCTCTGCTATGCTGTGCTTCTCAAGGGAGAATATTTAGGAGCATCAATTCTTACTGAACTGTTCAAGCAAACCCTGTAAGGCAGTGGTTCACCCTTCATGAGAAGTGGACTKGACAGCATTCATTTATAACTAGATTTGTACTAACGTAACAAAATTTCCCCTTTTGCAATGAATTTGGCGTTTTGCTCCTTTGTGAAAAGGAACTGTGGAAGYCACTTAAAGCAAGAACTGTCAGGACTGCTTTGATACTATAAGGCTGAGCCATGCTATCTAGATAGGAATAAACTGCTGACTATAGTTACCTAGTAATTCAAGCCTTATATCCTTAATTTAGCATGGAGAAAGTGCCTTTCACATACTAATAGCATAAAAAAATTGAAATGGCAGATAGGGGTTTAAGCATTTTGGCTGTGAWTTTTAGTTTAAGTCAACTAGAAGCTTTTTGGATAACTACCCTGTGGGAAATTAATGTCTGTAGTGTAAAGTGTGTTTCTTAACAAATGAAGGGCTTGTGAAAATCAGATTGCAGTTATTAAAGACTTTGAATTAATTCTTGAGATTAAGTAACTAACAGAAATTARTTTAGATGTGACTTAATGCTTATGCTGTAATGTGCTATGTACTTCTTTAAGAACATAATCATAGCCCAAGAAAGGGTAAACTGTTAATCTAACATTGGAGTAATTATTTAAATTGAATTGGGTTATGTTAATACAGGTAGAAGGTAGAGCTAATAACAATTTTCARTCCCAGAGTCATCATGGCAGTGGGTGGATGTGTTTGTTGTGCAGTGAGAATAGAACAGAATTAGTTCTTTCTGTTCTTTTGTGAGTGAACTGCACCACTCAGCCACTGACTTACTCCCACTGGCAGAATGAAAAGTGGAAAGGGTAAAAGTGTGAAAACTTGCAGGTTGAGCTGAGGACAGTTTACCAGGYAAGGCAAAAGCTGCACACACAAGCAAAGCACACTAAGGAATCCATTCACTGGTTCCTGTGGGAGGACAGCATTCAGCCATCCATCCCCAGGRAAGCAGSGCTCCATCACACCTCATGGGTAYGTCAGAGRAYAAATGCCATAACTGCCARCGTTCCCCCTTCCTTCTTCCTTTCCCAGCTTGAACTGCTGKACACAGCATCATATAGCTGGATCCCTTTGGTCGGGTCAGCTGTACCAGCTGTGCCCCCTCCAAATTCTTGCTCACCCCCAGCCACTTCACTGGCAGGGCATTTTGAGGAGCACAAAAGGCCCTGACACTGTGCAAGTCTTGCTCAGCAATAGCTRAAGCAATTCTTCCTGTGTTAATAACACTGATGTGGTCACAAATCCACAAAACAGCACCATAAAAGCAAGCTGCTGAGAAGAAATATAATTCTGTCCCATCCAAAACCACTACAAGTTGGGTATCTGACACTTTTTTCTGAAGACTTAGTACAGGAATCTTGCTGCAGGTCTTGTCTGAACTAATTTATGGGATGCTCAACTTTTAAAACTATAGGTAGCTGTCCGCTGTAATGGATTGAGTTTAGTTTTTCTGTTTTAATATTTTTCTGAAAAACATAACTATTTATTGATGTTCGAAATAACAGTGTAAAGCACATGCAGTTGATGGATTTTTCTAACAAAACACACTTTTGTGCCAGTCTTACTACATTCCCCAAACAGTCTTGTCTGGTAATGAAAGAGAAAGCTTGTTCTGAAGCTGCTCCTCATTTAGAGTTGATAATTTTTTAATGGATTTTTTTTTTCCACATGAAGGGAAAGATTCTGCACAAAAATACCTGGTAATATGTTAAATATACCCTRTTGATCAATATTGTTTAAATATATAGATATATTTGTGAAAAAAAATCTTGATTTTTTTTTTATTTTGACTTTTACATTTTACTTTCCTGTTCATTGCCATATTTTCCACGAGCACACATACTGAATATCGGTGAGTGTTGCAGCAAATTTTTTAGGGAGCCTGCTTGAAGAAAAYGACTCAGTCTGTGCATGTGGGCTACTAAAATGTGTATGCCACCACCAAAGAAACAACTCATTTGTGGTAAAGATACTTGCCTTCTGCTCAGTGCCTCTCATGCTGTGGATCTGTGCGTGTAGTCAGGGATTTACCAAGGATTAAACAATCCTGTGAGAAATCTGATGAATGCTGCCTACCAACTCTCAAAATGTGTTTATCAGTAGCAGGAGAGAAACAGTCACTGATGCTGGAAAGCACCCCTGGGGATGATCTGGTCYAACACTTCTGCTCAAATCAGGGTCAGGGATTGTATCCCTACACCCAGGGATGTGTGTAGTTGGGTTTAGAGTGCCTCTGAGGGTAGAGATTCCAGAGCCTCACTTGGCAACTTGTCCAAGTGTTTGTCTAAGCCTTATGGTTTAAAAAAAGAACAAAGCTTTTTCTTGGGTTCCTTTTATTTCAGTTTCCAYTTCTCTGTTCCCTGGGCAGCACTAAGAGGAGTCTGGTTCAGTCTTTATTGTGCCCATGACCACCCTTGTATGTCAGATACTCAAAGCCCTTTGATCCTGGGAAGAGGTGAGTTCAGTAATCAAACAGAAGGATATGGAGCCGAAGGAAACCCTCAACAGAGCTCCTTTGACACCCTCACTTTGCTCCCAACTCATTTGCTGTGCCTGTGGGCTCTGCCCAGTCATGCTGTGCCTGCACACTTGSTGGGTTGGGCAGAAACTGTAAATTGACAGGAGCTGGGATCATCCCCATGTGTACACAGAGTCTTTTATATTTCCCCACCCTGCTTTATGGAGTAGGTGTGCCAGAGAAAGGAGGGGGTTGACAGGGTGTTCCTGTGATATTCAATGATGGCAGATGGGAAGTAGAAGGGAGGAGAGGGTGGAGAGGCCACCTGGACCCTAAAAAGTGTTTCTGAAAGAATTGGAAGAGSTGGTAAAACCTGATGTACTCTGTGTGCTTGCATACTGGGATCYCTTCCCTGTGGAAGGACTCAGCTCAGGGCAACATGAAAGCTACCATTGTTGGACACAGGTTAGGGTATTATCTGGCCTAGTGTGGCTGATCTAATGTCTGCATTTAATTACACTTGATTTTTAAGTAAAGGAGGGGTCTTTATGCAATGAGTAATACTTCAAGGGAAAAATTGTTTTATCCGGTATTAGTAAAAGAAAGTACTTCCAGGAAAAAAAAGGTGAATTATTTTAATGGAACGTCTGCTGTGTCTTTTATCTTGCTTGTCTTTTATCTTTTATTGCCCTTAGCACAGGTAGTATTTTTGCAGCTGTGGTATATCTTCTTGGGTTAGCATATGAGAGCAATACATACAATAGGAAAACTGAAATTTTAAGATGACTTTTCTAAGGGAGACAGTTAATAGGCAGCTAATTCACTGAGCTTGAAATTTGTGACTAGTGAATAGAAATCAGTGTCTCGGGTTTATCATCCTGTAGGTCAGATGATTCATAGGTATTTTGCACTCACATTTTATGGAAAATAAAAATGGAAAACTGCCCTGGCTTTGTTCTTAGAATGACTAATTTTGCCCTTGTCCTTTCTTATGCACATCATTTCCTGCTGTGTAGATCCCTCAGTGTGTCCACAAATGGTTTTGTAGTGCGAGTTCTGGAATGTTTTCCTATAAGCTGCCTATTTGTATTCTTTCGCTTATGTGAGAATAAACTCAGAATAAATACAGTATTTTTTCTTCAGGCTACAGCAGTTCAGGGTAGGGTGCTTCTTCCAGGCCTTTGATCCCTTTGATTGATAAAAAGAAGGTAATGGGGTGAGAAATGGAAATGCTGTTGGGTCACTTGTTAGGTCATTTATATTTGCAGTCCTTCTTGTCTTGCCAGTGTGTTGCTGGAGGCAATACTGGATGAACCCTGGATTAAGGACTTGGCAGTGGCTGGAAAATGAGCTGTGGACTCTGAAGCTTKCCATTTAGAGCAGGAGATTTTTCTGATTTAAAGTCAAGTGCRTGCTAGTCCATGAAAGACTCAGGATAGCATTTTGTGATTCGGTACATGGAAATTAGGTTTGGGAGTGTTTATCTAGGTTCATTCACCTTTTAATGAAAGARTAGCTGACAGTGTATCATTCAGGAAAGGAATGAGATGCTAAAACTCATTTTGTTGCCTCAGATAATTTTCTGTATTCATAACATTCATTCTGTACAGCTAATAAAATTTATTGAAATAATACAGACCTGATGAATGACTTAGTATCTATCRTATAAAATTTTCATAATTCACTGCGTAGATCTTTTCATGAACAAACTGCACACAACCCCCCCAAGCACCACAAATTTTTCTGAAATTATTGCAGTTAAAATGTGTATTTCRTATTTGAATTCTTGATAAAGTAAAAAAGAAAAGTGATTTAGTTCTATATGAGAAGCTATTTTTGACTTTGAAGAATATTATTGCTGGATAWGTGTGTAAGATATATATTTGCATGAACAGTTTGGATATTGTTGTGATTTGGAGCTGATTGGCAATCAGAGGAACACTTGAGAAGTAGTTTGTGATAGATGGAGGAATTAATTGCTCAACACAAACTGCAGTGTTTGATACCAAAGAAAACCTGAGGAGGGGAGTTAAGATGTTTAGTAACAGCCTCCTTGAGGATSTTAAACATCTGCAACTGAATGGGGAGTTTTAATCAAYTGAAAGCTAATGGAAGGTTGTTCACTGAAGTCTATTTCTGTTGCTCAGATATCTTGAATAAAAAGAAGGGCTTAATTTTTTTTTTACCTAATGGATTTTTACTCATGTGTATGTTTTAAGTTCCTCCCACACATCCACCCTGTTATGTCTGATGCTGGGAAACAGGCAATACTGTAGCAGAACTCATGTCTCCTAAAAATGACTCCTCCAAGATTCTTCCCTGAATAACTTTTTTTTTAGTATATCAAAGGAAATGAGGTTAGTTTTGACTGCTCMAAAAATCTGAAGTCTCTTSTCGTATTTTTTTGGCATCTTACAGTTGATAAAAGTAAAACCCAACAGTTTTAATTTAGTCRCTCCAAACAAAATGATCAGATTGTAAGTGTTGGGAATATATTTTGAGGAAACTATCCCAAAATAAGCATTGTGAGACTTATGCTATGTGAGGAAATATGAGTAAATAGTGGGAGGAAACACTTAGTTAAATGATACTGTCTTTATAAATCTGTAGACTTGGCAGACTCTCAACCTGGAAGASTTTTGTCATTCTAAATTTGCTAACTTTTGAAATCTGTCTCCTTCCTGRAGTGAAGGAAGTGCAGTAGGGAAAGTGAAAACCTGATCCAGAKCGAAGCAAGGAGGATAAAGGGTAGGGCTTACTGGGGACTGGCTTATGTTCCCATAAGAAAATGGGTGGGGTTATGAAGTGCTGGTAAGAGGAGAGTTAAATGTAAGAAAAATTGTGATTAAGTATGGGATGGAGTTCACTGCAGGTGCTGTGGAAAAGAAGCAGATGAAGCACTGGGAAGGGAAAAAGTTTAGGAGTCATTTGGAGCTAGGAGCTCTGAAAGTTAAGAGGATGGGAYGTAGTTCAGTTCAAGAAGCTGCAAAGATGGGACAGGCTGTCTATATTTTTATAAATGAGGCCAGAATCGAGGCAGAAGCTGGGAATTAAAGAAGTCAAGAGCTTACAGAACTGGTTGCCAAGAGAAATTTGTAATCCTTCTGTTACCTGAAATACTGAAATTCTGGGGTTAGTTTTATCTTATGAGAATATTCCTTGTARGGAGTGTTGTTCAGAAGAAAAAACAGCACAAAATATAGCTGTAAAATATACATTGTGGGCACAAACCTGTCAGGCATTTCAACTAGAAGAGGGAAATAATGCAATTTTTCTCATGTAAGCATGGCAGTGTGCACAGTAGTATAAGTATTTTCATTACATTTCAGCATTTCAGCAGAGTTTTTCCTCCAGATGAGAATAAAAAGTTGTCATTTTTGTCTTTATTCTTTAAGGACATATGTGACATGGTGAAAGCAATTTGATCTTGTTATCAAAGCTATATCTCTTTTTTTGAAACACTTTTCCTTCTCTCAGCCTGTTAGAGGGGAAAGGAAAAGAAGATAAAGGAATATTTTTGCATCTTTATGAATAAAAATTTATGCCTATAAGTTCTGTTCGTGTTGGCTCTGGTTAAAGTTAAATCACAAAGTTTTTCTGMGATGCCTTATTGCTATGCCTCATTCACACCTACAGTATTAAACTACCCATCACAGATACAGAGCCAGGACAATTTTTTCCCTGTGTCAGAGAGAAGGTAACTTTTGGGAAACTTGTGCTTTCCACGTAGCTCAGGATATCCTTTGGATTCCCCATTCCTATGCTAGAGGAAGTGTATGCTGTCAATAAAGGTTATTCAGAAAGCAAAATTAATAAAGGAAAGCACTCATGACAGGGCTTCAGATGTTGCTTGTTCCCAGGTACATGCTAAAGATGTGTGTTTGATGTTGTACAATGCCCAGCTAAGGCAAGTTAGTTCTCAGTCAGCTATCAAGTTATGCATAGGTTGACTTGTTTTCACACTGAATCACTTATAAAGTTTACTGTTGAAAGAAGAAGTTAAAAAAAAGTGGATTATTCTCTGTGACCTAATCACAGTGGGAAAATTGCTATTATCTTTTAAACAAACATAAATCATCATCAGTGACAGAGAATTATCTCTCTAGGCAAGATGTCAAACTATTCATACTGCTTTCCAGGTTTCTGAGGGCAGAAGGGATGCAGAAATAAAGTTAATTCCCCAAAACCCTAGTTTACTGAAGAGATATGACCAGATAATAATAACAGGAAAGTAAAATGTCCTCTTTGCTTTACTGTGCCCTGACACAAAATCAAGAATAAAATATTCCATTGAGAAGCAACCAACAAAGCTTATTTGTTCAAATGAAATTGTCAGAACAGACAGWTTTAGAATGGGGGTTTGTGGATGTCAGATTCTTCATTGCTGGTGTTAGGCACTGATAAGATGAGACGTTGAATCTCAGCGTGTTGGTGTCTTTGTGAGGTTTTTATTTCAAAGAGATACAGATACATGAATAAAAATCTTGAACCTAAGTGAAAGGAATAGTCAACCACTCAGCCATGGTTCAGGAATCACAGTAGCTCGTTTTAATGACTTCAGTTGGGAAAGTGGATGCCAAACTATTKGAGCTGGGTGCTTCAAGTGGACTCAGCTGTCTACTGGAAGGACCTACAGGTGGAAGAGAATAGGACTGAATCAGGGATGCTGTGCTGACTAACACAAGAAAGAAAGGCACTGTGAATGCATGGTTTTGCTCTCGGCTAGCATTCACCCTTCTATACAGTCTGCATAACAAAAGCGATTGTGGCATTATTAAATGGTATGAAGTGATACACTGATTTCTTGAGGCATTTTTATTGCTGCTCAGTAGGAGGCCTGTAAGGTCTATTAACCAGAGGAGTTCAAAGATATCTCTTGTTGTTCAATATTTATTTTTTAAAAAATTCCATGCAGCAGGGTGTCTGTTAAAAAGGTTTTAGGATGCTTTGTTGTCCCTCTAATGTGCATTTCAGTTTGTTTAATRGAGCTCTCCATTTCAGAGTTAGCCCATGAAACTGCCAAAACTAAACTGTTTGTGAGCCTGGTTGTTGTTGTAAAGAATGAAAAGCCAATGTTCMTAATGGTAAATAAAAACTTTTTCATGACCAGATACTTTGAATCATTGTTTCATGTTTTAATAGGTGATGAACAAACTTATCACTTGCTTTTCTGCCTCTGTGTTGTGATGGCAAACAGTATCTATTTACCAGAAATAGAGAAAAACCGTGTGGAATCTGTCAAGGACTTTGTTTGGCAAATAAAAAAATTTCAATTTTCATTGATTCTGCATGTTTCAAAGGCAGAGAGAGAATATTTTTGCATAGGTGTATTACAAGCTATTTTCATATTCAAAGTGAACAGAAGGGTTTAGCAGATCCTAATATTAATTAGGATKTCATTTCAGACCTGAGTTCCATTTTGATAATACTGTTGCTGCATACAAGGTTTGCACATTAGCAGTACAAAATCCAATTAGCCTATTACTGCTAATAGGTATTTATAGGCAGTGGGCATGCTTCAAATTTCAAACAATGTAATACAGAGAAAACTGAAATMAAAAGTTTTGTCTCTTATGCATTGTTTCGCAATAAAGGTGAAGTTGAATGTATGCAATGGCATTCCTAAGTATGAATGAAAATGCTATACATCTATGAATATTGCCTGAGGTTCATTCTGGTTTAGATTTTTTTTCTCTTAGACAAACTGCTGGAAATTATTTTTACTAACGGTGTTTCTAGAGCCAAACCAGGCTATTCTGTTGTTTCCTGTACCTGTATTTTAGTAAAGTGCTGGTGGTAAGGTGGCAGTGCTGTGCCCAAGCATGAGGCAGATATCCCTGCATGTGGTGAAATAAAAGAGATGGTGGGATTGCAAATAGGGGAGAAAAGGTGATACCAAACAACTGCCTGCCCTGTATGTACCCACAGGTTTCAACAGGGAAAAAAAGCTTGATAAATTTATAGAACGGGAAAGGGCTATTGGATTCTCTGGCTAGACCTTTTTTAAACAAGGAAACTATTAGTTCTCTTGAAGTAAAGATATGAAAAATATGAAGAGGTGGAACAAATGTGCCTGCACTTGCTAGATATTCCAAAGGTGACAGATAAAAAAAAAGCAAACCAGCTATTGAGCCAAACCACCAAAAACAAAGATTGTGAAAAAACTAGGCCTGATTCCTAAATTAATGGTAGTTGTGTTTTTATTGCCAGCTGTTAGACCTCAGTTTGTCTTCTGTATCTAGAGTTAAATTCATCTTTTAGTATGTGGCATTTTTCTGTCCATTAAAGCTACTTGTAAAATTATAAAGTTAACTTCTTGGTATTTTATTCTTTTTATTTGAATGGATTGAGATCTTTGCATATCTTACTTAGCAAAATATTTGAGTTTTTTTAATTGATTTTATGATTTTTACTTGGCTGTGTGAATTTTTTTTCAGGGGGGGTAGGTTATCGTAAGGAAGAAAAAAAATAACTTGTTTGATTCTAACAAAATRTGTGAAATATTTGTGGAAAATAACYGGTACAAGAAAGACAAAAATCACCTTCACATTCCTGTCCTACTCTGTGTGTATAGTTGATAGCTCCAGTAGCAATGAATATCTTAATTTTGCACCTCCCAAGAAGATAAATTTTTTGGTGCAAGGTATATTGGCTTCACCTGGATGTTACTCATGCAAATGATGTGACTATCTAGTCCCTCATAAAGCATTTTGCTCAGTGGAGAGAGTAGCTCTTTGTAAATTTGTTGAGAATTGATAATTTTCCAATGCTGTTTCCTGTGAAGCTGATGCAACTATTTATGCATTAAAGAAAATAAAGTGTAGGCAGCAATACACATTTTGTGTTATCAGTTGTGTTCATTGAAGCAGCAATCCTGTTGTAGCTCAGTGGGATGACATGAAATTATTCCAGTGTGTTATGGGAAATAATTGAYTTTGGATTTCCTTTGTTGCTGTTGTTCTTAATGTTTTTTTATGTGTCTGAGGGCTATTATTTTAGGGAAGGGCTGCTGATCATAACTGTGTGTCTGTCAGCCTTTAGGTGAGTATTCTTCATCTTTTAATTCATTTATCATCCACCTGTACTGAATTCCACAGATGCTGTGAAGGGATATTTGTTTTTGTCAAAAGATGTGCTGTAGCATGGTGCAGAACGATGTGAGCAGTACAAGTAACGTATTTTTTTAGTTTAATTGAAACAGAGGAAAAAAATGAACAAGCTTTTGTCACAAAAATCCTTTTCAGGGCCAGTTCCTTAGGTAATAAGTAATTATCTTGGAAGAAGTGTTTGTGTCTAGGGAATAGGTCTGTTTTTTCTTGCTGTAAAACTGCTCTGGTAAAAGATACTGTTTCTTCTGGTAAACCTTGGTTTTCCCAGATTTTTAGTCAATCATGCTTGCGACAATTCTGCTAATGTAGTTTTTCAGCAGCCCATCTCCCTGCTTTTATRTGCTTTCAGCCAACACACGCAGATGTAAGCAATCTACCTTTCACACAGTGCAAAGTCTGGAAAACTAGTAATAGATCAGAAAAATTAAAAATACTTATGTGGTTTTTCATATAGGTGCTAAACAAAGGTGATGTTATTGTTCATCTTCCACTCCAGCTATTCACTGCAAGCTCCTATTTCTTTGTAGTTATTTTTTGGATTTAAAAAAAAACCAAAAAGATGGTTCCTTTTCTAATTTGKCAGCTTTCATCATTTACATCTGTAGGTGAAAGCTGCCAAGCCCTATTAAGGGGCTAAGCTCACCAGGGGGATACTTGTGTCATTTCCACCGCTTGTGATGTTATTTTCTCTACACTTGTTAACTCGAACTGTCAACCTGTTAAGTGCTCTTATAACATTTGCACATGAGGTGCTGCAGGAGGTGACATAAGCTAATAGAAGGAGTTCATGCTAACAGAAAATCTCATTTGTACGTAGTGGAAGCGATGAGCCCAGGGACTTGCACTTTGATTGCATTGTAATTAACAATGCTTTGTATATCTTASTGTGATAGCTGCAGAGACTGCTGCTGTCTCCCTGGTCCTGTCTGACAGGGTTGTTTCTCCTAAGAGATGTGGACAGGAGAGAACAATCAAGAGGTGYGTGATATAGCTGGACTGATTGCAAGTTTGTCTGCTAATCACGGGCACATCACTCATGATTAAGGATTGAAAGCCAGTCTTCAGCCTTATGTCCCRTTTGTGGATGTGATGGCTGAAAGCATTTCCTCTGTTTATCAACAGTAGAAAAGTTATGTAGATGTCCACAGGAATAAATGCTGAGGAAAGACCACAAAGAAAGGAAGTTCCATCATATAACCATATAAAAGGATGGCCATGTAGACTCCTGAAAATGAAGCTTTCTGCACCTGATGTTGTTGAGAACCTTTGGGGTGTTTGGTTTCCTTGTGCTGTTTCTGATTACCTCTTTAGAGAGCAAAGACATTATCCGTGAAATTGCTTATTGTACTGGGTTGCTATTTCTTCCCTTTCCTTAAAAAAGAAGGCTTGGAAGGGAATGAGAACTGTCTCCATTTGGTAGCTGCAGTAATCTGGAACTTGCTTTGGTTTGTTCTGGTTACAGATTGCTTAGTCCTCTCTTCGTGAGTCCGGAGAGGTCCCTGCTTTTCAGATGATAAAAGCCTGTGTTAATCACAAGCCCTTTTCAGAGCCTATTCACTGTTTCTTGGAGGTCTGTGCTGGCCCCACATATTTTCCATCTGACTTACAAGATCACTAACCCTGGTGGTTCTTCCATGCTGAAGGACTGYTCATGCTTTTAACTTCTTGAAGGGCTTCAGACATTCAGTAGTTTCCTGTCTGCTTTCCACTTGTGTTTTCTCAAGGCTTGGTGGATCTGGCCTTAATTGTGTGTTTCAAGGGATAGGCATCAACAGCTTTATTCCTTCTAGGATATCTTGCAGTTAGTAAGCAAGGTTGATTGTATTTTGATCGTTGATATACTAAAAATTTTATCTCTGTTTTCTTACAGAGCAAGTCTTTGAGCCTAGAGCTAAAAGAAGAGAAACTTTCGCTAGCTCTCGAGAATGTTTTGTGTTATCTCTAGTGTAATAAATAAATATTTAACTATTGTCTTATTTCTGCTGCAAATCTCATTTCCCTGCATTGGACATGGGTCTCCTGTAATCTTGTATAGCAAGTACCAGTAAGACCTATTTGTAAAACTTAACTTTTAACATGTGATTAATATCCCAGGTGTATTTTGTAGTGAGTTRAGAAAAAGCCTCCTCCAGGAGATATCTAGCAGTGGTGACTTTCAACCTCCTTTCTAAACCACGTGAGTTTTTTTCACTGTTGTCCCTTGCTGACTGTTGAGAGGACCTCCAGAGATTGACCTCTTTGGGTTGGTTCATTCTGAAAGCGTTCGGTTCAGTTTTGCTGATTTTCTCTGTGCTGACAAATCTTGTGCTGTGTGGATCCAGACCAATGGTTACCCATTTCAGCTGACAGATTTGTCCCATTGCTTCTCTGTAATGTTGAGTTAGCTAGATTGTTAAGTAWCTGCAAGGGATTTGGGTTATGTTTTTAAGTTTATTTGATCTGARCTAGTTGATACTGTTTGAGGTTCCACTTCAGCTTCTGTATACAGTAGTTCCCATTTCATTAAAAGGGAATTGGTTTAATATAGCTAATATATACTCTGCCAGGTTTCACAGTACTCTTTTTTTGCGAATACTTGCTGATACTGCCTTGTAAAATAGATGTGAGCCAGCATTTTTTAATGCTGCCCTGCTTTGGATTTGTGCTTTCTTTGGAAATGTGTTCAAAGCATTTTTTTATTKGTTGTTTGTGTTTTTTAAATTTTGTGTTCCTACAGTCATCTTAGCTTTATTGCTAAACGTTAAAAAAAAAAAAAAAATCCAGAATCCCAGCTACAAGGGTATTGGAGGGCATCACAAACAGTTGCAGCAAGTCAGTGAAAAAAATTCGTTTGAGGTTTTCTTTTGATTTGCTGCCCTTGGAGGCCTTTTGGTAAAGGGATGGACTCAGGGAGAGGAGATGGAAGACAAATTTACTGAGGAGTAGATATGATCCAGAAATTCTTGTGTCCAGCAATAGGGTGTTATTCATTATTAACTGATATGGTAGAAACATAATTTGGGTTAACCATCATTACAATACTATGAATTGTGAAACCACTAAATTACAGCTTTTTTTTCRGTACAGCTTTCCTCCCTTAACTTGTGTTCCTTGAAGCCAGGAAACTGTATTCATACCTGAAAATATATTTGAATTTAACAAGCTAAAGTGTTTGATTGCTACCCATTTAGATATTGTTCCTCCTGGCCTCGCCCATGTCAGTCAATCTCAATCAGAGATAAAAATTTTGTTGCACACTTGTGAGATGAAACTAGGACTGACTTCTCCAAATGTTGCTCTGAAATGCATAGATTTGATTAGCATTTTTTCAATAACACTTCAAACTGCATGKCAAGGAGATTTAGTTCTTGGTGTTATCTGAAATAAGGTTCTTATTACTTTAGGAAAAAATATAACCTCCCTCTTTAATTTCCTAGAGCATCAGTGTATACAGAACACATGACATTTTGTCTTACGATTGTATTTTTTATTAGACTAGAAGAAATGTATTGGGGAACTTCTAATAAAAATCMATTGAAATTTTACGTGAGGAAAGATAGGGTGTAAATGGATACAGCAAAGATCATACCATTATTTTTCATGACATTAAAATATAAACTGCATTGTCAAAAGCTGGAAAATACCTGTGGTTTAGATTGCTTACTAGAGGCTCTATTTAATCCWCTTTCTCAGTATGGCATTTTCATTTAAAGTTTGGGGAAAAAATAGTAAAAATTTAGTCAGAGGCTTCTTTGTTATGAGGTTATATTTTTATGAATTCTTGCATGAATTGAAGTGATAGACTACCCTCTTATTTTATGATCCTGGAATTGAAGATCTGAGAAATGAGTGAAATAGCACACTAGATTTTTGCAGCATGCAAATAAACCTTTAATATCACCAACATAGAAATGTCAATCACTGAGAAAGTAGACTTCGTTTTGCCTGAGAAAATAGGAAAATGCTTTMAAAACGGTACTTTTCTGTACTTTTTTTAGTACTTTTTTCCTTTGCTTTGTAACCCACTCTCTAGGAAAACATGGCCAGAAAAAGCAACAAGTRACATTGCTCTCAAAAATGCCTGTAGTAGTACAGGAATTTTCTCATTTTTGCAAAAAAGAATGACAGGTACTTGTTACAGTAAATGCTCCTGTTGCTGSAGAAAAACCCCAAAACCTTGCGATGAAAAATGCTCATTGTGTCAGTGGCCCCTCATAGGGGTTTGAAAAAGTGCCCAATGGGAATAGGAAAGAGATTACTGGGATTGCATTAAAATATCCTTTTAAGGCAGAACAAATTTTATCTCAGTTTAGTGAATAAGTTGAAAATACAGGTGGAGATAGAAAAAAAGAATATGAAAATAACAGATAAAGAGATAACAGGCTAAGATTCCACAAGTGGGTATTACTCTTTCATTACCTGCTTCCCTCTGTTGATCGATGTATTAYGGTGGTTTGGTTTTCTGCTGCCTTGGGGATTTATTTCTAAATGCACACATACTTTATAGCACTTTATCATCTACTTCAGTGCTCCTGCTTACTTATTCCTGGAGAAATCTGTTTTAGGCTTGATACACTACATTTCACCCATTACATTCCTAAGAAAGACAAATGATTGTAGGCCTTTGCAAGCTGGCAACTCATAAATTGGACCTTTAGGAATTAGAGGCTTCTTCCTTCTGTCCTTCYTTGCAATGATATAAGCACTGTGTAAGAAGAGTAGAAGAAGGATCAACAGTGCATTGTAATGACAAATAAAATGTTAAAAAGCATAAATTTACATTTTTGGTCATTGAGCGTTGCTGGTTCCCCCAGTAACACGCAGCATTAGGTGCAGTCACAGTTCCCTGTTACATGCAGACATTTGGCTCCTTAAYACAAATACAGACATTATGAATAGGCAGCTTAACATTGTGATTAGAAAGTTGTAGCCTGGTCATTAAACTKTCCCATTTCTTTTTGGCAAATCCTGCAATTGCTGTGCCCTTGAATTCCTTGTACTCACAGTTTTCTTGCTTGGAACACTCCAACATGGTTATTAATGCAATATCATCAGTCATGTTTATTTTCCATTTTAGTTTTTTTTTGTGTCCAGGAGTGATGGAGAGCTCCATGTATCTGATCTGTTTAACTTGAGTACTCTTTATAGTCACAACATTACCTTTATGTATAACAAGCTTGTGGTATGTTTGGAATCCTGTACAAACTTTAAAGCATTTGTGAGAATTTCATCCAGATCTTTGGGTAGTATGGGTTTGTTTATCATTACAGAGAGTAATTCCTGTTAGTTATACTCYCTGTATATAAGGTGGAGTATAGCGTGAATTTCTCTTGTTTTTCTGAGATACCACAGTGAAGGGATAAAAAAGGGATAATAAAACCTGGACAGACTTTTTTGATTTTGTGTTTCTTGGAGAAGGACTTTGATTGGCAGTGCCTGGGCTGTAAAAAGATGCAGAGCTGGCAACTGTGAAGCTCTCCCTTAGCCTCTCTCACAGGCTTGCTGCATAGCCTGAGCTAAGTTRCTTAAATGCCTTATTTTTTCCCCAWCTGGAACAAAAAAAYAATACAGTYGTCTTCCTGGCTGTGAAAATGCTGATGTAATGAGGGGTCATCTTCCTAGAAGTATAATGTGATAAAGAGTATTTTACTGAAGGGTTTTGCTATCTCCTACTCTGTGCTTTTCAGTTTAGTGTCTGAATGTATGGCAGACCTAAAGGCCTGTATGAACTCTGGATTTTGCTGTAATGAATAGAATTAGAAGCATCTSTGCATATGTGCATGACAAAGGAAAGATAAAGATTTATGCTTGTWATTCTGAGGTAGCTACTTAATTTTGTGTTCTCCAGTTTATTATTGCTGTAGTTCTGCCGGTAGTTTTGAGGCTAGAAATGAGGTTCAAAATGTTAGTTTAACTAACAAGTAAAGTTACTATTCTTTTGTACAGAATTTGTTTTCCATTCATTAAAAATGTTGTAGCTAATTTATAGGTAGCAGTCTGTTTTATGAGGCTATTGCCATTTCAGCCTTGTGACATTTGTCAAGAGGCAAGTAATTTTTTTTTCCTGTTGGCCTCACAAGCAGTAAACAAAAATCGCCCTTTTATGTCAGTTAAACATTTATTTCAAGAATTATTATTCTCATGAGTGAAGGAGATAGTTCAATGRCTTGCTTAAGGAAAATCTTAGATTTCCTTAATCTGGGAAGAAAGTTATCTTTGTGTCCTTCCCTATTGCATTTAAAAATCAACCAACTGTCTCTGCAGCCAACCCTGTTCTCCTGGTTTTTGCTGTAGTGCAAACCTCCCTTAACTCCCCTGGCTTTATTGCGTTTATATTACTAGAGGAAAAAAACGAGGTTTGTGKTGTGTTGACTGGCCAAGCGCATCCAATCTTAGGTTGAAAATGAAAACTCTGACTCCAGTTAGCCTGCAGGCATGGCTGAGCTGTTACCATGAACCTAAGCTGTTTATCTGGAGCAGAAAATTACATGTATGTAGAATAAATTTGATAAGAGAGACCTGTGAGGGAAATGTAGAAAAGTATTGGGAAGATAAACTAATAATTTATTTATTTGGCAATTAGAGGCACTTACATTTGTGACAGGGGTACCTTTTGTGAGGGCAGCAGTGTTTGGGTTTTAGAACTACCTCCTCTTAGATTTTGCCTTTCTTGTTCTCTGTGTAAATATAAAATTTAAATTTGCCTTTATTTCTGCAGGTGCTATAGAGAAGCATGTAGTGGTCACCTGAGACTATACAACAATTTGGATGCAGAAAACCTCAGCATGAGAATGAATATTCTGTTTTAAAAAGGAAAACTGGGCCTTGCCCAGTTACCTGCTTAAAACAATTTGAAGGAGGCATCTGAAGCCTATTGCATTTTAAACTTAAGGTGTGTTTKGACTGCAGCTCGCTGAGACACCAGAACTGTGATTTTTCAGTGGAATCATAGGGAATACTCAGTCAAAGTTGGTCAAAATATGAGTTTTGCTTTTCTGGAAACCTTGTACTGTTGATTTGTCTACACATCAGGTAGGAGTAGGAAAGCAGCTGTCCATGGTAGAGGACTTACATTGCTTTATTAATATAACTAAAAAACAAATAGCCCTTCACTCTCACTTTTGAGCTTTTCAGTAGCCTGTGTGAAAAATGCTGAGTTTAGGCTRAATTGGTTCTGTAGGCTCCAAGTGGAAGTGTGATTTTCTCTGAGCTATTGATAAAAATTCTTCTCCTTTTGAATTGAGATCAGAAGTGATACTGTTGGAAGCAGTTCTTCAGTGACAACTACAGGGGGTGGGTTTTGCTTTTTCCATTTGAATTACTCTTTCATTTATCTTTCAGTTAGTTTACCTGTGGATGTGAAATAATAGCATCTAAATTGTACTATAAGGACAGAAAGGCAGAATGGAGTATTTAAATTTCTCATTGCTCTGTACAGATCCCCATGGGTTTGCTTTCTTGTCTTTTATGTATTTATTTATAACAGGAAAGTGAATAAAATGTTAAAACAGAGGAAAAAAATCGCTTGAMGTTTTCCATGGAGGAATGAGGAATAATTTGTTGTTAATTCTGTGCATTTACTGAGATATGCAATTTTCTATGGTTTCACATGCTGTTGTATGTTCATATTTTTTTTTTTTATCGATGTGATTATCCATACCAATACATTTTAGGTGTGTGAGTGTCTGTGCAAGAGCTGCAACAGGCAGTGATTTAAGGTTTTACTTAATGCTTTAATACAACCCTCGGTCAATTTAACAAAATTCTCTATCACCAGGGGAGCAATCTTCCCTGGCTGGGCTCTGCTCTAATCTTACAGATCAGCACAGGCTGCAGAACTGCGGATGAGAAACCCGAGTTTGGGTTTGCAGTACTGAGAGTACATTATCCAGTGAGGCAGCTGGTGTTTCCTCACCAGTACAGTAATAAAACACACTTTTATAGATTAAGAGATACTGATGCTGAGGTCCGTATAGCCTGTCACAGGTAAATAAAGTGCTGCAAAAATATTGCTGCTTCAGGCTCAAGTCATGAAATAGTGTTTTTTTAGAACACAATTTTTCAGTTATATTAAACTTGGTCCAGCAGAGAAAAACACATTGCTGGTGGGCAGTCTGAACCGTTGGAGGTTGTATGTCCTGTTTTTATATTCAGGAGAAGAGTCTGAAAAGCCAGGCCCAGCTCTGTGCTTATTGCATCAGGGGAAGAGAGCAGTGGTGGTGAGCTCCTCTGCTGGTACATCCTCCCACACCCCAAATGCAATCTTCTTTTACATTGAAACATACATATTTAGTTTTTAGATATTAAGTTATCTTCATTAGTGTGGACGTTCTTCCAGAACTAGCTAATGAGTTGGTTTGCTGTGTTTTGCTAAGCTGGGAAGAGCTGACTATGAAAGGCATGGGCAAGTTACTAGTGACAGGAGAAAAGGGTTTAAAATGGAAATAGATCAAATCTGTCTTTCTCTTGTGTCACTCATGTTACAATCATGATACAGTTTCATGATACAGTTTCATAGGCGGCAGCCCAGAAATACCCAGCAGAAGTCAAATAATTGTCCACCTTTCCATGGCTTTTTCTTTTTGCATCTGGGACTCACCTTTATTGTCCCTGTTAATGTCTCCATTTGAACTTACACATACTCTAGCACATCTGGTTGTTCATGCCTTTGTTTCTTGCTGAGGTTCCTCTTGATGGTCATTTCATTTGTGTCAAGGAGGGACCAGGAGGWACATTAGGAAATGCTTTCTGATGGTAAGGGTGGTAAAAACAGATAGTCTGACTAAGGATATTGTGAATTSTACTGGGAATCTCTTTAAGAACATTTTAGATAAACAGTGGATAGAATTTATGTAGCTGTTGTTGCTGCTGTGTTGGTGTAGGAGACCTGACTAACTTCTTGTCYTTTCTACAGCTATTCATGATTATGAGTTTTGTGTTGTGCACTCTGTGGGCAGTTGTGAACCTTCAGCATGACTTACCAGCAGGTCAGGTGGTTGTTATATGTMGAAGGTACAAAGTCAAAAAAGGGATTTTCAACAGACTTTTTTTTTTTCTGCCTGTGTCACAGGAATGGAGAGGAAGAAGTACCTGTTAGTAGAGGAAGCAATGCCAGAGAATCAGTAAGAAGCTGAAGTATTCATTGAAARCACCATTAGATCACTTTTAACTGAAAGTACTTTTCCCATTTGGTCTGTTACGTTATTGGACCCATATCTTGTGTCTGAGATAGGTTCTGAAGTTTGTGTGTGACATTAATAGCTCTGTRTTGGCTCATGTGTGCTTATATGCACATATAATTACATGGATTTGTCAAGGAGTTCAAATGTCCAGAAGTAGCAGCTCTCATAGTGTGCCTTTGCATCACAGTCACTCAGGAAAACAATGTTTTAAATGTTTTAGAGGGTTGAGTTTTTTACTTTGGCAACAAGTTTATTTCTATAAACATTCCTACAGTGACATCTGACAAAATACCCTCAGCTAGAGTTCCAGGTATGCTAGCACACCAGGAAACTKGTGGAAAGCTAAGTGCCAGTTTTTTCCTCCTAACTGACGTGATTCCACTCTCTTTTTCCGGGAGCRAAGTTTTCCGTTTTGAGTCTTCATGTTTGAAGTATTTCAAGGATCAGTCATCTTAAATTCCACTCTTTTTCTGCCCTTAGTGCTTCCTGTTGGCTACTGCCAACAAGTTTGTCTCAAGAGTCAAACAGCAAAAACTTGGTAAGGGTGACTTTGATGGAATTGAAGCAGTCAATAACTGAGACTGTATATGAAAATAAGGAGAAAGGTGATGTCTTGTGTTCAGAAGTAAAATTTGCATTATTCCTCTTCCCCAAAAATATCAGGCAAATCTTTTAAAGAACACAGTAATGTTTTAAACCCTCGACCCCCCCCCCCCAAAAAAAAAAAAAGAATTGTGTAAGGTTGTTCTCTTTAAGTTACAGAGCTGTCCAGAAGTCCTGCAGCAAATAATTTATCATGTAACTTACATTTTATGTAGTTAAAAGAATGTCTTAGTATTCTCTGAATGTATTATCTGTAGTTAAGAAGAAAAATACTCAGTATTTTAAGATGGAAGATARCTCTGGTAAGGGTGTCCCGTCATTTTCCCCATTTACCACTTCATTTTCTATTCCCTTTCTCTTTCTACCCTTGATTAAATACTGTGCCGTGGTGCTCATGAGAATAATTGGGATGAGCAGAAGCATTACTAACAGGAAAGAATTGCAGCCTCCAGCAAGTACTTTTTCTTATTAGTCAATGTGCCACCTTATAAGAATGTGATTAATTTCAGATCAGAACTTCACTTTAATGATGTGCTGATGTAATACTCTATGTAGGTCATTTRTTCCTCCAGCCCCCAAAAATCTGCTGGGCGTTGAGGCCATCCTTGTCTGATTTTTATATCTGTGATGACCACTGATGAAAGAATAGCTTTTTATACTATTGCTGTATSTTCATTGGGGAATTTATCTTGGTCTGAAGCCTAACACTACAGAATTAGTAGTAATACAGTGGTTGGATATTTTACTTTATTCAAATAAAAAATTGCTGGTAGGCCCATTTTGATTGAACTGTACTCTCAGAGAATTGGCTGTAGTGCAGGAATGGAAAATTTTAATTTCTTTTTTGACTGTGTGATGTCAATAGGGCATTTGAGAAATGMAGTTTCTGCCTAGTTATTGTATACATATCTTGAATAATTTTGGATCCTGAGATGAAAAATGAAAGGAGTGAAAAACATTATGCTTGCTAAGCTTGGCTTTGGTCAAGAGTGTTGACATTGGTAGTAGGATTGGATAGTCTTAAAACCAGCTGAGTCAAAACTGTAACTTTTGTGGATTATTCCATATGGTCAAATTRTACTTGTGGAAATTGTAAGGCAGCTTTGTCTCTCTAAAACAACCTTGGACACTGCAAAAAAAGGCAACGTTTCTGATTCCTAATGATGTGGAATTGGTTTGTGTTCATGAAAGATTTGCCTAGTTTGTGTATGATTTCTCCTTTGAAAATCAGGAGCTTGTGTTTGTGGTGCTTATGAAGAACATCTTAAAAAACCCCACAACACCACAACTCTTGAGACAAAACAAAAAAAGCCTGCCATGGAAAATGTCACAGCAATAGTAAGGAAAGAACAGCCTATGGTCATGGTTGTATCAAACTGTCAGGAACTTGGGGAAACAAGGGCTGAATATCCAGCTAAAGTGAWACGGATGTAGGAGGATTCTGAATTTTGTTGCTTTTAAAATAAGTTACATTGCTTCCAATTTACATGGTATTTCTAGCTTATGGGACTTTAATAAAAGCATTCATTAGTGCTTCTCTCAAAAAAATCCATTTCACTAAGTTTTTTTTTTTAAATTCTGAAGAGTGAGAAGAGCATTTGGCCTTGCACGGCAAAATTGGTAAACAGCCCTCCCRTTCCATGTGTACCCATGTGAAGCCAGGGAACAGACTTCACTAGAACAATAAGTAAAGGGCCTATGTAAAACATAGAGGAGAGGCAGTGATGTTACGATTCTCAGTTACAGACTTGCTTCAAGAATAAGCACTTTGAAATAGTTGCACTCAAGTTAGTCACACATTTCTGCTGCCCCCTTGCTCCTTAAAGGTAGAAGTGTTTTTCACTGAAGACTGTGCTGTTGGGGAAGTGATTTCATTCATAAGTGAATAAATTCAWAAGTGCTGTTTCTTGGTCTTGTTCCTGGCTCCTGTTAGTCAATGCACAGTTCCAGTCCAAAACCCATTCCTGAAATTTGATTTGCTTTGCATTTTGGGCTGGTAGAATGTAACCCTATGTTCTGAACACCAACCTCTGTTTCAAGGAGTATGAGATAAGGAATTGTTGAAAATGTTCTTGGCATGGTGTTGGATTCATTTGCAAGTCTATGGGATGGAAGGGCACTCTGAGGGACACTGCATGTAAACTCATGGCTGCTTTGTTGTTTTTGCCAGCCTGCTGATTCAAGGTGGGGTTTTGTATAGAATGAAAAAGTCACCCAGTGCCCACTGCATSACCTTTGGATAAATTTGCAGAGCACCTACTCTGCGGTGAACTTTTTGTGATGTGAGCTCTGAATATACATTTGGACAGACTGCACATTACTTAGATTTCACATACAGAGTTTTGCTGCTCATTAAAATTCACTGTTCACAGACCAAAATCAAGCTTCAAAATYAATTACAAAAACCTATCTTTATTTACTTGCTAACTTTTCTTGTTTAGTAGGAGTAATAACTGCCTTATCTGTCAGCATAAAACATAATCCTCTAATATTGTATCAGCAGATGCAAATGACTGAATTTTTTTCTGCAGCAGTACTATAATAAGAAACTGTGGTGTCATAAAGTAATTTCAAAGCTCATGAATTTGGAGTCTAACTCTGAAGCRGAGACTGTCTTTTCACAATCATAGAAAAACATTCTGTGCAACAAACAGCCACAGAATGGAGAAGATGCTTTGGTTGCTGGTTTGAATGTTGTGTGAATTAACCTCTCCTTCTGTGTCCTGTCCYCAGGGACATAGTTAGTTCTCATTTGTATTTATAATTGCTGTTGGTTGACCCCCATCCATGAGCTGGGAATCAAGAAGATTCACCAGCTGCCTGACTAGCAGGCAAGCTTTCACAGCCTTTACACATAAGTAGGAAAGGACTTCTCTTAATGTAAACACAAGATGTGACTGATRTTTAAAAAAGAAGTGTTACTGGTGAGTGAAAGAATAGGATGAAATTTGATATGCAGAAGATTGCAAGTTCTTGGAGATCATTGAAAAAATGACCTTACTTGGTAAGAAATCCCATTTAATGTGCCCTAATAAATTCCTAATAAATAAAGCCTCAGAGCTTCTACAAATGAGAACCTCTGCTTGTACATGTATTTAATATGAGAATTGTCTGAGAAAAACCCCTCTCATTTTATTACCTTATCGCTGCTAGGGTGGAATCACATGCCATAAATAACAGCTCAATGTCAAGTGATGATCACTGATGAAAGAACAGCTTTTTGTACCACTACTGTCATTCAGGTTGGAAGGGACCTTGTGAGCTCTCTAGTCTGACACCCTCTTCACAGCAGAGCCAGATGTGAGATCAGATCAGGTTGTTTTTGGCTTCATCTAGCTAGATCTTGAAAGTGTCCAAGGCTGGAGACGATACAGCCTCAAGGAACTGTTTCAGTGCCTGTCTTCCTTTAGAATGAGTTTCTCCATATGTCAGGTCTGAACCTCGTTTCAATGTATGTCTCTTATCTCTTGTCCTCTGTGCCATGCACTGCTGTGAAAAGCCTAATTCTGTGTTCTCCCTGACCTTCTCAACACTAATGATGAGCTGCTTTTACTTCCATTTGTATCACACTGTATTAAGGGCTGTATTATCAGCTAAAGCAGCAAAGATTATTAGTTGTACTGTAGAGATTAAATTAAGAGCTCTTTTCTGAGTGCATAGGCAATCTATGAATAGATTTATCTTGCTGTGGAATTTCACTACCACCCAGTATTCAAAAAGAAATGCAATCTTTGGCAGCTTTTTCTTTTTGCCCTTTGCTGACTTAAGAGTACAGTAAGAATGCATATGCCAGAGGATGTAATTTTCTGTGACCTGAGCAGAAGCAGTTTCAGATGGACAAAAACAAACCTGAAAACAATTTTTCTTTGCTTTGTGCTTGGGTTGAAAGCATCAGCTGGTACTGGGTATCACATGAAACAGAAAACAGTATTCAGTATCTTGAACAGTTCTTTTTATTGACAATGGAACAGAGACATTTAGGATATCTGTGATGCATTACCATGTGATGTAATTTATACAGATACAGAGAGCTGGTGTGATTATTATACTAGGGCTTTTTTATGTAAGTAAGAGAAAATGACAGGTTGCCACTGCAGAACTTGTGGTTATCTTCAAATCACCAGCAGCGAGCCAGAGTCCCATAACAAGATTATATTCATGAAGAAATAAGGAGTGAGGCAGGTGATTGTCAATCACAAGTTGAGTTCTGTATTTTTTTAAGAGGAACTTTATTCCAAGGATTAAAAAAGCCCCTTTGGGCATAACTTTTCTTCAGTTCACTTTTTACAAACTGGGTCTTTTGGAAGAGAAACTTAAAGTATAAAGTTCATATATATCAAGGGCAAAAGGCAATACCATGTTATCCTGGTTTTAGTTTTAAAAGAAAGCACGTGTGTGTTTGGTTAGAATACGAGAGAAACTGAGAATGTGCTTGGAACTTCTATACCCAGAGTTAAATTTAACAGGATGCCAGCAAGCTATCAGGTCTGCCACTGATAACAGTAATTATGTTGTACTTCTTACATTCTGGGTAGCATAAATATTTAAATGTATAAACTTTTCCATTATACTCTTAAATGTACGATACAGAACTCTGATGCAAAAATTGAAGGCAATTATTCCGTGGAGTCAGTACCCCATTTGTCTCTTTCAGAGATCCATGAAGTTGTCTGTTGATTTGTTGTGCTTAGAAATTAATCTTTGATTACCTGATTTTCTTAACACAAACAGACTGCCAGCTGCAATTCAAAGTCGTTCTTTTGGGAAATGTGTCTGCTTTCGGCAGATCCAGTACATTTTACCCCGGAGCTCATTTTTCCTCTCAGCCACTCGGTGGCACTAGGCTTCTTCGGAACGGTGAACGCTGCTGTAAAATGTGCCTGGGCTTCGGTGTAAAGGCTGCTTGATTCCTTGTGTAGTACGATAGCGAAGCCTTTTGATTTAAACATGCTTTATATTTTCCTTCTTTTATACAAATAGCGGTCTGATAATATTTGGGGAGCGTTTAGGAGCAGCATGTCGCTCTATAATGTAGAAAAGCGAGTTGAGGCTTTGGGAAGAGAGCAAGCAGGGTTCTCTTTCTCGACAGACGAGACCCATGGCAAGGAACTCTCTTTGAGCTTTTTAGTTCTGATGATGCCACTGTCTGTCATAGGCAGGGAGCTGTAACCCTGCAAATGCTGTGAAATTGTCCTTGGTGTTGGGAAGGATATGAGATCTGTCAGGAGTAAAGAATCCTGACAGATGAAATACCACGGCAAGTGAAATCCTTATGCTGAAACTCGGCAAGGTCATGTGCCAGGCTTCAACTTTAGAGTTCTGTGGTGCTGCCTAAGGGGAAGAGATGCCTCAAGGCACTGGGCAGCTGGCAGGCTAAGAAGTTCTGTTATGATGTGGAGGAATGCTTGGAGTGAGGTGATAGGCCAGCTCAGCATGCTTTTACTCTGCCTCTTATGCTGTAAAAGGAATTTGCAGCTTTTTGAGTAGCAGAGTGAGAGTATCTAATTGTTCAGAGCAACTGTTGCTTAGTAGCAATGCAGGTGCTGTATGGAGGGGAAGATAAAATCTGACTGCATTGAGGCATAACAGAGCTTAGACTTGGTTTCCTTTTTGCTGTACATTGTCTCAAGAGACATTTCAGAAATGAATGATTTAATAATACACATGGTACACAAATGAAAAAGCTAAATTTCATGTAATATCAGATAATGTAAAAAGATACGTATGTGAATTTTCTTTCTTTAATATTGCACTTAATCAAATAATGAGGTTTTTGGGATTTTTTTTAGTATATAAACACTGTATAGACATTTTGATTAAAAGGCACCTTTGTCATTCATAGGCATAAGATGCTGCCGCTGACAGAAGCCATTATGGCAGTGGTAGTTACAGCTCTCAGTTTTCCACCTGGCTTTTGATGGTAGTGGATGCAGTTCTTGAATCTTACTCTTCAGAGATCTGCTATAGCTTAGCTTCTGCATTTTGCTTTTAAGACTGTCACTTTCCAATTTAGTGAATGTTGGTAAAGAGGTGCAAAATTTCCCAGGGAAAGGACAAAAAAAATGTGCTTAGACAATGGAATGATACCAACCTTATTCTTGGGAAATTAGGCTAATAAGTTGTTGTTTGTAGAAGTTCATGTATTCTTCCACTGCAGAGCTGGGGCTGATAGTATTGCATAGTACTGAGCTCCTGAACAGCCTTTACATGTGCTGGCTTTTYCATGATCATAGTGTTTGCTTTATTACTCCAGTAAGTGGAAAGAAAACAAAACCTAATTTTTGATTAATCCAGTCTATACATGCAGAATTCACGCTGCAGAAGGGATGGGCTTTGATCAGATTTTTTTCAGTGGTATCTAGTGTTTATGTACCTTCTGCTGCCTTTTTCTGAAACTTTACCTTTGTATTTTATTTTACACTAAAAGCAACAGCAGCTAGAGAAGGAGCTTACATGTAGGAAAACATCTTAAAAATATAGATGCTGACCAGGAAGGAACGTTACTCTATTTTGGATGGGTGAAGATATCTGCTGATACTTGTAAAACGTGGTATTGGAACATGTTGACTAATGTGAGGTTAGAACCTGGTAGAGAGTAAGTCGTTTTAACATATTAATATTGGTACCGTGCAGGTACTACAGAAGTAAGAYACTCAAAAGTATAGCATGAGTGCTTCCTCAGTCTAGTAAACATTTGAAAATAATGTCAGTCTGCCAACAAATATTTGCTGTTTAATAGTGCAGCTTATTTTCTAGAATCCTGACTTTACAGGCATGAATGGCTGGTCTCACTTAAGAGAATGAAGTTCTGTTTAGTATAAATTTGAACATTGTTATGTGCTGAATAAGATTTTGTGGTAAGTATTCTCTAGACAAGTTTATTGTGATGGACCTACTGAASCTTAGTCCATGAGGATTCTTCTTATTCCTGTCGTGTGATAAAAATCTGAATTTAGCACTGAGCAATTCTGGGGTTTTGTGGTGTTGCCTGCTTAGAGTGGGAATGAAACAGAAATGATTTATAATCTGAACCTATAAATGCCACTATCCTATTCAAAACAGAAGACTGTGTTTTACATCATTCTAGAAGAAAGTCATAACCTACCTACCATCTGATTCTTGTTAAATCGAGACTATTGGCCAAGAGGCTATCTTTTTTTAGGCTTCTTAATAATTTGCCCTGAGCACCTAGCCGTTAACAAATAATGAGAGCATTGAGTCGATGAAAGGAAAAAAACTCAAACTGGAGCACATTAGACTATTAAATTAAAAATTTATTCCAATTAGTACTGGGGGGACTGCTTTCTACCATACTAAATTAGGCAGCTGGGAATTAATGGCAAGTGAAAATCATTATAATGACAGTCTTTTTTGGTAAGGATTTGAGAAAGTTTCTGACATGACCTCAAAGAGTTTAAATTGCTCTCTATACTGAAGATGCATAAATGTTGATTAGTAGAAAAKGTCTTTGGAGTACTTTCTAGCATAGCTGAGCCTTTCTTGGCTGTCTGAGGTCTGACTTGTTGGTGTAATAAGCGACCCATCCCCATTTGTTCAAACAGCAGACCTGTCACATGCTCAGGATGAAGAATTCTGTGACTTCATATATGGTACTTACTGGCAAATCAGAGAGCCTTTAACAACTAACTTGCTGATTCAGTGACTGCATTTTTTGACTCATTGTCTTTCTAAACCAAAAATGTGCTATTTCCTTTCTATTCTTTATTATGTGCACTTTATTTCTATTAAATTTACAGGAAGAATGGGAATTGTCAAAAGAACATGGAAAATACCATTAGAACTGCAATGCCACACAATAAACGGAAATAAATGGAAACAGAATTAGGGRTAAAAGACCTGCAAGCAGAGTGAAAACCAAATTTTGTGCTTTGCTTTGTGGCAAATCCTATACTTAATGTTTTAGAATTGTTTTATTCTAAACAACCAAACACTGATCCAACCTCTACAATACTTGTATGACATTTGGGCCCCATATGCATGCATATTTAACATGTGTTTCATGTAATACTATTATTTGAATGTTCACTGGTTGGAATGCRCCAGTAATTGCATTTTCTTGATCTGATAAGCCTGACATCAGTCTGATTGGTGAGCAGCTATATTGACTCAAATTACTGAAGGATGGGGTGTCCTGCCAGCAAGTAACAGTGTGTGATGCAATTAACATTGCTAAGGGTTATGCTGTACTGAAAATGAACTGTGAGTTCATTGCCTTACAAAGGGAATTATCTGCAGATTCTTCTTTAGGCTCTGAAGCAGTGATAAAACGAGAGCTCTTGTTGGGGTAGGCTGGACAGACAGGGGTGACCAAAAGCTTCAAGTGAGCCTAATCATCATGGGAAAGATCTGAACACTGTTTGATGGACATTTATGCCATTTTTCCATTCTGTTGTCCAAAACCAAATACTTGTTAGAAAACCAGGCACATGTAGATACTGAAAAAGCTGGGTATCTTAAGCATCAAATGGTTTTGAAAGTACTGTGTCTGCATTGCAGGATTTCCAGCAATTGGTTGTGGTTTCTCCCTCTGTGAGACTTCAGTAACTCTGCAAGATGGGATGTTGCATTTTACATTGATGCTGTTAGTCAAAGCTTGTAACAGTTTGCCTTGCTTCAAKTTCCCAATTCACTGGCCATTCAACTGTGATAATAAAAAAAAAAATTCTCTGGACCAGTAATTGACATTACATTTTTTCTTCCCCCCCCAAAAAAAAAAGAAAAAAAAATCAAAACCAAACCAAAGAAAGTGGAGAAAAGCAGTAGTGGAAAAATGCCATTTGAGCGGAAGAGTTTCTCGAAGAATGCTATAAACCTCTGTTTATCAGAGCAGCCGTAGGCCAAAGTTGCCATGGAAACCGAAAGCATTCAAATAATATTAGCCATAGCTTATCTATTATATATATATTGCATTAATGACACTATACCAAAGGACCACTTGTGGTTTCATTTACAGAGCTGTCTTTTCAGTGATTTATCACCAATATTAGAGGCTCGATTTTAAAATTAGAAATGGAAGGTTCAGCCTTAATTGGCTTATAATACTATTGGGAAGGAAAAAAAAATTATTTAATCACATGTCTAGAAGATTGTTGAGTTTTTCATATGCAGCAAGTTCTTAGTCTTTTCTTAGAAACAAAATCAYGCTCAAGCCATAAAATAGATTATTGTCATTTGGCATCCAAAGTGCTGACTCCAACAATATAGATGATAAAACTAGAACTGAAACATTCTTTTATTTGCAAGAAAAATCAATCAGTTCTTGAATTTGCTTGGGGAAAAGGATTTGAATTCAGCTGTGTCTGCTAGATGAATGTGGCTGRTGCTGGATTGTGGCAATAGGCAAATTGTTCTGATGTACTTTGTCAGAACAGTGACATTCTTTAAAAAGAGTTTMACATAGGAGTGGTAGGGGTTTATAATGACTGTAAATACTGAGGTTCTCCCTCTTGTATCCCCCAATTTTAAATTTTTCTCTGTTTTTTGAACCCAGGTTTTCATTAGTTCTATGATTATATTCTTCCCCCCCCCGTACCACTGGCTGAAAAGAGGCAAAAATAGAATTGAAGATTCCTCAGGTGCCATAAAGCAAATTTTGACCCTTTAAATGTTGACTGAAGCATTTGACTTGGGTGCTTTCAGGARCAAAATTTCAAGTGACAGAAGGTTTAGATGCAAGCTATGTTTTTCATTTGAGTGGTTTTGGTAAAAATTAACTGACCAACCCATATACTGAATAACCTGTTGTACTCACATCTATAAAATATATACGTGAAAGTTTCTGAGTGGTTTAAATGATATCCCATATAAATGAGGATAGAGATGCTCAAGGAGCTTTTTCTGTGTTTGGCAGAAAAATCTGGCCTGAGTGTAGACAACTTTCCCAAAGCTGTGTGCTGCTAATGACTGCACTAGAATGCTTGCACAAAGCTTTGCCTGTTACAAAAGCTGTAAAAGCATTAACAAATCCACRAAGCAGATTACATGTTGCAGATGTATCTCTCTGCTGGGAGGAAAGCATATGTGTGTGCGAGTTAGGAGGGGAAGAAAACATCTATTAAAGGAGGCTTTATTTGGTCCTTTAAGCCTTATTGCATTTCTTTGTATTTTCATGCTTTCTTAAGAGTGGGGTGTTTTTCCCAGGGTTCTATTAATGAAATTGCAGATTGATGTATGAAAAAGGTATGCACCTTTTTGAACACAGAAAATCCTGTTGTCTTGATTCTGTTTACCACTAAAGTGAATCTCAACACTCCAAAATTATTTGAAAGAGTGGTGAATAGTCAGCAAAACACCTCTCTGTCTGAAATCACATTTTYCCCCCTTTTTTCACAGATACAGATCTCAGGTTTTCTGCTGCACAGAAGCTCTGGCACATTTTCAGTGTGGTTCTTACTTGACACTCTTGACAAATAGTGAATTCAGGGTTAGGTGATTGCTGTCTTTTATCAGGTTTGTCAAGAGCTGATCCTTATCTAGGGTTGACTTGAACATTGATTTAGAATGCTGTGATAGATGCTTAAAAGTGCTTGAATTTGCTTAACATTGCTTAAAACTAAAATGCTGAGGCCACCTGTTGACTCCCAGCTCCCTTCAGAGCTGTTTTTCTGTGTTTCTGAGTGTTGCAAGGGGCGTGTGCACATACRTGGATATAAATGTGTGAATTAAAGATGGCTGCTGAATTACAAATGGGATTGTTTAGGAGATAGAAACAAGACATCCCAGTCTTGCTGAGATGTGGATGCTGGTGATGGCAGTGGTCCTTGCCATTGTCCCCSATGAGTCTGTGGAGGCCAGACTTCTGCTCTCTCAAGTCTTGGAAACTGGATCCAAAGTGTGCTGCTTCTTCCCTCCTCATCTTTGCTCACTCATCCTTGATGGTTTTATCAGCCTCCTCCCCAGAARGAAAGGGAGGGTGCCTTATCTCCCTCTCCTGTAGGTCATCTTCTTTTTGGAATGAGGAATYGTTCTGATTCCATCACTTGCCTTTCCTGCTTGTCATCCCACCTTCATTATCATCTTTCTGAGGTTTTTGGTGTGTTTTCCTATACGTGGTTTGTGCACATATGTCACTATTTTCTGTTTGAGTCTTTGGAACTGTGTATTATCCATATTTCTGTGCTTAGCAGTGTTATAAAGTACTTAKGCTGTTGGTGGCATTTTTGTGCTACCAAAGCACTGGCTATTGCCCCTCCAATTTTGACTGATGCTGTGGCAGGACAGGAGCATGGATAGGTCGTGTTCCTGCCACCAGCAGTGCCTGGGCTTGGCTGTATTTCACTTGTATTTTCTGTAGTAGGACAGTTGGCTGCACTGCTGTTTTTCTGTCTTTGGTTCTTAAAGGCACATTATTTTATTGTATAACTGGATGTTGCCATGTTAGCTACAAAAAATGTTTTTACCGAATGTTACAACGTTTWTATTTTCTTTTGTAGTCTTCAATTTATTCATGTAGGGAATAATACACTTTTTGGGTGGTGCTTTTCATGAAAAAGAACTGTTTTATATCAAAGTATATAAAAGTAATCCATAAGCTTTACACTTGATGCAAAGATTTTTAGGCTGTTGGCAGGGATTCTCTGTTTTTAAAAGTTTTTCTGTTTGCTGGATTTCATGTACTTTCATTTTCCCTTTGAAGTGTGTGGGAGAGAGCAGAAGGGGAAATACTTCATTATGTCCATGAATTATTCAGGTATAGTTCTAGCAGCTAACATTACTTTAAATAGCTCAAGGTCTTTCTTTTTCCTTGAGTATGTCTCAGTTTTCATTCTTATGCTGATTGTATGCCATGTTCCTTTGTTGAATACAATTTTGATKAAGTACTATCCTTCGGCAATCTTTAGAAATCATTTCAGTCTTGAAATAAGTATTTAATTCTGTTCTTCTSCAGCATCAGATATTCAGTGACCCTAAGTATATACAGGTGAATTGTCATACATGTGACTTTACAAAAAATCAAATTATTCTCCCTGGAGTGTGTTTTCTATATACTCTTGCAAAGGCATTGATCTCAAATAGCCTCCCACATATATTTCTACAGTGAAGGAAAAAGGATTCTATAATACTAAATATTAACATACTGTTACACTCTGAGAGGAATTTTACAAACCACATTTAGTACATCTTTTCAGTGGGGAGGCATGAGCACTAAATCCTTACATTTTTGAAATGTCCTTTTTCCCTCCTCCCATTAATATATAAAAATCTGTATTTAGTAAATAGTTAAGAAYAATAACACAGAGGAGGACAATCAGAAAGATGTCTAGAGGCCAACATGTRAGGAAAGGAAAACAGAAGAGAACCCAAAGTGAGTTTAAAACATTGTTCTTGTAATTCTAAAAATATCTTTGAAAATCCACTGATCACTTCATACTCACTTATGCAAATGAAATCCTTGCTATTATTTCTAGCGGGAAAAAAAGTGTTTAAAAATTATTCCCCTGAARTTTAGGGCTTACCTGATGTAGTCTAAAGAAGCAGTGGGGCAGAATTACAGACAGTTGAGGAGAAATACCTCTCTGTGTGTTTGTGTGTGTACATCCAAGGTGATAATGAAGCCTTGGGTTTCCAGGAGGGATGCCCATGCCCAAAGCTCAGCTGCTCAGTTTTAGGTTGCAGCCACAGTGGGAATTTTGCAAGGCAAGCATCAGAGGAAGTAGCAAAACAGCGTGTTTGCTGAGCACAGGTGTGAAGCTTGACCAAGAGATCCATTAAAGATTGAAATGTAGTCAATATGGTCAAGTTCATGATAGTAAGGTCATAGCAATGTTTGTAACCAGGCTTAACTTGTATATAAATCAGCCATGGATGTGTTTGAGAGAAATGTTTTGGAACTGAGTAATTGCAAACCTGCCAGTGCTTYGCTCTTGTGGCCTGAGTTGCTTACTGGACCTCAGGTTCTTGAAGATCTTGAAAAATCTCTGAGCAATAATTGAGGCTGCAGTGTCACAGTAAAGCAAAGAAATGGAAATCTCAATCTGCATAAAAGAACTTGGAAATACACTGGAAAATGCAGGCCCTAGGTTCAACCTGTGTGGTAACCATTTCCCGGTCAGAAAAAAATTGCATCTCCTTACTCAGCAAAACAAGATTTGTCAGGGCTGAATCTTCCTCAAGATTCCACTGTAGAACTTGAAAAATAGACAGAAGTTGTTTAAGCATCATATTGACTAGGGACTGCATGTTAATTAAAATAAAATTACAAAATAATAGATGCAACCCTCCAAAAATGCTGRTAGTGACTGACGAACCTGTGTCTGCAGCCTTTAGGACCTTGCTGTTACTTAATTTATTTCAATTGTTTAGGAGCAAGAAGTCTAGAATAAAGATGTGTGAAAACATGAAGAAATGGAACTTTTCATTGTTGCCTCTGATTACTGGCTTGTTCCAATGGGCAGATTTGTTACCTAAAGCCAATTATTAAACTTGCTTTTGTGTATTAGCTGTAAATACTCAGTTCTGCATGGGTTTACCCTGCTGTGTTTATATGTGCAATTGATACAATTTTGCCAGGTCCATGTGGAATTGAATTACATTGCTTTACAAAATAATATGCATTAGTGTGTGTATATTCATATGTGTGTTTTGTTGCCATTTTTGAATAGCAGAGGAGTCAATTTCTAGAGGAGTATACTGTAATTCTATGAGCAGTAATTTCACTAGGTATTTATATGTCYAACTTAGTTATTCGGAATAATAATTAGAAAAAAAAACATATTAAGGAGTCTTCATAAAGAGAGGTTATTTGCTTTTTATTATTTGATTAAGCCCAATAGTAGATTTGAGACATGTTACCTTGGGCATTATATATTTATTTACAGTTAAAGCTGTTGTTATGTATTCCAGCTTTCAGACTCATTTTAAGTGTTGTCCTCTGAACTGAAGAGGTGTAAAAATAATTACATACTTTGCTATTCTGGGAAAGGGACTAAAATTTATGTATTATGCACTAAATTTCTTTTGAGTGGTTATAGGAAGGGAAACTGGGAAGAGAGAAAGGAGATGGGGAAGGTACTAAGCGGTAAGAAGGAAAGCCCCTTCAAYAACCCTGAGCAAGATTGCTGGCTGAGGGGAACTGTGGGCCTAGTACATCTCTATTACTAAAAGATTTCAGCTGTTTATGAACTATATCCATGCAAATCACTGGCTGCCTTTTCGTACTAAAGCTGTTCTTAGGTAATTTTACTTGAAAATTCTAAGTTGTAACTAAGCTCAGACGAAGTTGAGTACTATTGAGTTCACTGAGTCTGGTGTAAGATGCCCAGCTGTTGGGTAAAAATAGCAGGTTAACTTCTTGTGGTTGCTAAAAGAMTTTTAAATAAACAATTTGTTAAGAAGTTACTGATGCTGTGAAATATTCTGGGATGAGCATTGGGTTCTGCTTACAGCTGTTATTGGTTATCTAACGTATCCTGAGCCATTGYACGAATTGCTGCTTTTTATTCTGGTTTAGTAAATTATCACTGCTAAATTCTTGTTTGAAGAGAAGCTTTTAAAAATAACAGTGGTAGTCCACCAAGTCAAAGGTGAAAAAGATGGTTGGCCAACTGAATTGATCAGTTTTTAAAATGGTTGCAGGCTGTGTGGACCAGGAATGACTGAGATGTAGGCAGATGATTAAGTGTGTTCACATACTCCTCTCACAGGGTATGATCAGTTTCCTGATTGACTAGAAGACAAAAGCACCATCACATTAATTTGGAGTCTGTTATAAAGGCAAAATGGTAGAATTCCAGCCGACACTGGAAGTATGAAGGAAGTATATCTTAGGGTTTCTGAGGGGCTATTACAGAGACAATAAAGAGGTTTTTGCTTCAAGGTTGTRCCTTAACTAAATGGTCTGCCTCTTAAAATAAATAAAAGGTATGCCATGGTTCCTTGAGACCTTGATGGAAGAATTCATTTCTTTTTCTTTATGTTGCAAAGCCTTGAAACTATTCACTCGGAATGCTCTTTAGGGCTTGATCTCTCTCTTAATTTATTTTTTTAATATTTAATTGCATTATTCTTCAAAGAGTGCAGCAGCAGTGGTGAGGGGAGGAATGGGCAAAGGGTCAAGAGATATTAAACTTTAAAGGAAATTACAATTTTGCTAATTGTCATAGCAACAAAGGAGTAATGAATCCCRGTGAGGAAGCAGAGGGGGGTGGAGGGCGCTGGTGTGCACTCGCAGCAGTGCTGCTGAGCTTTCTGTGACACGAGGCAGGTCATTCTGGGAGCWTGGCTCTCTTATTTCCTAATTAAATGTTTTCAGAAAATGTGACTTAGTTAGAACAGCCCTGGAAATCTAGCTAATGCTGTCTGCTTGGGTGGGCTTTCATGCATTCACAGTTCATTTTTGGTTTGTGTCCGTGGAAGAGCTCTGCCCTCAGGTTGGCGACCAGAGCAGGAAATCGGCCGGGCTGCCATCGCTGACATCCTTGGCAGGTGGAGCATTCCTGTCACACCTTTGCTCTTGCTATAACAGACAGCAGCTGCTGTCACTTGTTTGGTCCCAGTCCTGTGATTTGTCCCTTTGTGAAGAACAAGTGAACTGCTGGGAACAGAGGGAGACTGTTTCCCTGGAGGAGCTGCTTATGAGACGAATAAACCTGGGGGAGCTTTTTTGTCGCTTTAGCTTGCCTGCTGTTGTTGGTGCAGTGGAAGTGGCTGTAGGAAAGGGAAGGGAAGGCAAGGGGGTCGCAGGTGCTTTGGGAAGGCATCTGGGAGTCCTCAGTGCAGGTGGATGAGGTGTTTCTGTGTGGAGCAGGATGTACCTCAGTCTCACCAAACAGAGAGGACAGATGGAGCCCGGTTTGCCTTCACTCAGAGTGTTATTGGAAGTGAAGACCTTCCTGAAAAGCAGCAATTAGCAGGAGGAAAGTTGAATGCAAACTTCTTTCTTTTGGTCCCTCTTAAGCCATTCTTCAACTCTTCAGTTTAGAAAATTRTGGTTCTGTTTGTGTTTGTTAATTCCAAATCAGATGGGATTTGTTTCTTGATGAAGGCTGTGAATCACTATGTTTTTGCATGCAATCTCCCAGGATTTCAGACCACACATAAACTACTGCACAAGATGTAGGAGATGCTCAATTAGCATGAATTCATTGCTCMTTCCTAGTATAGCTTATTAAAGGATGCTCTGCATTATTATCAATGTGGGTTCAGTTGGTCTGCTGCAACAGAGACAATAATTTCAAGGTAAAGAATGAACCTGTGTACTCCAGGCTTGCTACCTTTTGCCTCTACTGGCATGAAGAACTTCTAGCTATTGCTTAAAAATTGCAGGGATTGTTCTTCTGGATGTTTTCACCAATTTTTTTTTTTTATTACAGTGCCAGCATCCCATGATTTATTTGCTTGTACATGCACTGAAAAATTGAGCACTGCAATCTTGCTTGCAGATTAGCAGACAAAATGCCATCTGGAGAATGCTTTAATTGGGTGTTGGTGACTGTGGAAAAAGTCATGGTATTACCAGGTCAAAAGAAGTGACCATATAATAAAATACACGTGGGAAGAAGACAGAGAATGACTATCCCTGTGTGTAAAACTGCCTTATCTGTCTGTGGTTAAGACTTGGCAACAAAATTAATCACCAAATGTTATGGGGACAAAAGCAGCTGCACTTCACAGTCGGATTTCTTCTCTGTCTGTGTAAGCCTTTGCCACCCACATAAATACTTAAAAATTCACGAGTTGATAMTTCACGCCTGAATTTCCTGTTTATGCTAAATTTGTGTCTCTTTATCCTGTGGATAAATAGAACAGTAAATCTCTCTTCAAAGTATATTGGTAAGGGCAGGCGGTGCTTAGAATTTCAAAATTTAATAAAAAACATAGCGATAGTTGCACGTTGTGCTAAAAATAATATTTTTATTGTTCATAAAAAGTTTAGATTAAACTTGCAAAGACACAAAACCATCACTGAACTGTAAAAAAAAAAAAAAAAAGATAGATGGTATTACTTGTACTTCTGGGGTTTTTTATTAAATATTTGAGATCCTCTAAAAACAGAATGGTGACAAACACATTTCAGCTTGGACAGTTATTTCATACGGTTTCTCATGGCCTAATGTTAACAGAAAAATTTTAGTAGCTCCTGCTTAAGTGTATTTTCCAGATCTGATTGGAAATTATTTTGTGCAGAACAATTTGGCTAAAACATCTGCCAAAATGCTTATTTTTCTTTCCTGTTTTTTTWAATCTATACTAGGATGTTTTGAATAACTTGGGYTCCTGTGAGTTGGATGAAGATGACCTAATGCTTGACTTGGAGTTCCTGGAAGAGCAGCATCACCATCGTTCTGGTAAGTCAGATAAATACTGACTGTTTTCAGTGAGGTATTGTTATTCTAGAATATAAAGTAAAAACATTCAGTACAATTACTTGGAAATAAAAAAGTAATTTTCTTGGAAGGGGAAGAGCAGTATTCATTTTTTAGTATTATTTCTAAGTGTGTTTGTAATTAATCAGAAAAATGCTCTTTACACAGCACTTGGACTTCATATGGYCAGTTATGAAATGGAAGTGATTTTTACAGCTACAGAACAATTTCAGTACCAAGGGCAGACCCATCTGGTTTTCTAAATATTTGAAATGACTGCTGCTTACCTCAGGCACTTACCAAAAAGAGCATTTGCTACAAYAATTGCGATCACATTTCACGTCTGCCAGAATAATATTCTTTAAATAAAGGTTGGCTTGACACAGGAGTGTAACTTGATTGTTTCTCATGGTTGGTTAAAGCCCTATTGCACTCCCTTGATGAATAGCAATAAACCTTTGCTATGTTCTGTGTTCACCACGATTTTGTAACAGGATTGTGCAAGGTAAGTTGAGGGACCTTCAGTGAGGAATGCTGCATTTCCTTTGCCTGGAGTATGGGACAGCAGGGCCTTACTGAATAGAAGACGTCCTGCTAACTCAGCAGGTTTTGGAGAGTCTTCACATATCTGTGAGGTTTGTACTTGATCGCAGGTAGAGTTCTGAGTTTGTTCTCTGCTCTGATGCTCTGTTTTGACAGTGCTGTGCATTTAAGCACGGGTTATTCTCACCCTCTCTTCTACCAGCTGTTCCCTGATCCCAATTTCTCCATTCACCCACGTGGGTGCCTGCAGTGCACATGCTTGCAGACTCATGGGGAAGTGGGTTTTTTGAGACATGCTGGCTCAAATGTGTACTGTCTTCTCTTCTGGTCCCTTCTTAGATGCAAATTTAGCAATGGTTACAGATAAACTGCTAGAATTATGCTCCTCTTTGGTATTTTCTATCTATGATTATTCTGCTAACATATCTGAATTATCTCTATGATAATTCTGTTTGGCCACTGTACTCTGCTTTTTAAACCTGTTTGCATATCTACTTACAGGATGAAACATGTTTTATTTGGTAGAGACTGTGGAGGGTTGCAGCAGTAATATGTGCATGATCATAGTTTTCTAAATTATTCAGAGTTGGGATGCAGCAAATACACTGCACAGAAAAGGCCCTTTCTAATCCATACTGAATAATGCTATTAACCAGTTACARAAAGTAATGATGGGTAGAGAAATTTTATAGGAAATCGTATGGGGTGCAGACTTATTTATTCCCTGGGCATGTTGGAAACAAATTAACTGGCAGAAAAATTTTCCATAAATAAACTCCCCTACTATGTTGCACTTGGCCTGACCTTTGTTTTTCTTCTTTTTTTACAAAGCACTAAATTTACAGTGAAACAAAAGTTATGTCCAGTATATGATTACAAAGATTTGCAGCAGCTTCTAGAACAGCTGAGACATTATTGTCTGAATGACATACTTGATAGAGAAGTAATTAAGATGGAGATGTGATATGACACATAATCTTCCTGGTCTTGGCTCATTATCCAGAGCAAATGAGATGCTTTAAAAACAGACATCTACACCGTCCTTTGAAAAATGGTGACCATTTCTATTCTGTTCAGTAATGTAGAGACATGCATTGCAGTCTCATCAGCAATGTGCATTGTCTTTAAAAACAAATGTGTTTATTTTATTAATATTTGCTCTTTGGTTTCATTTGTTTCATTGTGAATCTAGCTGCAAAAAATTTAGGAATTCCCCAGCTGTCATTGTTGGTTTGAAGTCATTCAGTTGGAAGAAGGATTTGGAAGGATAGAGCCATAGGATGAGTTGACTCAAATTCACCAAATAAAGCTGATTTCTTTATATTGCATTAGGATCTGACACAAAATGGTTAGTGTAGTTGTAAGTCATCATCTTAATTTGTGTTAAGATATTGAGGTAATATGCTTGGTTTTTAGTGATTTAGCATTTGAATACCACTGACATGCATAAAAGCCTTGAATTAGATACTGACGTCTAAACACTTTTAACAAATTGCTTTTCTGATTCCTCTGTTAAATTGTGGCCAAATGCCAGGATGTAAGACTTTTCAACAAAAATTCTTTTTAGTAATTCCAAGTCAATCCATTCTCAGTTTTYACTTCTGGGCTTATTTGTTTTCTTTCAAGAGGCCTAAATATATACCTAAATAGAAATACTTCTAAACTTTAATTAAATTATATTATCAATTGCTTTTGATGCAATTTTTCTACAGGCACCAGAAAACAGAAGTGATCAAGTGATCATGTTGAAGATATACAGTTTATTTATTGCACAGCTTGAAACTTTTATGAACTTACCAAATTGAAAGTGATCGTATTTCTGGGCATGTACATATAAGCTCTTTCAGGTAATTGGGAGGCAATGTATTTTTTTTTTTACAAGATCTTTAATCCTACCTACTTCAGAAACAAGAATACAACAGACTGCACCTTGAGGATGAGCCAATACTGTTATCATGGAATATATTATTCTGATGGAAATTGAATAAAACTAATGGACTGTTTAATTCTTCAGGTGTGTAATTGGCCTGAAGAGTAGATGTTTTTCTATAATTTTTGCCAGTAGCAGGTTTGTTGAACTCTTTTTTAAGGCTTCTTTARAAGGATGGACTTGAGAGTTTACTTATGGTTTGCTTCACTGAAATTCAGTGAAGACAATTGCAGATGTACAGATCTGAGGCTTCTTTTCCCCGTGGGTATGTGCTGTCTATCCTATATAAGATTCAGCCCTATGTTATATCAGCTTTAAATATTTWAGCCTTTTTGTTGCAGTATTTGTTTACCTTCATAACAAGTTCCTCATGTTTCTCTCATACTTTCAAGGAATCTGCATATCTGACATTCACACGTATGTCATACTGAAATCAGCTGAGAGTCTTCTTAATCTGCTATCAAAATAGAAGTGTTCATGAGTATCAAAATATGAAACAAAGTGCTGCTTTTTGAATGGAAACATTAAAATGATGCTTTTCTGGAAGTCAAAGGTGTTAGCACTACTGTGACTTTGTAGTACAATGGAAGTCCTGTTGGTGTTCTGCATACTGGTGCTGATTATTTGGTAAAGGCCCTCAGTCCTAGAGCCATATTGCCATTCACTTGTGCCTCATTTGGCTCGTGATTAGCAATTCTGTGGGGAATTACAGTGGGCAGAAATATTCCAAAGGAAGCTCTGTTCAGTATTTTAACAGATTGAAATATGAAGAGGTATAACTGGGAAATTACTCAGTTCTTTCTTCAGTTGTTACAGAAGGATAACTAAGGAATAGCTAATAGGCCATTATTAAAAAACCTATGAAAATTTCTGATGACAAATACAAGGGCTAAAATCACATTTTTAACTTGAATATCACAAACCTTTCCTTGGTCTGGAGGCTGTATACAGCAAGCTGTGTCATTTAAACATACCAGTTCTAAAGGGTACTGCCCCAGTTAATAAATACTGTGTTGAGCTGATTAATGGCAAATTGAGAAATTCCCTTAAATGCCATTAGGAGCTTTAGTTTCTTAGAGATTTATTAGTTAGGACACGATTTACAATAGTTTCTGGTTTTAGCTGCAGAAYGGTATTTGTTAGTGTGAGGGTATGTCTCCCACTTTCTCCCACATTGAAGCTGACAATGTAACACTAATTCAACAAAATAATTGTACTGTATTGATCTACCATAACTTTAGTGACTGTTTATGMATAGAAAATAAGATTATATGGGAAAGATTTCTGGGAGAATTGGCAATTAAGGGCTTTTGAAGAGGAGCTAAGAGTCAGCTGGCAGGCAAGGAGACATTGTTCCAGAGAGTGGAACTCTGTATTAATTAAAATATAGAGATAGAAAGGAAAAATAGACAAAGATCTGTTACCTCTTCCATTCTTAGTGGTGTTTTTTATTTATTTATTTATTTATTATTCCAACTCATTTTTTACTCATTCACGTTTTCCCGAATGAGATGGTTGCCCTCCAGCAGCATCCTCATGAAATGGGGTTCCTACAAAAAGGTGCTATAAATTCTTATGAGCACTAATAAATTAAAAAATATCCTTAACTTTTTCTCTAACCATACAATAGAAGATAAGGAGATACTTTCTACTTTGGATGTAGATGTCTCTGCTTTGTTGGTCTTAGCACGGCTTTAGAAGTTTGGATTTCCCTAATTTCTGAATTTCTCTCTGTAAGGGAATTTACTGCTTTAATTTACTATTTTGTTTCTGTATTAAAGGGTGTATTGTTGAGATAAAGAATGTAAGACAGAGACATTTTATTATCCCACCTAACACAATTGCTTTGAAATTTAATAATATTTATACAGTACTTGGTGAGTGCAGAGCGCTGCTGCATACAAATTCAGAATATTAATCAATGTGATTTGCTGAGAGTTTTGCATACTGTTCTTAAGCTGGAATGCTTAAAATGAAACCTAATATGACATACATGATGAGTCTTGAGGGTGCCTTTTTATTAATCTAAGTAAATTAGACTTTTAAAATATGCTGCAGCSTTGATTTCCTGTTGTAGAATAATGAAGTTAGCGGTTTCTATAGCAGGAAACCATTGCAGGTTTATAGAAAGTGACAGCATTAATTTAACCTCATTCATTTTCCTTCTCCCCCGTGAAACCCGACGTGTTTGATTCCAAGTATTGATTAGTCAGATGTATGAGGAAGACCTTTATGTTCAGTGATACAAGCAGTGGGGAATTTATTCAAGTAATGCACATTAATGTGTRTGAGTAGAGTGCTTGCGTTGTTCCACAGCCTATTGGAAACCAAATGGTTTTATGTGGTTGGTTTTGTCATTAAATCAGTAAATAGCAGGCTTTTCTGAAAGTTCACGAAAGCACAGCTTTGGTAATCTTTTAAGTATTTGCCATTGATGGCACAGAACAGGTGCCTTGCACCTTCCTGCAAAGATGTGTGTGTGATGCTGGGATTTGCAGTGAGCAGCCTGGCTGAAAGTTGGCAACTGCTCCTGGTATTGAATATTAAGCACACACTCCTGTCTCTTCCCCATCAGGCTCCACACTGCACAGTGACTATTCATGGGTGAGATATTGATTAGCTGTGTACCCAGCCTSGCCTGTGCATCCATCATGTTGCAGCTGGAATGCTTGCTGAATAGTTTTGAATAATGTAGCTTGCTAAAATTTTTAGGAGAGATTTGTCTTCGGTCGGTGCTTTAGCTGTTTTGGATTTCATTCCTCAGCTGGAGAGCTGTGACACAGTGTACACATGAAACACAGTTACTTCACCCAGCATATTTGAGAAATGAACTTATTTCTCTTACTTGCTGAAAATAAAAAWGTTCAAATGTGAAATTTGATATGAATATAAACTTTATAATCCATCAAAATCGATCAAAATCCATCAAAATATTATTTAGCTCTAAAAAACAAACACTTTCAGAGATGGAACACATTTTGATCGAACCTAAGTTAAGACCATCTCTGTTAGAAGCATTTTGTGTTCTTAACTCTGTGGGAATACATGTTTTGGTACTTGCTCTAGATTTATGAATGAAATGACAGATTACAGCATTGGTTTTGCAGACTGAGGGGAAGGCAGAAAAGTTTTTGAGATGGACACACAACTTAAAAATACTTACATAGACCTCAAATTAGAGTAATTCATTATATTAGAATGCAGTCTTTTAATAACATCACTACATTAGGTATTAGCAGCCTTATCAACAAAAGCACAGTGCACTTGTTTTCTAGGAAGCAAAAGTCAGGCATTTGYATTGTGTTTCTTTTAAATCCAGCTAGCCTGCAGATCAATTACCATCAGTACCCAGCCAAACTAAACTGTTTGTGTAATGACCCAGTGATATTAATTAGGTACTTGCTGAGTTATTTTGCATGTGATGAAACAAACTGAAAATTCTGTGGTTACTTTGGAGTTCCTCCTGTGTCTGTTAATTCAATGTAGTAATTATTTTTATTAATCTTTTAATAGACAGTAAGAGTGCTGAGCTGTGATGAAACTCCTTTGGTCTTTTGGNTTTTTTTTTTTTTTTACCAGGAGTTTGTCAGTGCAAGGAAAACAGAGTTTTCAGGGGTTTTAATTTGCCTTTAAATAGATAATAGGAAAAAAAAAAAGACCCTACCAAGCTTTTTTTATTAAATAGTTGCTTAGAATTAGAGAAGAAATACTTAGGTAATTTGAGTGTATGGCATTGCTCATGAATGTATTGTTGGCAACAGATTTTGTTTCTGTGCTTACAAACAGTGACCTATTTTGATTATTAATTGGAATGGACATTCGGCTCCTTGAGCACTTCTGAAACCTTTGCCATTGCCAAATGCCATCTTTTAGAGTTGCATGTGTACAGATCAGGTTAAACTAGAGCAGCATTTCTTTAGATTTCTGCTTGAAATGTGTAATAACATTTTGGTTTGTAATTGAATAGAATAAACATTGTGACAGTGAAGTAACAGAGGAGCTTTAAAGATKGCTTAGCTAACTAGCATCTTGCATTGTCACTACAAATTTCTGATAAGAAGGTAATAAAAAAGTAAGCAGTGCTAATAATGAATAAAACAAAAAGTCGTGTGATTTCATTAATTGCACCACTGTATAGATATCCTAACACCAATTAAAAGGGAAAGTTCATGTTAGTTTTCAGTTTTGCAAGAGARAAGGTCTTGCTGAATTAATGCCTGCAATTCCTCTCTCAGAGTTCTTGTGGTGAAGGGAGAGCAGCACAAGCCAGAAACGTGGCCAACCTGATTTCACACACACATCTGAATTCCAGCATGGAGAGTCACATACCACTAGTTTCCATATATCTAGGAGAAGTTGTAACAGAGGGATTTTTTTTTGTATTTTCACGGTGACCTATTCTACTAGGCTACATGTTTTCCCCTGAAGCATTGTTTAATAAATATTGCACAGTAATGAAATAACTTAAGGTCTCCAGGGAAGAAAATGAAACTTGTCATCTTCTAAACTCTTCTAACATGATCAACAGTTTCTGAAAGAGCACTGAGCACGGAAAAAGGGATTTTTGCAGGGTTTGCAAGTGAAAGTATGCATGGCAGTATCAAATGAAAATAGCATATTTGTTTTGGTCACAAATAACCWTGGCACACTTGTGTCTAGGCCTGCTTAAGGACTCTGGAAGTGTTAGTTGCTGAGAATAAGGAGAGTAAGAAATAATGAAATTAGTATTAAACTGGAATGGAACTGGTTAAAAATCATAGGCTAATGTGAGTTTAGTTGTTCAGCATGCTGGAGAACCCTTGTCCATATTGGGGAAGAAACACTGAACTGAGAGTCCTGTTTCTGTTCTTTTATTTATGTAACTTAATGGTGCAATCTTGTTTCAATTTTAATAGAGAAAAATGAAACACAGCCTAGAACTGCTACCAAATTAACTTAATCCTAAAGCTCTTTGAGTGTATTTTACTTTAAAAGTTGAATTGTAGCCAAACGTGGTTGATGAGCCACAGGAGGCATGTTAAGACTAGCTTCTAGCTGCACTTTCCTGAGAATATGTTTAAAACATGTCTGSGATGTAGATAATTTGCCTGTGCAGTGTGTTCTCAGTGGATTAAGGAAAATACGCAGTTTCCTGAGCAAATCAGTGTTTTTAGCTCTTGGTTTAGGTTTAGGTGTTGAGGTGTGAAGAGTGGTGAAGGACTGATATACTCAAATGCTGTGTATGTGTTAGATTCCTGAGTGTTACAAATTTTATTAGTGGCATGCACTTGTAAATGGTACTCAGTTAAGTGGGGCAGTATCACAGAGCATCATGTTATAATTTAGATGCCAAGAGATTTTTTTCCTTAAGAGAYGAGAAGGGCAAAGGAGCACAATGTGAACTTCAGGGTCATTCAAGAATACTTAAGAGTGAGATGCATTTGTATGGTTATCATGGAACAATTTGATTCAGAGTCTGTATCTTAATTTCCTGCTCTTTCATAATTATAGTGTGACATTTACATTTACAACTCCTTATTCATATTGGTATGCTCAACCATCATTTACTGAAAGAACCAGGACAGTAATTAAATTAGGCAGATTGCCTTTCTTCATTCCTTTGATTTTATACATACATTGAGATGAAACATCATCTTTAATAATATCTGCAGGCAGAAAAYAAATGCAATAATAAACATTATGACAAATCAAAGCATACTGTCCTATTTAAAGCAATTCTACACTTTTAGATGGCAGCGTTTAAGTAGGATGTCAAATGCTGCTTTTTTGTCCTGCTTTGTAAATTTACAAAGACCTGGACTGGATGTTTTGCAAGAATGAAAATGTGATGAGAACTTGAGAGGAGCATGGTCTTTCTTMTCAGTTTTGAGAGATATTTAGACAGTAAGAGAAACAATTATGAGCTCACAATTATTCTTCAGAATATCTAAGTCCATTTATGTAATAGCAGGTGCACCTTCCATACAACTTCTGCAGTGACCCTACTTCAAGGTCAGACTGAAAGTGTATGTGAGTTAGTGATGGCTTTTGACATTTTGAAATATGGGTCTGGGATCATTGTAATTTCACTCTTAGGTAAACTCAGAAACAGTAGTCTRATAGTTAAAACTTGAGCCTAGGTCTCCTGGGTTGAGCTGGACTTTCTGATGCTAATTTCCAGCATTACCATGGTCCCTTAATTTACTTGTAGTGCATAAAGTGGTACTCCAGTAGTCATGGGGGTTTGGCATTAAAGTTTGAAAGATACTTATGATACCAATGGGATGGAGCTRCATTAATGGCTAGAGTGGTTTCAGTCTTTAGAGGCCAATTATGTTCTGGTTTGTGCCTCTTCAGATGTCATTCCAGGAGATGGGGCAGACAGAGCCATTGCTGTGTCTGCTACTGTTCCCACTCCTGCAATTTTTAAATTTCTTTCTGCACAAAAAATGCCAAAGCAAACCACAAGTTTCTTTATATAACAGGAGGAAAAAATGTTGCAAAAGCTTATCATACTAATCAACTAAAGCCTGGGCTCAAATATAAATTACTTTTAAATCTTTCCAAAATCCATCATTACTCAAAGACTGGGTCAAATCTGCTGTAGTGTTTGAAAATATTAGGTGATTTTATTGTTGTACGTCTTTACCTGAGTCYCTTGTGATGAGAGAGCCTGTTGTCCTTTCTTTTSTCCCTGTGTTTGGTCAAATACTTCRTATTGTTTGGATTTTGTTGAATTTTCTTTATTTTTTTAACCTCCAACTTCCCTCGAGGGGGAAAGAATTCACAAATAAATGCTGTGCAGGTAGTGAGCCCTGAGATTTATTGCAGCCTAAGTTCAACTTTAGGAAGGCAGATCAATAGGTAGCAAGTACTTTGGAGGCTGGTCGGGGGTACAGGGTCTTCCTGAGAATKTTTTGYCCTCTTGGGGCCTCCCAGCAGAAGYCTGTGCTTTTGGTTTGTGTAGTTTTCTGCTGCAGTATGTTGTAAGAAGGACCTTGTATGCACCTTTCTTTGCCAAGGGAACAATTTGAGATAAACTCTGAAAGGTAACCTTGAAGAAATCTTGCAGAAATTTTCTGGTGGTACCTTCTGTACTTAGGCTTATTTTAGGCATGTTCAGTCTGACCCAAAGTAAATAATACCCAGCCATCTCCTTGTCACACGCCAGAATTCTGCCATGCAATCCTTACCATAGGGAACAGCTTTAAAATGAAAGTTTGTCAAAGCCTCTGCCTGCCACTGCTCCAGTAACTTCATCAAAGACTATGAATGTGCCTGCTGAGGGTAGCATTAGTGTTACTGGGTTTGGGGCTTTTTTTCCCCCAGTTTTCATAATGTTATGATGTCTTTAGGAAACAGAGTCTGTTTCCAGTTAAGAATTAAAGGAAATTGTGGATGCGGTGGGAAATACTCCGAATGCGCTTTTAAGAACGAGAAACCAATGTTGTGTTGCAGGATGGGTGACACACATATGTATGGGTCTGCAAATGGCAAGTCATGCACAAATTGAATCTAT
>NW_026623304.1:2205495-2283785 GCF_030028575.1 Malurus melanocephalus
TGTTTGATATAAAAGGAGTTGCTGAGCCATGCATTAGGCTGTGAAAGGTTGATTACCAGAGTCACTGGAGACACTGGCCCCATGCAGCATCCCTCAGCTCATGGTGCYGTGTGTGTGCTTAAAATAGCCTTTTTATAAAAGTCTGTACCTAAGGGCTAGCTTGTACATAAATGTGAAACATATCTGACAGACCAAAGGCATTCCTTCGAGCTGCTTCAGTGTTTGAAATGCTTTAATTCCTTACATCCAGCTTTTGATAACTAGCTGTGCTTGTTTGTAACACAGTAACTGCTGAATCTGGAATGGTGAGAAAGGAAACAGAAAATTGATGGTAAATAAGTGTGCTGCTTTACGGTTGCAGGGTGCTCATTTCCTCTTAAAATATTTCCAGCCCTGCAAGCACAGTTCATATATGTTTTAGGAGAAAAGGATTAAAGCACTGTCTTTGCAAAGGCTAAGAAAACGAGAGAGGCCCTGGGGCCTGAGAAACTGTTATGACAAAAAAAAAATATTCGTAGTAAACTTCTTTTTATTATAATAATTTCATTTTGCTGACTATCAAAAGCCCAGACAGCATGATTAACCTGTTGCAGGTCTTCCTGACTTGACCAATTTTTTGTCACAGAGGTTTTTCTTTATAAAAAAAGCAATTTACTATAAAAATAAACTTCTTTGGATGTTGAGAAGCAAGCAGTAGATAAAATAAAAGTACAGCTATGTTGTAATATTATTTTTGTGCTTTTTCCCAAATATGTTAATTTCACTGACAATAGTTTTGACTAGTCTCTGTATTTCTAATACATTTCCTTCTTGAAAAGATCTGAAGCAGCTCTATTTCTAAGGTTCAATTTCATTGTTTTCTTCCCTACTTGATTTTTAATTAGTTAAAAGACTCTCATTTGGAGACTTTTCCAGGATTGGGGATTCAAGAAAAAGTATTCTTTTTCCTTCTTAGTATAACATTACTGACACAATGTACTTGTAAATTATGGGTTTTAAGCTAGAATGACATAAATACATTACTTAACCATCTTCTTGTCAGCATGTGCTGGGTTAAATGCAAATAGCTCCTGGTTCTGAGCATATTCAAACTCCTCAGTTTGCAAATGGGCTGTGCAGAGCTGTGTGGAGTTACATGGAGARGCTGGTGACTGTGTAATTGAGCATCCAAAAGGGGTTTTGGCTGTGGAAGGAGGGTGACCAGGCAAAACTCATTGTCTTGTACTGAATTTCTGTGGAAACTCATCCTGTGATCCTTTGAGACAGAGTTATCACAGGTAGTAAAGAGCAGGGGTAAACAGAAAGGGGAAAAGAAATGAATAGATGCAAGAAGGAAAAATGGTATGGAAAAATCTCACCTTTAGYTTCTGGGAGAAAGAACATATTTTTGAATGACGCTTCTCAAAATTTGGTTTAGAGTGATATATGACAAGCAGCTTAAAACAATTTTTCAAACTTCCAGCTTTACACTACCAGCAGAAGTATTATTCTGTCTCTCTCTTCTGAGCAGAAATCAAAAGGTTGAAAGAAACCCAGGTGGTTTTGCATCCTTCAGGCTGTGGGGGCCCAGAGCAGGGGCTCTCTGTAACACCYCTGATCCTCCTGCATGTGCTGCTGCCCCTCATCCCCACACAAAACTGAAGGAAGGAGTGATGGAGAGCTGTGTTAAGTGGTGCATCCAGTGTCACAACAGCCTGGACTCTTACCTCACTTGCAAGAAAAGCTCCTGAGGATTTCTTCCTTGGGATACRAAAATAATGAGCTGTTGAATCAGCTCGGTGATGTGTGCTGGATAGGTCACAAAGGATATGCAGYGAGGCCAGAGGAGATGGCAGAAAAGGCTGCACTTTCTTTCAGAGGGAGAATTTCTATCTCCCATGTTTTCAAATTTTAAGTAAAGACACTTCCTGTTGTGTCACTTTCTTTTTAACTAGAAGTGAAGTTGTTTTGCTTCCCCTTCCACATTTAGCACATCTTTTCCTCTCTTACCTGCCAAGCTTTCTGTACTTTCCTGAAATGTGCAGGAGCCTGTGTTACCTAAGATGGCACTTGGATTTGTTCCGATTACAACTTTATAAAATCAGKTATTACTTTTGCAAATTCAGCTCATTTTGGAGTTGTCATGCAAAAAAAACCCATTACTTTTTCATCTTTAGTTCTTCTCTTGACCCAGTTCTGTTGGCTTCCTATTAAAGAATTGTGCTTTGATGGGCTTCTTTCTACTGTACATTCTTGTCCAAATCTCCTATGGAGATTTGTCTCCTATAGGATAGCCTATATATTTTGTATATTTTCAGCCTTTGGTTAGCTCTTGATTTCAGATAACAGTTTATTCAGGTCATAGGGTATTTGAAGCTGTAGGTCAAGGATGGTAAGTCTTGCTTGCTTTTGGTCTTAGAAGTCTGGACAGCTGAGATAAGTTTGACAGATTTTTACAGCTACAATAATGAACAATTCTGTCTCCCAATAGACTGTTCTGTTTCTAATGTTGTAGAATAGAACTACCATGATTATTTAATAATGCTAGTTTTATTTATAAATTATAGTTTAGGCATTCTGGAGTCATCAGAAATCCTTGGAGAGTAGAATACTTTCTAATTATGTGTGGGAATAAACTGTCCCAATGCTACTTACTGATGCAAAAATATATTTGAAATTTTGATATCTCATCAGGGCTTGGGTCACTCCCTTTACTATTCTGTTCAAATTCCTGTCTATATGAAAGATGATTCAGCATATTTTACATTTTCCACTTATCCCTTTGATCTTTCTTTTAGAGTTCRTTATAGATTCAAATTAATTCAATGTTCTCATTTGTCTAAATGCATGTTCAGTACTTTCTGGAAAAAACATTACTAATGTATCAACAATTACTAGAAAAACCATGTTTTTCCTTYGGGAAACAAAAAATTTTTGGTGCTTCAAGATCATGCTGTGAGAACATCTCAGTGGGGAATTAAGCACATCCTGAACCTAAGGAACACAACTGCCTCCACTGAAGGGATCCACGGGGGATTTTTCACATTTAAGCTCATTCATGAGTGACCTTGGTCCTTGGAGCCTGGACTTGGTACATCCAGTGCCTCCTGTGAGACTGATTATTCTATAGCTACTCAGTTTCTGTCATTTGTCTGAAATGCAATTATGCTGTGGCTAAAAGTATATGAGAGTACAATATTGCTAACCTGTGGTAAAAACTAAACTTTATAGGAAATTTGCAGTTATTACTCATGTGTGAACTGATTTGTTAGCAATAGCAGCTTAGTTCAGAGGAGCAAAGGGTCATTTTGTGGGTAATGATTATTTTTCTCCAAAAAAATTTGGAGATGCCTTCTCTGTTTAACTTCATGTATTTTCCAGGAATGGATAGAAAAGAAAGAGATTTGAAGATACCACAAAATTTATATTTATATTGCAAGGAAAATTAGAATTGTTAGCAAACTATGGTATGCTTATTTAAATTAAAATGTTAATATATTTTTTAAGAAAAATAAGACTCCAGAAAGTAATCCTCCCTAGCGAGTCTTAGTCCATACAACTCTACCATTTTCCCAAAACAATGAGGACCTAATTTCTGACTATTTCTTAATCATCCAAGCAGTGCAGAAATAGGTAGTAAGAAGGCTTTATTCTTAAAACTTTTATTAAACAGATTTTTTTTTTTTATAACACTTGGTACACTCAGTAGTCTGATCAGACCTTGGAAGCAATTATGAGAGAGAGAAAGAAAACCCACAGCAAAAATAACTTATTCGAGGTTCATTTAGATGAGGTTAATTTAAAATCTCAGCATGCCTTTTAACCCACTAGACTCCTGTTTAGAAGTGATCTGTGACTGGTTCTTTTATATAAAGCAGAAAGAGATTAGAAGCCAGTTAGGTCCTTTGCTATCTCCAATCTTAAAAAAAAAATAAATTTTGTTTCTCTTGCATAAATACAGTGCCTGGATATTTTGCATCCATCAGAAGAAATTACTGGGAGGCTTTGTTACTTATTGTTGTGAGTAATTTCCACTGTTAGCCTAGCAAGTTGAATAGTCTGCCTCTAACTTTTCTTTCCTGGCAGCCTTGATCACAGATAGGTTCCTAAATAAGTGAAGGAATTAAAAAAATAATCTTAATAGGGGATTCTTAACGAGGTTATTTGATTTTCTGACTTCACCAGAGRCCATAATCTCACAGTTTCATTTCTGATTTTTGTATCTTGGGCRTATATTTTCCAATGGACTTTCTTAGTAGGTGACTAAAACCACTTTCTTCTCTTCCACACTACGTTTTTTGAGCACAGGGTTTTTATAGGCTTTTCCGTCTCTGACACAATCTAATACTAACATCTAGAATACCCACACTGGGAAAAATTAGTCAAAACCCAGTCAAAAATTCAGAGGCTATTTCGTAARGGCTCGTGTGTTGTGGAAGCAAATCACAATTTCTGGAAAAGCAGTTTTGTCTCAGCAAGCAGGGGCTAAATCTGATGTGTTTTAATGGCAWCTCAGCTCCTACCTGAGTATGGAGTCTGTGCCGTTAAATTATTTAACCTCTGCTCCTTACCCTGCTGTTGAGTACTGAGTAATCAAATCATTTATGGAGGTGTCATGCCCTGATGAAAGTGGTTTTATGGAGCACTGATAGTTTAASTATCAGATGGTATGATTTACTGAGAATCAGAATGCTGTCCATATTTTCTTTACCTGATGCAGTGCATGCTTACAGGAAGTAGGATATGCATGGATGCAAAAATAAAAGAGTTAAAAGAATTAAAGAACTGCTTACAGGAAGGAGTTGGTCTGTGAAGCCACTGTTCTTTTTGTTGTTAACAGTGTGGAGAGCTGTGTAATCAGTGTAATTTCTGATGTGCTGCTGCAGCTTCTCAYGCTGAGTGGATCTTGGCCTTCTGCTCTCCCATGATCTCAGTAGTTTTGGTGGGGTTTKTGTTTGTTTTGTTTTTTTTTTCCTTCTGTCTTGCTATTCATTTGCATTATTCTGTGTAGTATGGCTGTCCAGATTGCAAGAATAAACTAATAGCTTTCCCTGCCTTTTAGTGTACCTAAGTATTTTAAAAATAATAGCCAGCATGCTGTCTGAGCAGAGGATAGGGTTTAGAAACATTTATCTGTTCGGGTTTTTTTTCAGTCTTTTACCTTATGATTTAAATTTAAATTTATTAGCTTAAATAGTTGTTATTGTATTTTACATAGCGAATATTATAATGAGTATTATGCTGTATTTATTGTACAGCTTTGGACTGCTTTCTATAATTWTTTTTTCAAACCATTTTCTGGAAGTGACACAATGCATGTTATAAAAAGGGAGTTCTTATTGACAGTATGAGAGTAACCTCGAATTTCAGTCATTTTCAAGGAGCAATTTTTGTCTTTCTGCTAATGTAGCAAATGAGATTTTGTGGTTGTGGTCTAGGGACCTCTTCATGCCCTGTAACACTTTCTCAGTGTCTAGGGAAAAGTTTGGAAGGGAATGTAATATTCAGCATGTTATTTATGTTGGATGATTTTTTTTTCAGCATTTTTGGTAAAAGAAAACATTGCTAAGGTAGTGATAAACTTCTAGATGCATATTGGCTTTGAGAACAGCAACAAATATTTTCTGTAGTGCCTATAATTTTATAAATAGATTTACTTTAAAGAAATATTTGTGTGAGGAACTTGATTTGTTTCCAAATGAATACAGAACTTTGCTTTTGAAAGTAGCCCTAGCAAACTGGTTGGTAAAGATGTAATTTTGCTCCAGTTATATAATGCAATCCAGCTGAATTTTGTTTCTGTCTCAGACCATCTTCCTTGCTGTTTTATGTTAGYTGGTTCAGCTCTAATGAAACAGGGGAGGATCAAGGATAATCTGAGTTTCACAGACTCTSGTATCTTCTACTGTAGGCTTGCTGGTTTCCTTAGAGTGTTTCCTTTTAAACACTAAAACAGRTGCAAAAGATACTTGTGAGGATTAATTTAATCAAGGACTGTAATTTTAAATAGGTGTCTATTGAGTCAGATKAAAGAATTTACTGCAGTGACTTTGGAGGGATTGGCATTCAGTCATTTGCACCCAGTRGGGAGCTGTGTGGTAACGTGAAATCTCGTATCTCTTTCACATAATTCAGGGGGATTCTCCTCTCGCAGTGTATCTAACACTCAAGGGTATTGACAGATTTCTGCAATCTCTGTACCTCTGATCCAGAAGTCAGTAATCAGGGTGCCACAAAAATGCTGCATTTCTGGGTTTTGAGAAGGAAAAAAGGAAAGAGGCTATGTGCGAACGGGAGAAATACTTTCCTTGTTAGTTTTGATTTTTATTTTTTTTTAATAAACTGTGTATGGGTAAAGGGTGTGTGAACTTTAACAAAGAATGAATATATTTTAAACTAGTTTTACGTGATAAGTAACCTAAATTAAACCATCACTAACTTTCCATTTGTGTTAGTATTTTGTATCCTGAACAGCTTTTTTTAGGGTAGGTTTAATGACCTTCCCAAAAAACTGTAATGGAATTACAGATGTACTGTGGGCAAGCAAAAATGAATCATATAGTTCACAGGAAACTATCATATAGTTCACAGGAAAAGTGTGCAGTCTCACTTCAGGAAATTTGAGATCTGCTTCAATCTGTGCCACAGGTTGTCTGTAGAATCCTCTACAAAATACTCTGCTCATCAGTATTTATCTCTCACATAAGGATCCTTTTGGGATGCATTCTTTTTTTCATAGGTGTTTCTRTACTGTGATTCCAAATGCTATAATGTATCCTGCAGTATAAAAACTTACAGGAAGTGTTTTGCAAATAAGATTCTGATACCAGCTGCATCGTTTAAGAAGTTTTTTTGTTGCACTTTCTTTTACTTATATTTTGCAAGTAATGTTTACTCTTAACAAAAAGAAAGTAAATAGCTTTCAAATTGACAGTGATGAAACAAAATGCTCCTCAKGGAGCTTGGTGTCTTGATTGACAGTGAATAGAAACAGACAGGAGATTCTGATYTGGAGTATCAGGAATGAGGATCTTCAAGTGCTGCATCCTCAGGCTGTGATAGCGAATCTGTGCTGAGAAAGGGGCTGGTCCAAGAGCTCCACTGGTCTGTGCTGTTTTCTGGCCTTTGGCAGATCAGCTTTGGTGTGCTCTCATCATACATTTCCTACCAATATGGGAAGTGTATTTAGTTCACAAGTATGCTTTCTGTATCAATATGGGAAGTGTATTTAGTTCACAAGTATGTTTTCTGTACATCTATCCATATTTTAACATTTTTTATTCTGCATCCTGAAGCATCTGAAAACATTTTATGGGGGTATCACAATCAATATTAATGGAATTATATCACTAATGGTATTCTTGGTTTAAAACCCAATTCGGTAAACAAACTATGAGGGAAAAATACTGCCAACCACCCAAGCCATTTTTGTAAACAAAAAATGTTTACATCAGCAGTCTGCTCTATACCAAATCATAGATGGGATTGTTTTATGGCTTGCTAGATGTTGTGGTTATAGACCTTCTCTGTACTGGTTTCTGGTATCCAATATCCACTAGTATTGAGAGTTTAGATGCTTCTCCTGTATAACTTATGAATTAGGATATTGCTAACATCTGTTTATTTGCTGAAGTGGAAAAATGCTGTATTTCAAAATTAGAASAAAATACAGAAATTTTGAAAGAGCACATAATTGACCATCCCTATTTGTGTGGAAATATTTTGACATCTTTCCTCCAGCCAATGAACACAGATTTTTGAGCCAATATGAATCACTTTAGTTCTGGAATAAACCCCAGTAGCGTTTGGCTTACTTTAATGAGAAAAAGCATCTGTCTTTCTGCACTGGAACTGTAAGGCACAGTATCATCTCCTACAGTATTGGGACAGAGAAAGAAAAACCCATCCCCAACAAACAGGTGCTCCCTGCTCTTCCAGTGGTTTCTCACAAAATGCTGGTCAGGTCTAAAGCAATGTGTGTTGTGGTGGAGAGGTTGCTGCCTGGAATACCGTGCCTGAAAAATGATCAGTTAAATGTACCCATATCAATTTACTGGCAAATTGCCTGGTAATTGTTTTTGTAAGTTTCAAATATTATTACTCAACAGAAATCATTGGCAAAATGGTATGGTTTCATGCATAATTCAGCATCATGGACAGATTATTTTAATGCATTATTCACTTTGAGGTGGTCTTAGTTTCCTCAGTGTGTCATGGACGTTAGTGAGGAAAGCTGAAGTTCATAGTGCCTGCTAAATGTTTTCTGAGCCTCAGGTTGAAGAATCAAATGTGTTTGTTTAAAATATAAACCAATTATTCCTGAATTACACTGATCACCATAGTAACCTACATTCACTGTGTTTTGTATGAAGTAATTTAAAGTCACTTAGCTAGAAGAAATAAGTGGTGTCAATTATTGATATATGAATGTAGCCTAATTATATTACTGTGAAATATTTTTGTAGGATGAATAATTCTTCATGCATTGTAGTTTCCTGTCATTGTCATAATTAGTGTCAGTCATTTATTCAAACTAGAATTCTGAGATGCGTCTGGTCTTGTTTTTCTTTTCCTTTAGTTTTTCCTTACGTGTCCCTCTTAGACCATGTGTTATATTCAGCATTTTTTGATTCTTTCAGTTGGTTACTTTTGCTTGCAAACACAGCTGGATTTTATCTGAGAAGTACCAGATACCTGTTGGCTTATGTGGTAAAACTGTAGTCACATACACACAGATGTGTATCTACCTAATGCCACCTGTATTAGTTCTCTTTTATTTATTTTCCTGGCAAACCATTGATGTGATCTTGTAAAGAGTCTTGAAGTTGTTGGGAAAGTTTCCCTGAACCTGATTTTGAATAGCTTTTGGTTATATACTTGATTAATCAAACTGTTGCTTTTTTGTTTAATTAATTAAACCCAGTRCTGTTTGAAGGCTCAAAAAGCAATGAAGTAAACAGTCTATAATTGACTGAAATGGGAATTCCATTTGAAGAGCTGCCGGAGAATCGAGTTCACTGTGTAATCTTAAATGCAGAACACTTTTGTTGTTTATGCATTCAGCTCCTGTTCATTATGCTGAAATTGAGCTGAAAATTGTTTTCTTTTGCTGCCATTAATTTTAGTTTTTAAATTCAAGCAAATTAAGTTGCTAACTTCAGCAGCTATTGAGATGATTTCCTAAATATGAGATAAACTCAGTCTCCWGCTATGTCTAACAAGCCTCATTTTGCTGGGTTGTTTCCAAATACCTGCAGTGAAAGCCAATGTATTTGAACAAGAATTTGTCATTGTTACTCCAGCTAGTATAAACTGACCATTGCCAACAGTAGGCAAATAACCCTCAAGCTTTGCTGTTGAAGTTTTRCATGCCAGTTTTACCTCTTTCACTGCTAATCACTTCTCCAGCACCATTCCTATCACCTAGCAGAGTTGGATAGCGCAGAAGTTACAGATGGGAAGAGCTAATTACCTCATCTGGCRCATTTGTTTTTGTTGGTTTTCGTTTGTTTCTCTTCTTTTTCCTGCCAGTACTGGATTTTTCTACAGTGTGTTTTCTATCAGCTTTCCATTATCTAAGTTAYGAAACTGCAGCCAGTTGCCTCAAGAGTTTTCCATCTTTTGGCATTTTTCTTATTTTGATTTTTATCTAGCATTCATAGATCTGTGTGATGTGCTAATAAACTGATAGCTTAAACCTCATTGCAAAAGAGATTGGGTTCAGGCTCTTAATACATACAGAACTAGAAATGGAAGCAATTACCACATTATATTTGCTTTCATTCATAATTTCTGTGAAACAATATGATTTCTTCATTGTGGTAAGGAACATGTCCAGGTAAATACCAACTTGTTCAGTARGGTACCTTCGGTTGCATATTCTTATTCTAATCTGGTCACTGTCTGACAAAGCTGATTATCAGGATGTGTAAATTGCATTTGATCTTTTAAATCGTTAGTGGAGAAAAGAGTATAAAAAGGAAGAAGTCAACTACTTTTTCTTTTTGGTCCTAATCAACAGGTTTTCCAATCAACAGAACTGTGAGCTGCTTTTGATTTTTATTAGTAATGGTTCATTAGCCTAAAAAGAAACCCTGAGGCTGTGTTAAGCATTCTGATGCTAGCATGAGGGAAAAGAAAAAGGTTATGGTAATAAATGGAGCATTTGCTCTGGAATAATTTTGAGAATAAATGCAGGGCCTTGTGAGAATAAATGCAGGGGCTTTCCCATACAGAGTCTTGCTGGGAAGATGCTTTCAGTAAATACATACACTAGTCCCCCAAATAATACAAATATCCTTGTGTCATTTGGTAGTTAAATAAAACTCTCAAAGAAGGTGAATAGTTTCACTTTGGTCTGTTGAAGTTGCACTTGAACTTTCAGATCCGAGCTTCATGTTTGTCTGTGTTTGAGCATCCATGAATGCTTACAAGGTGCCTGAATGTGATCTTGTAAAGTACCAATTTCAGTAGATTGATTTTGGTGCTCATGTCTCTCTTGAAAGGTAACTTGTTCTTCTCAGCYGGGTGACATTTAATGAAGTATATTTCCCAAAGTGTTCCGTGGTTACATGGAAAACAAAAACTGAACATGGAAAAGAAAAACTCAGTTCAGTTCTCAGTTTCCCCATCTGAGGATTGGAGAAAAGCTTAAACTCCTCTGGAAGAGCGTATAAAAGATAGTGAGCACCCTTCCAGGGCTAAAGGTGAAGATGTGTAGGGATGTCAAGATCGCCCATTCCTCAGCAAACACCCAGGAAGCTCTTGGACAATGCTCTCGGGCATGAGGTGTGATTCTTAGTGTTGCCCTTTGCAGGGACAGGAGTTGAATTTGATAATCCTCCTGAGTACTTTCCAACTCAGGATATTCTATGAAATAACTTCTGCTTCTTTGCCATAACCCTTAGCATCCTCTGTTTGGTGTCTGTTGCTCTGAATACAGCTGCTATGAAATTAAAAAATAGTGATCTTCTGAAGTAAGAAAGAACTCCCTCTGTTTTACATGTTTCTCTTTGTATAATCTATGTTATAAAAGAGAATTTGGATACAGCTGAAGGATTTGCATTGACAAATAGAGTGTGAACAAGCTAAATTTTAGCAAATAATGAAGTAAGAGTCCTTTCAGATGATCCAGACCAAGAAATCTGTAGCTTTTAACTGCTTATGCAAAATTTTTAGTATCAGAAGATGAAAGTTTTATCTGAGGCTCTATCATACTGCTGTGTATGATAAATTGTACCAGCTAGGATGTTTGTTTAGAAACCACCAGAGCATAGCTGGTGTCATACATGGACATACTATTACCTCCGTATAACAGTGCCTCGCTGCTTTATTTTAAATTAACTGTTACTTCTGTTGTTGAAGCTCTTTTTCACATGGAAGTGTCAGCACAGTTTCATCCTTTGCTCCTTAGCAAAATAGGTTGYGACACCTTTTAATAAACTGCCTGAACAGCACAGTGTGAGTTGATTCTTGTGGTGTGCAGGTCTCAAGAGTCACTAAATTTGAACTGCAGCTGCAGCCTCAACCATCTAAGACTCTCTGATAGTCTCTGAAAACTTCAGAGTAGCTGGGAAATGAGTGATACATCTYTCCTACGTGCAGCATAAATAGTGTTACGGCGGTGTTCAGTTGTTTGAGGCAGTGCTCAATAGAGCCTCAGAGGCATTGAGGGAAGAGCTCTGGGGTGTGTGGTCAGCTGTAGGTGGCTGCTTCTGTCATGTCTGTCTCTGTCGGGTGTCTTAATGCGCTTTGTTACCGGGCCTTGAATTGGCAGGATGAGTGCGGAGGACGCCGCTCTAATTGGGAGGAGGAAGAAAGTCTCTGAACACTTTCATCTATGACAGTGTCTGTCAGAGAACATGAAAGGCTATTCCTGTGGCACTTAATTAAGCCTTGAGTCTTTGTAACGAAAACAGCAAACAATTAATTAATGATTAAAATTAACTGCGTGTCCTCTGTGTAGTGATTTATGTACATAATTAATGCTGTAGCATTTTAAGGTGTTAGTTGTTCCTTTACAGGGCTGTGTAATAAATGGTGGCTTCAGAGGGTGTTACTTAAAATTCAAATTAACTTTTACTCCAAAAAATTCTCAGTGCCAAGAGGATAACTAGAGGCAGAGTAAGCCCCCCTGCCTATTTTCTGTGTGTGTGAAGAGACATCAGTCTTGCCCAGGTGCTACATTATTGTTCATACCTGCTTTATAACTGGCTAGACAGGCTCCTGCTGTTCCTAGGAAGATGATTGAAACTGCTTGTCTTCCCAGGCTACCAAAATGACTTATTAGACAGCCCTGTKGTACTGCAGATGTGGGTACTGATGGACTGTTGAAATCAGAATGAAGTCCAGMATCCAAAGAGAGTGAGGTGGTATGTTTTGTAGTTGTTCAAAACTTTTGGGCCTGTTAAAGGTTGGTTTAGTTAAGCCCTGCAGTCTAAGCAAAGCATCGTGGGCATCTGTGTTAAAAGTAAAAAGTGGTTTCACTTTTGCACATGATGAACAAAATGGAAAGCTGAAATTCAGAAAGCGTGTGCACATTACATTGATCTGGCCTCATTAGTTTTGCTGTGTCTATGGTGGATTTAGGAATCATGGCCATTTTCTGTTGTGTCCAGCCTCTTCATCTGCCCTCCAGTTTGTCTGAGGAGGGTTATTTCAAGGTTCACTCAAAATGCATGTTCAGTTTAACTGTGATACCTTGTACACTTAACTACTTTTGCAAATCCTTAAACTTAGAATAGTATTTCAAAACAGTTTATTACTATGCAAAGGAATATACTTTTATGCTCCTGGAAATACAGTTTCAGCTACTAGCATTGATTGGAAAATGAAGATCTAAAGGAAAGCTGTGATTCAGTGGCTGTAAAATGCTTAAATTGAATGTGTGAATTAAGGAAGAAACAGTTCACTGGCTATAAAGTGCTTGAAATATCAGGATTAAAGCCACAAGGAAAAGTTGCTGTAGAAGTAGGCTTGGGTAGAAATTGGTAATTTTTAATTATTTTATTTCTCATTCTACCTATGATTGTAGTCTAGCTACATTTGGGATAATAAGGAGTTAGATATAAATAATTCAGTAAAGAGGTGATAATTCATTTCATAAAAATTGATTTGAAAGTACAGGGAATTCCTATATATAGAAATTATAATAAAAAGGCCAGAATAACATGGTAACCTGGGAGTTTTTGTTCTGGATTGGAACTATGTCTGTTCTCATTCATTCTCCTGTCTTTACCTGTGAGACCTTAGCAACAGAGAAGAGAAACTCATCTTTTTGTAGAAAAGATCTTGCAGAACTTAATATATTTCTATTACAATATGGCACATGCTCAAAACTTTTTGTTCTCAAAACYACAAAGGAGATAATAGCACAAAATGCTGAATTAATTTCTTGTGTAACTTTCTGTACCTTGACAGTATTCTTAAGCATTAGGGAGGATTTATTTGGCTTGATTATCTGATATATGGTAGAATGTGGAGAAAATGTATTCTGTCCTTCTGCATCCTCATTTCCACCTCCCCTTTAGCATTTCCATCAAAATTGTAGTTCCTGTGTTTCTGATGCCAGTGGATTCCAGAACCTGTTGATGGGACAGTTKGTGGTCCTGAGCTGTGACATTGGGCACAACGGGTGTATTGTAGGCAGAATAATTCTGATAGTGTTTATTTGCTTAAGTGTCAGTAAACTTAATCTTTAMCTGCATCTTATATAATTATTCTGAAATCTTCTATCACACTGATAATTTCAGCAGTAATTAGCAACAAGGTAATTATGTTTACGGAGACTGTGTTTTCTAAGTGAATATTTAKCAGTCTGCCTAACAAGCCACACCAATGCACACAAAACCCAAAAAAGAATATTTCAATTAGAGCAACTGCAGATTTAATTGTATCATTGTAAAATCAACACAAGTTACTGAGAATTTGAATGATAACTCCTAAGAAGGTTAATCAGATTCTTAAACACCAAATCCTTCTACAAAGTGTACTTCTGCCCCTGTTCCCATTAAATATCAGGGTCAGGGCCCTGCTYATGCCTTTGCATAAAACATCCCCGTGGAATATTTTTACAGTGTAAGGTCTTCATGGTACATGCACTCTGCATCAGGGAGGCAACAGTCCGTATCTGAAGTCCATAAGAAATTTAGGTGTTGAAAAGATTTGAAAAGCAATTGACATTTAAGGTGTGATCATGTTTTTTTTTCTTAGTGAACCAAAGTGCTTTTTGACATTAGCGGTAGCTTGGCTGATTGGATGCTCTGTCAGCTTGCAAATCTGAGAGGGTAGGGCTGTAACCTGCCAYTTGGAACCTTCTTCCCTCCCAGGGCATCACCATAGCATGTGGTGGGGCCTGCAGTCCCTTTCAGTCCTGGTTGTCTTTGGGGATTTCTGCTGGGATAAGTTTGGAGCAGTGCAGCCCTGCACCAGGAATGTATCTGGTCTTGTTGAAATCCCTAAAGTAGAGTGATTTATTTTTATTTTGAGTTTTTGTTTGGTTTTTKGTTTTTTTTAGTGTGAGTAAACTAACACTTTTGAAGCTCTGTGTGAGTATTTGAATAAATGCAGTATTTTTAAAGAAGGAAAAAAATACTTTGATTATGACAGTAGAAGTGATGCCTATTGGGTATTAAGCCCTTAAGAAAACAAAAGCATTTTTTTCATGCCTTATATTTACTAGCTAATCAGGCAGGGTGTAAAKGTTTTGCTGCCTTTCCTTTTGTTGGCTCTGCAAGCTAAAACTGTTCTGTTGAGATTTCAAGGCAAGAAGCTGGAAGCTAGAAGGTCTTACTAATGCAGAAATTTCCTGAGTCATGGTTAATTGAGACATTTACTATGGAGCCTATCAAGGGAACTCTCTMTTTTACATCAGTTTGTAATTTCTTGTGGTTTTATTTGTACTTGTTCAGAAGACAYTGAGTTAGTATCGGTGTATATTACTTAAAAATTCCAACAAGATGGTAGTGTTTTTCCATCTTTCAGGGACATGTCACTGGGGGTGTATGACTGAGTGTCCTCCAGATGMTTGTGACCAGATAGCTTTTGGTACCAGTAGTATCTTGGCCCAAAAATGTGAGGTGTTTCATTGTCCTGTGAGAAAGTGTAAAACCCCAAGCGAAAACCCCTTGTTCTCATTGTGTCATGGAGGCAGAACCTGGAGATTGCCTAAATAAATTTTTCTGTGCTAAATTTCAGTTTGCTTTGGATTGGTTTATTCAGAAACCAATTCATTCTCTTTATATTCATGGCAAGTAAGATATTCCCCTACCCATGGAGAGAGAAGTGAGCTCAGTATTTGTCGTGATTGACTGTWCAGTCTCTATACATCAGCAGGACCTCATGGATGCTTAAGTGCCACAGCAGGCTGCACATCTTCATGTTACACTCTTTAATTGAGGTGTGGGAAACTCCTACTGAGAGCAKCTACTGGGCACATCAGCTGGATCCTGGATTTTACATAAGGTTTTACTTTTGATACACTCTGTATATGCTTTTTCACTGCCTTTTTATATTTTTATTCAGAGGCATAACTGGGTGATTTTAACATAAGCCTGTTTTTKCACAAAGAACACTGAAGCAGAGATTGTATCAACTCAGAGTTTCTTTCTGGTTTGCTAACTCCTTGTTTACTAACAGTTCTCTTGCTCTTGACTACAATACAGGCTACTTCCCCTGTGTTCTTCAGAACTATGCCAACATCAGAAAAAACACAGAGTAATGTAAGTGTGATCCCCATAATTTCCTGCCCCACAGTTTTAGCTGCTAACTGAGACACCAAGCTGAAGGCTGTTAGTTCTGGCTGATTGAACCAGAAATCCTGACTTCCACCATCCTAAAAGACACCAGTTGTTGGCTGCTTTTTTTTTCAACTAATAAAATAGTTGAATTAGTTACCTAAAATGGAAGGGTTTGTGCATCCCACAGTAAACACATGTCTTTGAGATCTCCATGGTCAGCCTTGATCCCACAGTCATCCTGACTCCTCTCTARCTTAGTTTTCAGTCTTTAGCTTCTTGTTGCATCTTTGAATTCCAAGGGATTGAGGAGGAGTGCTGGTCCTTCAGTCATTCTTGACCTTTCTTGGGGCATGGGGAGGATGCATGTATCCTGTGTGAAGCTGCAGTGAGCCATACATTACTGTGCAACCTTCACTTGCTGCTCCTTCAGAAGGAACATGGTTCTGTACAGTAATCATGCCTTTCTTTCATGTTTATGYTCTGAAATCATTAATACTGGCAGCACAGCTCTGGGAATCATTTGCTAGTTAGATTGAACAGTCTTTCTGCTGTCTCAGCATTGACAGGTTGCAAAATGTTTAATGTATGACTTCATATTATAAAYGCTTTTCAGTAACAACTCCATTAGTAGATCTAAAAATCAAAATAAATGCTCGGAATTCAGAAGCAAGATCAATCTAAAATTTTAATGTATTGCTCTTTCTTAGCATTTTCATCTGTGGGCAGCGGCTCTGTAAGTAATCATTGCCATCCACAGTGCTGGAACAGTTGTAGAGAGGCAGAGAAATGTAGTGAACTGAAACCTTGGTCAGGTGTTTAATCCCAGGGGATTGCAGCTATCTCATAACAGTATTTTATGCTTTATGTTGTTGGACTAGGCAGTACCTCTGACACCAAAGCCGGTAAAGAGACAGTGAATATATGAAGAAAAAGTAAAAGCATGCAGTGAGAAATCTTTGCTGAGTAGAAAATGTGTTGCCTGCTTTTTTAGATCTAAATGGGTACTTTAGCACATTTTATGCATGGCTTCTCACATCAGAGTACAGGAATTACTCTTTCAAATGCAATAAAGATAATTTAGATAGCTGATTTTCCACCTCTTTTATGCTGTTGAGTGTCTAAAGCATCTAGCTAGTTCAAATGCCACTGGTGGATACAAGTTAATGATAGAGGACAATTATGAGAGGTATTTTTAAGGAAGTGATCTATTAAGTATGTTTCCTTCACCTTTTGGATCTTTATGTTTTCGAGATTTTTGTAAATTAACTGCAGTACATAACATTTATGTGTAAGATTTTATCAGAAGTGAAGTTTTATTTTGATTAATACATATGATATTTAAAATATTGGGTAACTTCCAATTAATTCTTGTTTTTAGATTTGAGGGCTTCCAGCAAATGTCAAGTGTTAATCTTAAGCCTGCTCTTAAATTCTAATCAGCTAAGAGCATAATTGTTCAGTAGAGAGTGCAGTAAATTAYCTTCTTCTACACAGTGGCTTAGGGAACTAGTGGGAAGGCGGTTCCAGAATTGGTGGCCATGTGCTCCAAAATGCGAGGAAATGCTGTGCATGCTGAAGATCCCATTAGTCACCCTCCTTYTGAAGAGACAAGGGTAACCTTTGCGCCCTGGTGTCTGGAGTATTCTTGAAGTTAGTGGGACTCCTTCCAGTGAGCACCAGGATTTTAAATTATGTGGTGCAGGGGATGGCTGTTGACATTTGGATGAGAATGGAGCAGTGTCATTMAGTGCTCTACATTTTAGAAACTTTAGAGCCACTTTGTTCTGAATCTTTATGCAGATTACAACTTTTCTAGAGCCTGGATTTCCATATGCATGTGTTATGTGTGCCGCTCTTTCGGAGCAAGTTGCATAAATATGCAGTAAAAGAGAGTATTGTCCTTTAAAAACAAGGGGTGAAGGCTGGTGGATATAGCTGATTTTGTACAAGGCCAAATCCCCTGATCTGCAGTTGTAGGTAAAAGATGACTCTGGAATCACTGTGGAAAAAATTATTTATCTTAATTTTTAGGTGCCTCTAGAAATCCGGTCCACTTGCACTCTGCTAACTTTCAACAGGATATGTTGTACTTGACTTCTTCGGATGCTTCTGGCATTCCATCTGAAGTAAAGATCGAAGATTTCCCAAGAGAAGATGGAACGTGGGGCTGTGAATRTGTTCTCACTATTTAAATAGTCATTAGGCCAGATTTTGCTGGATTCACAGATGCCCAACCAGTCTTCCATATTCATGAACACTCTTCATCTGCTTTGACAAATGGTGCAATTTGAGAATTGAGCTTTCATCTTTCTGCTTCTATTTAACCAGTTCACCTTGGGTTCAGAAATTCTGAGGTTGATGAATCCAGACACAACTTCAGGTGAATCTGGCCATTTATTTTTTATCTTCARCTGGAATGTTATTCAGTGAAAATCAGCAATGTATGTATTTTGCTCCTGTTTTCTGTACATCTTCTGCTGCTTAGAACATGACTTTTTTTTTTTCTGTGGAACAGGTTTGTGAGTTACCTTCCTGCCAGCTCCTACAGRATTTCCCAGTATCCTCCTCTGTATTTATAAAATTTAGAGCCTAGTTTATCACCTAGAGGAAAACAGGAGGAAAAGCATGCAGTGCTTTGCTGTTGAGGGAGAYGGGGCAAAAAGATTTAGCACAGGTTCCAAATCATGCTTTAAATAAAACCTTGTATTACTTTAAATAAAACCTCATACTTCTCCAAAAAGACATTTTCAGTATTTTCGTAAGTAAAAACTACAGTATTAGTGACTGTTCCAGCATTCAGCATTTGCAGTTCCCATGCTGGTATTCTCAGTGTGCACTACTGCATTGTTTAAAAAGTGCAGCAAATCTACCTGACCACTAAATGGCACTCTTTCCTTTGCAGAGCTAAAACCAGAGGAAAGGTGTTCAAATCAAAGTTGAGGGATAATATGCAAATGTTTATTTTCTTACTACCTAGTCTCCAAATTGTTATCACTAAAGGAATACTGACTTATTTATTCATTCTTTGCTTTGCATTTGGTATGACTAGTAGAATCTGAACAGATGAATTTGGAATGGCTTGGGATTAGCTGCTGCATTGCTTCTATGCAGAACTTTACCAATAACATGAAAAAAACAACTCAATTTCTTTGCAAGTTAAATTTTTATTTGATTCATGTTAGGCATTTGAATTTCTCCTCGTTGGTAATTTTTTTGATGTTTAATGAGCAAAACTAATGCAGACCCCAGAGGAGACCCCAGAGGTATGATTATTCTGTTTGCAGATCAGTCCTGTGAGTGATGCACCATTGTCCSATGGTGAGCTGCTCTCAAGCTTTTCACACTGTTTCATCTGAATGCACAGTACATGGTCAGTTAAGAGACATCTGCATGTTATGCAAAGCTTTTACCTATGCAGAGGAAAATATTTTTTTCAAGAAATGAAACCCATGTAGTTTTATATGTCATTTTCTGAACATGATTCTTCTTTCACTCTGTTGAGTTGTGTGGGGCTGCAATGTAAATTTCAGTATYAGATTTGAAAATTGCAGCAAGAGGAAAGTGGTTTAGATAACTTCCGTAGCGAAACAGCCTTCCAAATGCTTCTATACATGCTAATCCGATTTTGCTTGCCATGACTGCTTGTGTAATTAAAAGCACTGCCTTTCATATTGGTACAAYGGGAGCATCTATGTCACACCCTTGGAGTGTGATTTAGAACAAGWAACTTTTTGTGACTCAGAGATGGGGACCTCAGTTCATCAAGTCCAGCCTCCCAAATAGCAAAGTGATTATACTTTGAAATTTACGCTGTGCAGCTTCAAAWTATACACTTGACTAACACAGTGCACACAGTTTTAATTTTAACTTAAATATGTCTAAGGACAGTCACCAAAGTTGTTWAGTGTTTTGTTTTTTCCCTCCCCAGTAGTTTAATTGCTTTTAATGCTTGAAGGTTGACTTCTGCTTATTTAGGGAGGCCTGGAGTTTTCACCCATACAGGATCACATACACAGTAGTGTTTCTTTCAGTCATCATTTTGAGAAGTTGAAATGGTAACTGAGTTGAGCCTGGCTTCAGTGACTTCAAAGTCACCAATTCCACGTTTGTATAGCCAAGGGTTGTGTTGAACATTTTTGCAATGGCAGCACACTGAGTTGCTGGTTTGCTCTGAAACAAAACTGCTCTTCAGAGGAGTRGTGGTAGTCTGCATTCTTTCATTTTAGAGCTGTAATCCTGCATTGGGCTCTATTTAAAGTGTTAGAATCATATGGTTTAATGGCTTCTCAAGATTGCTGAGCTTGGCTCACATTCCTGTCATTTTGATCCTGACCATTCTTGCCAACCACAATCTATTCCTATTTCAATTTATTTGTCTTTGAGATAAAATATATTGCCCTCAAAACTTGGTTGGATTTCAAGCCCTAGTGAATTTTGGGTATTTTTTTAGAATATTTGAGACTTTTAGAGAAAGTGTGAAAAGGCATCAGCATAATGATCGATTGTTTTATTGCTTTTCAGAAAGGTGCATATATATTACTTGGCATGTGCTTTATCTGCAGCACAGATGTATGGCTAGCTGTCTGTTCTTCTGAAAATCAATTGGAAAAATTATACTGTTATTTTGACCATTAATTGGAAGAATTCCTCARATCACTTACAACCCTGGCATAGCAGTGACCTGTACTCACTTTTGCATCAGGGCTATAACAAAACTTTTGGAAGAACCACAGGATGTGCCTGTGCCACATGTCAGATCAGATGATCCCAGCAGTTCAATTTGGCCTTGAAGTCTAGTTAATCATGTGCAGTAAGCACAAAGCATAGAAAAACCTGCAAGCTGTGCAAATGGGCAGACTTTTAAAACTGCAGGTACATCAAATAGCCTTCTCTTTCCCAGTTTTCTTTGTGGCATGGGAGGCTTTATATCATTCCTCAACTGCCACTAACCTTTCTGTTCACCTGGTCAACTTGTGAACATCATTTCCCCGATATTATTGCATGAAAAGCCGTATAAACAGCCAAGGAAATTCCTGTACTGATTATCTGTGGACTTCATCTTTGGCTTGCTATCACARCACACCTGTGAGCCTTCACCTTGCAACCCTTCTGAACATAGAAGTATTCCTTTGCATCCAGGTTTAGTGGGTGCCTGCCGTGGGTGCTCACAGGGAAGGTGTTGTGTATTCTGTCTTATCCCATGGTTTAGCCTCTCCGTTTCCATAAAGCCTCTCCATTTCCCCTTTTGGTTCAGAGGTCTGGCACTTGGTGCCCTTGCTGGTCCCTCCCTTTGCTGCTGGAATACTGATGGTGASACTGTGAGTGATGATCTGCCCACTTTTCTCATTTCTCCACTGCTTTGTGGTTACACTGGAGCAGTCAGCTGGAGCAGTAGCCAGCTGTTTGCTCATGCATGCTGGTTTGCAAGATTGTTGTTGCTGGGCTGAATTTGCTTTCCTATATATCACCTTAAAGAGAGCAAAGATGTAAAATAAATTGTTTGCATTTTATAACAAATACAGAAGATAYGTTCCCTGAGAGAGTGAGAGATTTTTTATTATGGATCCTCTATTCTTTTCGATGTCTGGTGTAAATATCTAATATTTGGTATGTGAGTGACTTGTGTGAAGGAATGGGTTCTGGAATGGCTGTGACCAATGTGCTGCTGTAGGGACTGATCACTGAGTTGCTTCTCACTGGGGTTGACAGGGGCTGTCATTCTGCAGCTGGAAAGATGTACAACTCTGCTGGCAGCTGTGCCTGGTGCTCCTGCTAGGGACTGCCAGCACAGCTATAATAGAACACCAAATAGCCTCATACTCCTGCAAAACAAAAATACCTTGTGTGATTTTCCTGGTGAGCTTTTGTTGTTAGAATCTGCAAGGAAAGCTGACATTGTGATTTTATTTAATGATTTCTCTTGGGAACCTGTGTTTATGGAGGTTTATCTGTGTACTAACTGTTTAAATAAGTTTCTTGTGGCTACAACCATTCAATATAAACCACAATTAATTAATCGTGCTTGCCCRTCAGTCTTTATTTCAGCTAGGCCAACAGTAATAGTTGAAGCCAGGAGATAGTGCTCCTGAAAACAGTTGCTATTGAGTTTTGACAGTTTTACTTGCAGTGAGTGACAGTCRAGGATATTGTTGTTAGAGTAGTCATTCCTTCAGGGGATTGTATTATGCCTACAGAAATGCCCTGCAGGCCTTTTTATATTCCTTCTTTTAAGATGCCGGTGTCACAGTCACTCCTGTTTTCTCTCCTTTTCTTGAAGGCATCACATAGCATAAATAGAAACCCAAATGTGATCAAAAGCAGAACTAAAGCTGTTATTCTTCTCTTGGCTGAAAAAAGAACTTGGAGGCAGCCGGCTCTTGGGCTGGTGGCATCCCTGTTGGGATTTCCTCCGTGTCCTTAGGAAGAGAGACAAAGATTTCCCAGTTTCTGGGGCATGGCTTTCTGCTTGCACCTGAAACTGGCATTTTCAGTACCTTTTCCATTCTTACTGGAGAAGTGGTGTTTTGGATGGTTCTATTTCATTCTATCATCCGGGACTTGAGGTGTTTTCCTTTCTGTTTACCCAGTGAGAACTCCTGGGATGTGTGTGCYTCCCAGTGAGGCAGCCTTGCCCTTGGTCACCCTGTTGGTAACTCGGGAGGACAAAGGGTCTGGGTGAGTCTCCTTTCCCTCATTAACCCACCTGCAGCTGTATTCTATGGTAAATTAATTTAATTCATTTAACCAGTTATCTTCAATGCCTCTTTGGGAATAAATGGATGCCCTGGTTTGGCCCACATGGTGATTACCACCATCCTAGATCAAATGACTAAGTCTCCACTTTTTATTCTAACAGATATTCCTACCGTTCAGTTATGAGTCTTCCTGGAATTTGGCAGAATTAGATATGGTTGGTGGGGTTCAGATCATTAATCTTTCAGTATAACCTTYCCCTCACACAGTTGTGTATTTGTGCACACAGTTCTTGTTCATGCTCATGTCACAAAACAAGTCATAGACTAAAACTGCTAAAAATACAAGCCTGTGACATCATCCTGACTGATGGTGTTGCCAAAACCTRATGAAAGTTAGTTTTTATTTTAAAAGTTCTGTTATTGACACTAAACTAATGCTTTTTGACATTGAGAAACAATATCTGCCTACTGGATACAGAATATGCTTTTATTTYTAAAGGTTGATTTTTCAGTTCCTGTGTAGGCTGCTTTGAACAATATTTGTTTTAAGTAGTTCACTGTGAATAAGAAAGTATCTTAGGAGCAGCCTCAAGCACAAATAGATACACTTAGAGTATTTTAGGTGTGCAGTAGTTACGGCTGAAAAACGAACCCACTTAATTTTCTTCAAATGCAGTTGCAGGTTCTTGTGGCCTTTCTACAGGGATCCATTGTTGCAGGAACTGCAACAAGGAGTGATTGTTTGGGGAGAGGACAGCAGGGTGGCCAGAGCTATGGAACAGGTTGTAACCAGGAGCAAATGCAGATAATGCAGCCTGTATAAGAAATGACTGGCTAAGCATTCAAAAGAAGTCAGTAAAAATCCAGAGTGGAAGGTGTAGGGGGAATTGTGCATTGTCCTTTCCAAGACTAAAACCAGGGAATCAGATGAATCAAGCTGGTGGCAAGTTTAAAGCAGACTAATAGGAATATTTCTTCACATACTTTGTAGTTCAGCTTTGGAAGTCTGCAGGACATTGTGAGTGCTACAAGTTCACGCAAGAACATAACTAACTGAACAAATTCCTAAAATCCCTGAGGGATTAGTAAATACAGGCACAACCACTGATAGAAGTGAATCTGCAAGTCATAAGCTTGGGGGAGGCTGCTTGAGAAGGCTGATCAGGAGTTCAAGTGACATTCTGAGGCATCTTTCTGCCTCAGGAGAGACCAAACTATGGTTGTTCTCTTAATACGGTGAGGTAACAAAAAATAWGCAGGAAGTGGGCCACCAGTATTGTCATTGCCTGGGTGACTATTTTAGGAATTGGTGTTTCCATCACTTACCATTTCCCTAGGGTCCTTAGGTCATCAGGGCATACCCTTTCATCAGAATCAGCACTAACATCAACATTGCATTAGGCATGAACATTGAAAAATTGCAGTTTGCTTTTTTCTGTGTGGAGTACAACTCCCTAGACCCAAATTTCACTTGTGGTTCTTCTTACCATGTTATCACAGTGGCTTGTGACAGCAAACAAACTTAGGATACAGAAGCAGGGGTGCAGMTAATCACTGCAGAGCTGCTGGTGTGTGTGAGGAATTCCCTGGCTCCTGCTTAGTGCCCCATTATGTGCCAGTTTGGTGCCAGTGTAGATAGCACAAAGCAGATATGTGTGTGCAGCCTTTGTGAACACCATAAAAGAGCCGTGTAGCATAAGAACCTGATGGAAAGTCATTCATTTGCCCATAATGGGTCTGTAATTGTTGCTATTACAAAATTTCTGATCGTGACTATGTTGTGTTTAAGAACTGGGCCTGTGGTTTTATTGCAGAATTATTACAGCAAACCCTTTGGGGACTGTGTGCATTCACTCTCATTCTCTTAAGTATTCACATGGCCAATATTGTAAATTGCTGCTGTTTCTAAGGGACAAGAGGCCATAGCATAACTGTTGAACTAATAAAAAATAGAGTTCCATTTATTTTAATCTTTTCTCCAAAGACCATCATCAAATCTAGAATCAAGCAGCAGGAAAATTAGGCTTTTTTATTATTATTATTTTTAATATTAGACTTTTTTTTTAATATAAGTAGATGGGCAAAAAGAGCTTTCACACAAAGTACCTTGACCTTTTGTGTTGTTTTAAAGAGACTGAAAGTCTCCTTGGGCTTTAGAGTTTAATAACAAAAGTAGTAAAATACTTTATTGTGTTTCTCAGGCTGAGAAAGAGTGTGTGGAACTGAACTTAATATTTTGGTTWTACTGAACTGTTTCAGCAGGTGATGTTTGGGGTTGATGGAGAGACAAGTCAGAATTCTGTTTCTTTTTTGAGCCCTCTGAGTGGCCGGTGATTATCAGAGGACATCTCTGCAGTCAGGAAGGGATTAGCTGTTAATTACAGTTCTTCCTGGACATACCAGAATTAATAGRTTGGATTTCAAGACTCTTTCCTATATGCTGTTTCTAATGTCAGCATCTTTCCTGGCAAAATAACTTGAGTTGCATATTTTAAAAACTCTTTTTCTTTCCTTAGCTCTTCACTTGTTCTAATTTACTAAAAAAAAATTTGCAGTAGATCCACTCATCCTTTTTGGTTGCTTAGTGTGTTTGTGGTTTGTTTTTTGGGGTTTTTTTTGGCAAAATCTCTGTTTCACTTGTAACAGACAGTTCTTTGTCCTGAATCTCCCTTGTCTGAAGAGCTGTTACAGGGGTTACATATTTTGCAGCTTTTCCTTGTCCTTTGCTCAGAGCATCTCAGAGGATGGCTCATTTCCTGGGCCTTTTCATGGTAGAGAGGCATTTAGGAAACTATCTGCCAAAACGTAAATGCCAGCTCTGAGAACTGGTGTTCCAGAGTTATTAAAACATAATGTCTGGCCTTTGGTAGTAAGGGATATGGGACTGGCTACTTGGGATCCAGATGTTGTCCCTTTATTCTCTAGTCCCCTGTCTCCTACAGTGGCAGCTGATAGATTTTTCMGGGTAAAGCATTTAGTGCCTTCCAYGCTCCTGGCTGCTTGTTTAGTTTTTTACCAAAGCAGAAGGGTTTTGGTATAAAACAGCGTCTGTTTCCAGACATGATCTGTCTCTTGAATGATGAGAGCTGATAATTTTAAACTTCATAGGCATGAATGTAAATACTTTGGATTGCTGGGATAAGTGCCCAGCTTTCTGAAATCCAGAAATACTTCACTGTTTTTGTGTCCCTCTGTTATGATTCCCTTATGCTTCATTGCATGCTGCATATGAACATTTCCCTTCTGTTTTCTCTAAGCAGGTAGAATTTGCTGCTAATTTAATCTAACCATCATTTGTATCTTGTGTCAAGGGAGACTTTTGCTTGATTGCAAGCAGCGATAACCAGATTTTCTTTCTCCTCAATTAAAAAAAAAGGGGAGGGAAGTGTGTACAATTTAGTGTTTGAAATGGATGATGTAAATGACACCCCTAGAGCTTAAAAATCTTTTTATTCTCTGGAGACACATTCTGTTCGGTATCTGTTGAARGCTTCTAACTGTCCTACTATTTAGGGAATTAATAATTTTTCACTGGTTGGTTCAAAGTAGAAGAAAAATGTTTAATTAGTCTTTCTCATTGTTCTTGAAAGAAATGGCAAAAAAAAAAACCCACCAAAACAAAACCCTAATGTTTTTCTTCTCCAGATGTAGARATCTGTTTTGATGGTGAGTGATGTTCTGGGACTGCTTAAACCAGCTAGGGTAAATCCAAGCCAGCACTCCTAGTGATAAATATATGGGGTACTTTTAAAACACTTGGCAATGAAAGAAAACAAGCTGTATGCATCATTAAACYGAAGGATCTGGGGAGAAACTGTGCAGCTTCAAAAGTAGTACAGATCTTTTGCAATAATAGTCTATGAAGTTAGACTGTTTGTTTTCCATTTCTGTAGAGTTCTCCTTTGCATGACTTGTAATTGGTAGGTAGTGTCTTTTTTTTCCACTAAGAAAARTATGTTTCTTTAATGATAACACACAGTAAAGATGTTCCTCTAATTGTGTTATTTTGCTACAATTATTAGCTTGTTCATGTAATGGTTGAATTGCGGCTAAAGGACAGAAAAATGCCATCTCACTTGCATACAAATTGCTTCTTCTTTTTTTTTTTTTTTTAGGTATTCAGTGTATAACTCATTCTGAGACACTAAATGCTAGTTTCTTAAATAAAATGCTACAGGTAGTATGAAATTGCCTGGTTGTTCCCCTTGTTGATTTTCACCACTCTGGAAGTATACATCAGGGATAATGTAGTAGGCTGAACCAGCTGATTACATTGATGGCTTTGCCAAACCCTAACTCAGATAATTCAAAATTCTGATTTCCTTATCAATTCATGTGGGAAGGCTAAATTTTTAAGTTCTTTCTCTGTGTTAAGGAGCAATTTGGGCACATGAGAGAATTTATGATTAAAAGGAGCTATCCCTTAGCATAATAATTTTTCTGACATTTGTGTTAATTTGAAGATCGAAGAGATTTAGAATCATAAAGAGTATGATATGTAGACATCATGAATGGTCTTTTATGGGGAAATGTGTGYCACTTGTAGATTAAGAAATGAAAAYGTAGAAATRAAGCTACACTTAATGTTGATTTTGGAATATAACATGCAAAAAATCTTAAGTAAAAGAATGCCCATCCCYRTCAATGTGAAAGTTGACAGTCACATTCAAGCACGTTCTCATTATTTTAATGCAAGTTATTGAAAAGACAGTAAGAGCATACACTCCAGTAGGTGAAAATTACTTGCTGCTGTGCCATCGCTATTTCATGACATTTTAGTTAATTATAGTGTCCCATAATGACTTATGACTGTGCRCAGAGACTTGAGATAAAAAGGAGGAATTGTAGTGGTTCTCAAAAGCGAGACCAAGGAGTAGTGCTGTCTAGAATGGGGGGTAATAAATTCAGTGTCCTCCAATCACTGGGTGACCACTGTGTTTGTCTTCAGCTGTAAATTAGGGGATTATACAACTCCTGTATGGCATTAATTATTAAAAAAAGCAATTTCACAGTTTTATTCATTTGTGAARTTTCTGTAGAGTAGGAGACAAGCAGTTTCTTCTTTATATTACTCGTGATTTCCTTTTTCATCTTTCTTTGTAACTGTTCTGATGGACGGTGCCTGATCTAGGGCAAACCCTCCCCTGTGATGCTTGTGTACAGACCTTTTATGAGCTCTAAAGTAATAAATTGATCTTCAAGTAGTATGACAGGTCTTCTAAAGAAAAATATGTATTTTTTTCAACCTTTAGGCTCCCTGTTTTATCACTGTTTCTGGTTAAAATTCAGGTTCGCAATATCAGTGGCACACAATGACAAGCTTATCTTTTTGCAATTCTTTGACTGTAAATAAGGAGACAAAGAGACATAAATGTTCTTTTTGGCACGTATTCAGTGGCTGGTTGTAATGAGAAAATGCTGTTTTATACTTTACTTGGTGTCTACCAAGCAGAATTGTGCTAGTAGATGATCTGCTGGTTGTACTTAATACAACAGGRTGTAAAATCACCTAAAAAAAAGGCTGCCTGCCATTTGTGCTGCCTGCTGAATGGCTCAGAATGGCTCAGAAAGCAAAAAAAGACCTTTGTAGAAATATCCAGCTCCAACCTGACCTGTTCCTGTTAGTGTTTCGGAGTGTTTGTGGAGCACCAGTGTGTCATGTTTGTGTGAACTGAGTGCAGACTGAAGGTAATTTGTGCCCTCAGGGTAAAACACCACAATTAGTGGTTCTTGACCCAGTCAGGGCAATATGGGTGAGGTTTTAGTCCAGTTTTGCTTCTTTTGTAAGGGGATCATAGGCKGTGCCAAAGGTACCTTGTCTATGGGCTGTTAGGAGGCCCATAATTGTGGGGAATGGAATAATAATAAATAAATGTCACAGTTCAACGTTCCCAGCTGTACCATTCTTGCATAAATGTATGTACTTTTAAAATGTGTTCCTTCCTAGTTTTGAATTGCTGAGAATTTGTTATAGACGTTCTGGTTTTACAGGCTATGTTATTGGATGTGTACATGTGTGCACTGAATGAACTATGTGATAAAATACTGTGTCTCTTTCTGATTAAACATAGGCCACTACATTTCTTCTTGCTTATAYATAATACATTGGACATGCTTTGTCCAATAAAACTAACTCTTAATTCCAGCTTTTATTTGTTTCAGAAAGGTATACCTCAGCTGTAAAGAAAATCTTCAAAAGCTTCAAACTCAGTAGGAGTGGTCAGTGCTAAAAGCTGAATTACTAGTGACACAATTTAGAAAGAACATATGACTTGTAACATATATAATTGTCTGTTCAGAGCTCTGAAACTTTGGGATATTCATTTATTAGTGCCAATTGAGACAGATACTCRGCTCAAACACATGCTCATTCTTCTGGTACTAAATACTAAGTTGTAACATTCACCACAGTAATACAAATAAATTTTTTATTAAAAGAAAGCATGAGTCAATATGTCAGGTATCAGTTCTAGACCATTTGGTTTTTGCCTTTTTGGAGAAAAGTGAGTCATAACAGTTAAAGGTGAAAAATAAATCACTACTTAGGCTTTCTCAAATCTGTTTTGTTACAAAGTCTGAAATTTTTGAAGGTGGGAGGTTTGCCTGGAAACCACCCATTGTTTTCACCCTTATTTTCAGTCTGTGATGAAAAATGACTGAGAAGCAAATCATATTTTGATATAATTTAGGAAATACAAGTCCTTTTAGGTCTCAGACCCACCAATGAGCTATAGCAGACTGACAGATCTTTTACTAGGTAAAACTTAGTGAATGAGCAGTCAATCAATAGCAAAAAAAGTGCAAAGTAAGTACGTTAAGAATTGTGTGAAACGATGGCCTTTTCATTGCCTGTGACCATAGTGAAGTCTGWTTAGTTATTTGCATTTGTGTTTACCACAGTATTAATCGATTTTTTCCTTTTTTTAATTTCCGTTTAAAGTGCAAACTGAGTTCACTGTTTAACCCTGAGATTTTTTATCTTTGCAGTTTGCCGGGAAGACTCCTACCAGTCMATAGTCTCATGTGCTGCTGTAGTGCTTACCCCTGTGGAGACAACGGTGGATACAAGGAAAAAAGAGCAGATGATAATGCCTGATGTGTCCAAACAGTGAGTTATTCAAATAACATGATCTTTTACAAGCACAATTTAAATACCAGGCCAGATTYCTTCTTGTGGATATGCATATGCACTCTCCTCTCTCTTTCATCAGGGCTTTTGTAGGTGTTTCCAAAAGTAGAACCTGGCCTGAGGCTAAGCTGCTACTTTTGTTCATTAGCCTACATTTTTTTCCCAAGATTTTTGGTAAYGACATATATAGCAGGAATGGGCCTTTATACTTTGAGAAAGTGACTTTTTAATAGGCTTAATAACGTGCTTCATTTTGTTTAAGTAGTCCTCTCATTCTTGCAAGTAGCTGATTTTTATAAAGGTGGTGATTCCTAAATGCTCAGCTCATCTGAAATATTGCAGTGTTTTCCAGTGATCATTTTACCTCTGTGGTACAGCATTTGATGGCATCTTCAAAAGCATGGTAGTGTTCTTCCAGGGAAATCCTATCTGCTTGATTAGACTGTGTTCTGGTATCTTGCATTAGATGAGAATCATAACCATAGCATAACAGTGCAGTAACATTTGCCTTGCAATACCAGGCAGGATGGTTATTTCTTAATGWTCGAGTCCTTGGAGAATAACATAATTTTGTTTTCATGAAAAGAAAGAAAACCCAATTGTAAGATTTTATCACAACACAGACTGGGGTCTGTGCATTTTAAAATGTTCAAGGTAATTAAAAACATGACAGTGGATAATGTGACTCCATTGCTATCCTTACATTTCATCTAGACAACCTGTACTTAAAATTTAACACAGGGTGTTACTCGTTGTCTAGGTATTACTGCAATGGCTTGGTGTTTGAAATACTGTTAGCATCTAATTGTTGTAGTGCTTCAGCTGTTTKGCTCTCTGAATACCAAGGGATTAGAAAGGCAATGAGCTGCAAAAAACGGTGCTGAGATCCAGAATAATCTTTCTGGTCAGTTCAAGCAGCATTTTTTCTTCTCTTCACTGAAAGAGAAACCCRCACTGTTGTTTGATTGGCTTTTTCTTCTACTATGATGAGATTCAGTATTTAATAGTCCCTTATAAATTCAAAGTAGGAAATTCTGGTATGTGTTAAGTATGTGCTCGATGAAACCACCTCTGAGATTTTTGATGTCTTTGGGTTTTTATTTTTATTTATTTTTACAACATGATTAGTGTTATCTTCTAAGAACACAGACATTAGTACAACTTGTCCTAAGCACTCAAAGGTGCTCTAACCTCTGCTACTTTTCTAATACTCATATTTAAAAATATAATCTGTTGATCTGGAATTCTTTTAGTGAGAAGCCACCTTGCGCTTAARCAGATTGAATGTATTTGAACTCTCCATATGAAACTGCATCAGTGAATTAGTACTTTAAACCAACATTTTTCACAAGTATATTGGAAATAAACAGAACCATTTTGCTGGAAAATGTTTGCAAGTGGAATTCAGTAAATTTTGTAGAAATTTTCAAAGCAGGGAGGTGAAAGGATACAGGTTGAAGAAAATCTCCAGCATTATGAATGAAACATCAGCATAGTGTTCACATCTCACATTTCAGCCTCTGCTTTCTTCATGTAGATATTGTTCTTYGTATCCAGCTAGTGGAAGCAAACCAGCTCCTAATTCCTGTTTCTAAATGTCCCAGTATCATCTGTCTCCAATGTAAACACACCCTTGACACTTGATGAATTCATTGACTGGAATGCTGAATACACATGTGAGCTCATCTGCACGTGTGGATGATAGTTATTGGTACTCCATGAGGGAAACAACATTCATGCTTTTATTTTTATCTTTGTCTACCTATATGGTTTTGATTTATGGCTTATCTTTGTTTACCTGTGTGGTTTTGACTTTCATGTCAAAAAGTTGTGCACATTTCAGAGGGCTGAGCAGTGGGCAGTCATTGAGGTCCTGTGGGGGAAGTTTCTGCCTTCAGGCCCTACAAAGTATGTTTAGAATAACTAATGCTTTCTAAATCTGCMTAAGAAAGTGCGTAATCCAAACCAGATAAAATGCATATTAACGATAATAAAATGTTAAACAGTTACAAATAACTAAAAATAATTATCTTGTGTGCCACATAAAATTATATCCAAGACCTTCAGGATACAAGATGCTGTGAAGACTGGGCAGAGAAAAAACCAAAAGCTTTTAATGCTACTTGTATAATTGATTAATGATGTTATTTTGTTTTAGAAAGAAGCTGTTTAGTGGCTTTAAATAATATATTTGCTTAATGTATTTTTTTTGTAAGCAGCAAATGGTGCCAGAAGTGGTAACAGCAAAGCTTAACAGTATTTTAAGTGTCAGTTATTAGATCTTATGTGGATTGCAGGAATAAAGGGCCAAATTTTTCCCCCCTGTGTTTTTTCTTGGAAGCTCAGACCATTCCATCAGGGAGCAGTTTCATAGTGATACCCAGGTAATTGCTGAATCATTGCTTGTGCCCTGGGCAAAATCCCTGCCTCAGTTATCCACCAGGAATGGATCTGGCAAGAGGAACACGCCTTTGTGGTTTTTGTTYTCGTTTTTTGCTCCACAACTGCTGAGGCAGAGAAATAGATGGTCAATGTGAGGTTGRCGTGAAAACCAAGAAATGTGAGCTCTACCTTACTTTGCTTTCTCAGCCCTCCACTTTGTCTTGGATGCTGCATTAACTCTGCTACATTCTGTCGAAATACAAAACTTTAAAACCTCTTGTTATCTTAATAGTTCAAGTTATTGAGGCCTGTTTGTGTTGCCRTAGTGATACATCAGTCAGTTTCTCTCAAAGGTGCCCAGATGCTAAAACAATTGAAACCTTTTGAACAGTGTGTTYTGCTTACAGAGTCCTAATTTTAGTCCTTCCTATCTGAATTCGAATATAAATAAATCAGCTGCTGGAATAGAGCAGTGGCATGAGAAATTCTCACTTCCATTTCAAGTTGTTATGAGGAAGCCTGGGAGAGGAAGCATGGCCCAGGGAACTGTATTCTGTGCTTTAAATCAACTTTGCTTCAGTGGGCAAACTCTCAGCTGAAAGCTCASCCTGCAAGGGGCAATGTGGCAAAAGAAGTGTCTAAGACACATGTGTCCCTGAGCACACAATGTCCTGCTGCTGTGCCATGTTCATATGGAAACACAGAAAACCATTCATGTGCCACTAGTGCGTGAAAAAAGTACAGTGAAATTCAGGTGCACCAAATTTAAAGTTAGGCTGATAGCTATGTGCTTCATTTGATTAGTTTCTTTGGCTGTGACTGTCCTGCAGTTCAGAATAGTGATGGCAACATGCAGCCCTTTGAGCTCGCCAATTGAAAGGTGGATTGTGTATTGGTACTTCAGCTGCTGTCACATTTCTGATTTTGATTTTTTTTTTAAAGATATTATTTGCTGTTGAAGTGTTTTCAGAGCTACAGATCTTGTTATGTCATAAAGCAGACACGGTAATTTGCCAACTCTTTTTCATGTCAGAAATATTTTCCTGAGCTTTAGGAGAGATTTACAGATGAAGAAACTAGGAAAAATGAAAGGACAAGGTAATGTTTTTAAACTGAAAGMAGGTAAATTCAGACTGGGTCTAAGGAAAAAGGGATTTATAATGGAGGTGGTTAAACATTGGAACAGGTTATCCATAGAAGTCATGGATTCCCCATCCCTGGGAACATTCAAGGGGTGTTGGATGGGGCTCTGAACAACCTGGTCTAGTTGAAGGTGTCCCTGCTTACTGCAGAAAGATTGGATAAAATGGCCTTTAAAGGTCCCTTCCAACTCAGACTCACTCTGTGATTTTATTTTATGATTCTAAATGTCACAGATCATTTGACAGYTCTTCAGACTCTTACGACCAAGTCAGATTTTTTCTGGTAAAYGCCTGAATGAGTCTATATAGTGAGTCTTTTCAATATTCTGTCTGTGCCAAAGCTGTTTCACTTGGACCTTGCAACTTTACTTAGCTGAGCAAGATTCTTGCACATGATTTAAAAGATTTGAGAGAGCTTTTTGGAGTCACAGTGACTACCTGGGCACTTGCTGATGGGAAACAGGGTGGTAAGGGGAGAGTTAYAGCTTTAATGCTGTTCTGTACAGCACTGTTGAGTACAGATGCTAACCCAGGACTCTGGTACAGGTGCATCTCAGAATCTGGTGAAAATTTTGGTGCATTTATAGTCTAAATTCATTGGCTGCAGTAAACATGTTCCAAAATTTCAGAGCTTTTTTTTCCTCTCTCAGAGTTTCGTGTTGTAAAGATAGAATTGTTACATCAGAAGGCTGGTAATCCTTTTTGACTCTTGCAGCCTTGCCTTGTTCCTTTCAAAAGAAGTTCAAACCAAGTCGATTATGTATTACTCTTCCCTTATTCAGTTGTGGATTTTCTTTTCCTTATTTTTTACTTGCCTTACAATTCTGGAAAAAAGTTTTTAAAGAAATTTTGACAAATCCCAGGGAGGATATTTTTCCCCTTTATAGCAACAGTGTTGTTATTTTACCTCAGTAATTTTTTGGTGCTCCTGGTTTGATTCTATTTTTGAGAGATGCCTCTGTGCAAATTCAGGTGTAAAAGAGGGGTTGGGGTGGGACCAGCAATACCTGTACAAGCAGTTGCTGCTCCACCATTTGCCACAGTGGGAACCCTTGTCTGGAAGAATTACCCAGGATGWGCCCAGCCTGGAGCCATGCCACCCTGCCACTGTGTTTATCTCACAGCAAAGTCCTTCTGTGGCCTTAAAATCACAGTTTCCTGTCTCAAGCACTATCTAAGTCCTTGCAGCTCCTCAGTGGTGATGTGAAGTGTGGTCTCCAGTGCAGCCAGCTCATCAGGCAGCAGTGCCCACTGCATGGTGTGTGTCTGCTCTGAGAGTCCATTCAAAAGGCATCTCTCAGTGATGGGAAAAATAATGCTTTYCACACTCGTTTGGGAAAACAGGTTAGAGATGATTGAACTGTTTGGGTTTGTGGATGATGGGGACAATGGGCTGTGAAAGGCTGTGCCACTCTTTGGGTAATGCAGAGAGAACAGGGATGCCCAGTTGTTCYGGAATGAGAATACTTTGAAAACTGCAGTTCCAGTTCAGCTGAAAATCCTGAGACATCAGCTGAATTGCAGTATATTCACCACCATTACATTTTAGTRATWACAGGTAGGAGAGGTAGAATTTATRTCCATTTCTTTAAAGCAGGCACTTTGAGTAAACATAAGCAATGTGCTTATGCTGTCAGTGGTCTACTTTTMCATTCTTTTATCTATTTTGCTGGTTAGTCTTTAAGCTCTATTTAGCAGCTTCAAGGGGAACTGAAAATTTCTCTGTTCTGTGTTGCCTGTCACATAGTCTCCTCGTACATCCTGTATTACTTTTTGCACATAATGGGAAAATAAGTTATTTTGCTGTTCTCATATCTCCTTTGAAATGGAAAGCTTTTGAGAAAATAGTAAAAATACAGTATTTACACTTCATTTATTGTCTGCTAACTAGTTGAAATTCCTACCTGACATCGTTTCTTGACCAGGCTGCTCAAATTGGTAACTTCTTTCTGCTTGCTTTGAGGACAAACAAAATAATAAACCAGACTGTCATTTCTGGTTTTTTCCCCATGTCCAGCCACTGCAAAAATTGAAATGATTTTTCAAAAACAAATATAATGTAAGTAACAGGTGTGCAAAGGATATACAATTGCACTGCAAGGTGAATATGGAATAAATCTTATATCTGGTTATTGAATGGGAGCATCATCAATTCTCACATTCCTTCCCAGTCACTGGAACCATCAGTTTGTAGGAGAGATTGACAGGAAAGCAATCTACATATGTAATTTAAATATCTTAGGTAATTGTTTRCAGGTGAGGGATTAAGCAGTTCTGTACAGCTTAATTTGATCATGAGTTCCAAATGTTGAATAAGCAGGTTTTTGAGAGCCACTAATTGCATTTACAGCACTCAGTATTTTCAGTATTTTATAGTTCAGCTCCTGTCTTTGCCTGTGTGGTGGTGAAACAATGCGGGAGGTAGAGGAATGATGGAAATGGTCCTRTGGAGGAAAGGTGTTCTGTAGATTTTATCTGTAGCCCTGCCAAGAAAAYTTTGATCATTTGCAAGTATAGTCGTTGTTTGGAAAGTTTCCTCTTTCCTGTGAGAAGAGATTCAGTTTCTAATGCACAATCATCTRTGAGTGCTTCAATCATTTCCCTTAAAGTATTGCTGAAGTGACTGAGCTCAACTTGATGAAAAGATGTCGGGATGGAATGCTAAGCAAGGTGCTTAATGAGATCACTTTGAATAGAAATGTGGAGGACTGAGAAAACTACAGCACTTTCTAGTTGAGATAATTGTAACTTCAAAATAAGATGAGTGCATTTGTATCATTGTGTAGCTAGTCTTTGTTAATCAAAGAAAATTCAGGAAAYAAAGATGTCTAGGGGTAATAAAACTTCGCTAAGAAATGATGTTTCTGAGCACCAGTGTTGAAAAGTCAGAACTTCTGGTCCTAATAGTTATTGTAATTTGTATTGGCAGAGAGTGTGACCAAAACTGATTTAAAGCATTGAAATGCACAAAGGACAATGCAGTTCAAGTAATCTGGAATACAAATTTCCTCTGTTAAGCAGCAAGCAGTGGACAACATAACTGCATCTACAACTACAATTTCTTAACTAGATCTGGAGTCATCATAAGAAAAACATTGTCACCAAATCACAGTGACATTTAGAGARCAGCTTTGCCTGAAGCAAGATCACTTTGTTCCATTCACATCTGTAAAATTGTCTACCTTTGTGATACCATAATGTCTTTCTAGTTCTGGCCATCACCCTGAAACAAGAGTCCTTTGGAGTAAGATTATAAATTTTTTTATCAGACCTGAGAAAATGTTTTAATATCTAAATTAAATTTAAATCTGTGCATTTCCATAAATCCTTGTTTTCTCTAGTCTCTGTGAATCATCATATTCTTCACTAGGCACTCCTGCAACAGGGAAAGCTTTAAGTACCTGATATGCTTGTCCTTCATGTCCACAAGTTTCCCCCAAAGAAATACATCAAGATAWATAACTATTTGCACTAATTACTTAGAGAGCTAATTTAAAAATATGCCATTTATCACAAATCTATATCCCTATATACACATAAAGTCAGGTGCTTATGATACACTTGGTTCCAGAATGCAGCTTTTATCCTATGTGTGCTGTAGTGTCTRGAAATGTCTGCTTTATTTACATTATTGAAAAGTACAAATCAGACCACCAATATCAACTGAATTCCAAAGTGGCAGTCTTACATTTGGCAGCCAAGAACTCTTCTGAAATGATGGCCTTGAGTAATCATTGGAAAATATTCTTGATGTGTGCATTTTAATTACAACAATAACCATAAGACAAGGTTGTGAATGATAATTTTGTGCTGAATTTTAATTTTTGCTGCGTGATGAAACAGAAATTATTATATATATTTATCAAAACTCCTTAATGTCTAAAACAATTCTAAAAGGAGATGTAGTTGAAGTAAATAAAATCTCACCTGGTTCAATCAGCCTTGTAGAGGATGGTTGCTATAGGTAATGCAGGCAGAGATGGTTAAGACAGCCTTGTTCAATTAAAAATTATTTTATCTGGAGATTTCCATCTGAAGAGCTGCTGTTCTAAGTTGTAGTCACAGCATTTGTTTTTCCAGTGAAATTCCAGAGTTTTCCATTGTCTTAGTGGCAGCTGCCTGAGCCCTGAAGAGCACACCCATGTTCTGCTGGGATGGCCATACAAAGCTGCCCAGGCACAATGTCCTGCAGAGGGCTGCAGCTGGAAAATGCCCACYCATTCATTGACTTCAGATTGGAAAGGAAAAACAGACTTCATTTTCATCCAGCCTCAATTCATGTCCAACATGGACACTCAGAACAAGCATTGCTGCTCCCTCATTTACATGTGTTAAAAGATATCTACAGTTTTTATTTACCGTGTACTTATTCAAGGGGCTGAAGGCACTTGATTTTGGGGTAGCACAAAGAACCGTCAAAAGAACGGCCTTACTGTCTGGACTTTTCCTTCATTTCAGGGAAGCCATTTTGTTGGATAGTAGGAGCGTAAAGTTAGATGTCATAGTGGTCATTGAATTTGTATTTCAGTAATCAGTTCTTGTAGCACACTGCATCAGTTGGGAAGGCGATGTTCAATCCCGTTGTTAACCTCCATGCCTCGTGTTGCCTGATGAGGATTTACAGTTGCTGTGGTGCTTCACTGAGGCAACATGCTTTTAAAGTACAAGTACAAGTAAAGTAAAGTACAAGAGATTTGGGAGCAAGCCCATGTAACTGAAATGGGGAGAATGAATGAAGTGATAGCTCTTCCCATTTTATTCCTTTTTCTTGTACATCCAAAAGCTTGAAAGTATACAGAAATTATTTTGCTGTAAAATCGGGGCAAATACAGTTTTTAAGCTTATTTAACTCAAGCTTTCACTAACTGAAGTTGAAGGGCTTAGTCTTAGGAGCCACTCCAGAAACGGAATTACACTTTCTGGTCTGTAAAAGCATAGGCTGCTGCTGAACTGTAACTGAAGTTCTGTTTGAGACAGAATTGGTTGTATTTTATCATCTCACAAGGAAATTAAGGTAGGTTTGGGTCTGTACCTTAATGCAGCAGAAACATCAATCTGGGGCAGCATTATCTAAATGCTGAAGAGATGAGGGTGGGGTAGTGGGGGAGGAGGGACCTGGGGATCATTTGTTTTTTAATTTAGAAACCTGTMGTGTTTGTATTAAAGCACAGCCTCAATTCTTACAAATTAGATTTCAAAACATAATTGCAGCATCAAAGACAAAAATTAATCAACTATGTTATTACTTGTGCACAATTAAAGCGTCATAAAATGAAAAAAAAATGAAGGAAATWTGCTTGTACGTGTAATGCTAGGATTGCAAAGTACTTTATTTGGTTAGACAAATGTATAGTAGATTAAAGCTAGAAAAAACTGATCAAGTACATAGCAGAAATGTATTTGTTTCACTTTCACAATAATTTAATAATAATCTCTGAAGCATAACAAAGAACAGCATTTATTGGAAATTTCTTACTGCCATTGGAAAGTGGGGAAAGGAGGGTTGTCAGAAAAATTAGGTAGATTTGCATTTATAATTGCATAATGTMGCTTTTGGACTGTTGTGCTGTGCTCATCGTACAATTCGATTGAAAGCATTATCAGGTATTTTTTTGAATCTGATGGGTGAAAAACAATGGTGTTGTTGTGGTGGTGTTACTGGTTTATTGTTTATTGAGGGGTTTTCTACACCAGTTTATTTGTAGAACTTTCCTGAAAACCATCATCCTGTGCAGTGGCTATATTAGGATTAGCTTTGTTRGAAAATACACTTCTCTTGAGTCGTATTGTCATGACTTAAATAGGAATAGCACTGCAGCACATGTAAGGTCAATCAGCATGCTGCTTAAAAATATATAAAGTGCTTCACTGTGCTTAAAGTTGAGAGATTACCTGCATCCTAGAGGGGAATGAATTATGTGAAAAAATAGCCATAGCTGCATGCTATGTTTCACATTCCATCAGAGGAGTTCACCTTTCATTTGGCACAGGTAAATGTGGAAGGATGTTCTAGAAGTGTGCATAATCTAAATATTAGTATTTCTAAGAGCAAGATTTGGTCTCTAAGAGCAGAGTAAAAAAGAGCTATTAGAGAAGGACAGAAATAATTTTAAGAACAATCTCCTTATCCCCAACTCTAGCTCATTTGTTTTCTATTTATTTATTTTTTCCTGGAGGTAAAAAAGGAATACAGGCAATATTCCTCTTTCTCATCCATATACATTTTCCAATGTATCTGTGAGTAGTCCTGGGAGCAGTAATTTTAATAACCTATCAAAATCTATGTTTGCAGTGAGTATTGAATAYGTTATTTTTACTTGCATGGATTTACTGATAGCAGAGGTGGAAGACTACAGCTAAAAAAGGGGAAGTGGTGCTAATGCTCTTTCTTTATCTCCTCTTCACCCCCCTGGCTTTTTCCAGTCAATGCACTGGCTGCATTGGCCACCATATGGGATATATAAAACACCTACAGCATAGAAACCAACCAAAAGCAAGATGGAAATGGGGAGGTGGGAAGCAGAAGAAATAAAAATGAAAGGACTGTGCATCATCACACTAGGACACATGCAGTGTCGGTGCAATTGGATTAAGACATAAATTTGCAATTATACTGCAGTAAAGTTAAGCTATAAAGACAAAATATTGTACCAAAAAAGAGTGAATTTAAAAGAGCTGAATGCTGCAAAAACTATTTGTACTGTTACAACGTGAGTACAGATKTTGTGTTTTTCCTCCTGTGCTCCAGGAGCAGGATTAAACTCTGTTATACTGAGGGCATCAACTAACCCAGCTGCTTTTTATCAGTAATAGCTGCAGTAGCCACCATCTAAAAAAATATTTGTGAGGGAAGAATAGTTTTTGGTTTTCTCTTTCTGTGCTGAAGCTCRAAGTATTTCATGTGTGTGCTTCCAGGTCTATTTACTAGTTCATTGTGCATGTGGTAGGATTTCACTCCAATTGTTTTGGTTTTGATATTTTAATCCTTTCTTTATCATTACATAAAGAAGTAGCATGTAGCTTTTATTGCAATCACAAAATATTYGCTGCTGCAGCATTGATTAAATGTGTTACAGCATGTATTGAAGATATAKCCACCTCATAGTAATAATCCAGATTTAGAGCTACCAGCACAGCTCTAAACATCAGCTTGTGTACAGCTTTAATAAATGCCTTCAAAAAACAGAAGCAGGGGAAGAAAGAGAGGCCAATGCTTTCATCACAAGTGKGAGGTGGCTTTTTCAAAAGCAAGTAAATATACGTCAAAATATGACAGGTTACAACCCCTTTTTCCTCCCAGATCAGCTGTGTTTATATATTCAGTGCATCCCCCTAATCCCAAAAGGATTCCTGTGATGAGCAATACAGGTAGGAGGAGGGAAATAYAGATTGGAGTTTACTAGGAGTGAGCCATTGGGAAAAATCAAGGGAAGTAGAGGCAGGAAGAGAGGCAGCTTTGAAGTAAACTCCCATGATTGAAGCAGTCATGCTTATAAACTATACTCTTGATAAAACTCCTTATCTATCTGTTTGTTCATTTGTTTATGCAGAAAGCCTATGGGGTGTTCATCCAAAAATATAGTAATTTTTGCACTGATGCTAAACCATTCACGCTTTTTAATACTGATTTTTCAGGAGCATTCCAGCCTCACTTCCAGTTATCTTTTTATTATGTTCTTTTGTATAATTTGACATCTTTACTTAGAATTTTAATGTGTGCCCAGGTTGCTGCTTTAGAAGATACAAAGTTGAAYAGGACTCATCTCTCCTGGCAGCTGTAGGTGCAAAGTGACCTCAAGTCAGAGCCACCAAACAACCTGGAATGAACACCAAGAGAACCAAGAATGAAAAACATTATTTTAAAATAAGTTTCTTGATGTTTTGATTCCRTTGGTCAAAAAAGTCACATGCACACATTTTAAAGGCAGAACAGGAGAAACAGAATTCCTTTCTGGCAGCTGAACTGAATGATAAGGTCATGCCCAGATATTTTGTCCTTCAATAGCCCCCTATTAGTAGGTCTGTGTTTTGGGCCTCATTTTTGTAGTCCCCTTTTAAAACTTTATCTAATGTTGTAATCTTATTTCTATTCCTTATCTGGACCTGTATAAATATAAGTTATTGATACTTGACTGGAAAAATTTAGATRTTACAGATAAATGTTTTCAGAGATACAGCCCAGGTAAACATTGTGATATTGATTATTTGTTGTCAATTATGACAGAGTGTGCTTCAGCACTCTGAAAAAGCTAAACGAAAACCTCCTCATGTTGTTGTCCAAGTAACAGTGGACTCTATTTGGGATAATTTTTGGAGGAGATAGAAAATAACATTTATGGGTCAGAGAGAAAGCACAGGTGTTCAGTAGTGGGATTACCTGTTACATTCTAAATCCTGTGCTGGTGTTGTGGGAACATGTATACATAAAACTGGTGTTTGGTATCAGGTGGACTTGGGACAATGCAAGTAAGGTGTGTAACCAATAACAAATACTGTCTGCAAGTTTTGTACTCTTAAATACGTAGATTCAACTCAGAAGATAAATACAGTGCTGATACAAAAGAGACTATTTAAAAAAACCTAAGCAGGCAAATCATAATTTCTTCTCTTAGAAATTGCTTCAGTTTTTTGAAGATGCCACCTAAACCAGGAATACATTCACAGGGCTTGGAATTCAGATATGTAACAGGAATGAATCACAAAGSTGAGCCATAGTTTAAAAGGGAATCATATCCCTATTCAGGTAGGTAATTTTGATGTGAGCTCTAGAAAAGCTTGTTTTCCCTCATATTTAAAATTGAAGTTACTAAAATTCACCTGTTCAAAATAATATTTGATGCTTTCAGCTTTGTGCTATCTGCATTCTYCTACCTGAATTATTTTATTAAAGTRGTACTACACACWAAAATGTAGTAAATGTTTYAAATTTCAAATTATTGAAAGCAAACCTGAATTCATAATGAATGCCTGATAGACTTCAGGGAATCCATAATTTAGATGGCAACAGAACACACTGATTCTAGCTACAAAAACAGATTATATTTGAAAAGGCAACAATTAAATACAAAGAATGGTTTTGGTTACTATGGGAACAGTTAAAGAAAGATTTTTCAGCATTGCGAGCTACTGTGTGTATACAAGAGAAATTATGTTCTTCTGAGTAAAAAAAGACATGAAAGCTTTTCAAAGAAAAGGCTAAATAATAAGAAATATTTAAAGCAAAAGCTTTTAAGTATCTCTATACAATATTTTGCTGGTTTTATATTCTCTCTTCCAGCTTTGCCCCCCATTTTTCTGCCACTGATTTTTGGAGTTAGAGGTTTTTTGAATTGTGTAGCAAAAAACACTGCAAAGAGGATTAGTGAGTGAAAGAGTGATGTGGATGAGTTGTCTTATTTCTGTGTCTGTTTACAATASATCTAATCCTGTCTCATAAATTTACTTAGGTGGAGGCATTTGTACGCTGAATTCACACTTTTTCTTACGTATTTTTCTGCTTATTCTCTTAACCTGGAAATAATGAACGTACAAGTTAGAGGAGGAATAAGTGAGGAAAATTRTTAAGTCTGTTTCTCCAAAGCTTCAGTGTTTTCAAGTAGAGTTGCACAGTGATGTTATGTATGCTGTAGTAATATTATTACTAAGCCAGGTTTTAATATATTTTTTTAACTTCAATTATTATCATAATTTCCTCAATTTTTATATTTGTTAAAATAAAAGAATGTCAGGTGGGTACTAATTACAGCATCAACTTTGCAGCAGACTGTCAAAAGTATTTAAAGCATCTTTTATACTTGAGCTAAATCAGAGGTTTTGTTTGTCTATTGAGGAGTCTTTAAGAGCTTAATCATCAGGAATGCTCATTCCTGCATGGAGACTGGCACAATCTGCAAGACTTGGGATCATCTGAAATGTGGTCCCTTAGAATAAAAAAGAAACAGTAGTTGAAGAGTATGAGCATATTTATTTTCATGACATGGCAATGAATTTAAAATAAAAAAAGTTCTTTGATTTTTTAAAAGAAATAAACTGTCTGAAAAACATATTGTCAGCTATTATTTGAATATGTATTAAACAATTCTGTTTAATAGCACAATACTGTGCTATTTCTGTGTATCTTTCAAACTTCAGATGTAGGAATGTGCTGACACTGAACAACAATCCAGYAGTTATGTAAATTATGCTAAATTTRTCATCTAATTTTCTGTGCTTACTTGTGAGGTGAGTGCCTACCTTGTGATGCTAGGTACCATACAGCTTTTTTATTTTTAGTACTGAAGCAAGAGTAYTGTATTTTGGCAAAAACATGTTTAGGGGCACCAAGGAGATAAACTCAGGTCTCAACTCTTGGTTTGGATGCAATATTTTTTATGAGCTAGGTAAACAGTATTTTCACAGGTGTATATAAAAAAAAATATTATTATTATTGGAAGTCCTTCTGTATTGTTATTGAGAGACCAGGGCCTGACTGACAGACATGTGCACAGTCACAAGTGAGGGGAAGGTATTTAGGTTTCGACTAATTTTTGCTTATTTGGGACCCTTATTGTGCCTGTGTGCAGATCTTGCTTTCTTAYAAGTCAGCATTAAAAAGCAAGGAGATGTTTTATATCTTGCAGCCATAYTTCATTTATAAAATCAAACTTTCTGGATTCTACATTTTGGGGGAAAGAAAACACATTTCTTCATAACTGATTTTCACTTTCACCCCCATTTGTTTAGATAATTTAATAACCCTGATTTCAAATGGTTGTCCRGAACAAGTGAACACAAAACAGCTAGGGTGAGATGATGCTCAGTAGCTCGGTAGCCTTCTCAACTTCCCCAAAATTCATTGGCCTTGAACATCCTCCTCCATGAAGAAGGAGGCTGCTAAGCTGTGATACAGATGGTTTTGTGCTGATGAAATTGCTTTTAATGGGGACTGAGWCAAATCTGTCATGCTGTCTGCAGACAAATCATTACCAGGACTGAAATGAGTTTARTGCTCAGCATTTCCTCTTTGAAGCRCTTCCTTGTCTGAGCCTGTTTCCCATCATTCAGCCTGGTGGTGTCCCTGATTACCAGGGAAAAGAGCAGCAAGAGCAGGCAGAACGTGCATGGGCAGGGATGTGTCTCCTCCAGCAGGGCARTAACTTCAGTAGCACTCACACAAGGCAGGGGCTCTTCTTCTCAGCTTGGTGATGGCTGCTCTAAAGATGAACTCAGAACGTGTCAGGAAAATAATAAAAGACAGACAAGAAGCCTGGCTTTAGACAAGAGGAGGTAATGAGTGCATTTTTATAGATTGTTTCCCTCACCTGGGCTGGAGAAAGCTGACTCAAGCCTGGCCATTGCTGGGGCTTCAAAAGGAGTGTATCAGCTACTCTGGTGATTTGGGGCAGTCAATACTTCATAAAATGATGTTTCTTTTTGATGAAGTAAGAGTGGCCTCGCATCCCTTAATCTTACAGGTGTCATTTGCCTGATTTGTCACATTTACCTGTTTTCTTAAATAACCTTTGCAAAGTTAGCAAAGGACAAAATGGATCACTCAGGAAGCTTACTTCTTTGCCCTGTTTTTGCTAGCACTGGCTACGAGAAACCATAATTATGTAAAAAGTCTGGTAGAATCATTCTTATTGGACCAGATAATCAATTGATTCTATAAAATCTTGTCTTAAAAATAGTTATTTATGATTTTCATACAYGCTTTTGAGGGATAGAGTTACTTTTCTATGGTGCAATTTGCCTGAAGTTAGGTGAGGTAAGCAGTTACTAAGAAGCAGTGTTCTTTAATTTCAAACTAATTTTCCCTTTAATTTTCCCTAGGCCCTGAATATTTTCTAAAATATTTTCCAGATATAGTTTTCTTATTAGATATAATGAAATAAAGTCAGTAGTAAATAGTCAAATGTAAGAGCAGAGATTATAAATTASTTTACTTAATAACACATCACATTTCCATGTGATCATCTCCAGGGCAGTAGCTTTTGAAGGGAGCAAGAATTTTAAATCTATAGGGAAGATGTATAGGCACTGCATCTTTGGGGATCTTTAAYTGACCATTCCTGAGATTCATAAGGGTCAGCTGGTGTGTCTGCTTTTTCTTTATCTCAAAGCAGAACCAGAATAATGATASAGGTGTAGGGAACCCCTGGTTATGMAGAAAGAATTTTATTTGCTTKTTAGCTGCAATTTTATGGGGGTGTGAATGGGAAGAAATACGTAACATGAAAAGGCTTATCTGTGCCATCTGCATTTGATTCAGGTGCACCTTGGCAATAAAATCAGGATGTCCAAGGTGCTTCCATTGCTTATCTTCAGAGGTGTCTTGTCTGATAACAGGGACGCTGCAGAGATATTTCTTGAATAAATATGTGCAACTATGCCTGTAGATGTCAGTGGTTCAATAYAATGTCATGACAAGAAATCTAAAATAGGTGAGCAGCCTTCCTTGGGCACCAGAAACAATAGTTAAATTAGTACTTTCTACTTCACTTGTTAATTTCACTGAAAAATGGAGATTTTTAMCATGGATGAAGTGATTGGGGTAAGTTGTAATATCACTGTTGGAATAATAATGGCATACTATCAATTAGATACCTGGAAATAATCACAGGTTAATTATTTTTTATTATTTCTGTTTGGGTTGATAGATGTGGTCAGTGTAGGAAATGGTTTTATCAGGTATGACTTAGATTTTTTTTTTTTTTTATTATACCTCTGTGGATTCTGTGGGAAAGAATATGTTAGTTTATATCTGTTATACTGAGTAATGTATCGCATAAACATTCTTCATTGTTGGTGGTGAACAGAAGAACAAATGTTAATCTTTGTTCAATCATCATGTTTTTTTACAGGAGGAATTAGCATTTGATCATTTTGATAGAGCTGTTGTGTTTTGTGAGGCATCTAATCTTGAATCTGTGCTTGCTTACATTAGAGCATTCTTTTCTAACAATGCTGTGCATTATGTGATCAGGACTGCTRTGAAAACATGCACTTCAGCCCTGGCTATCCTATGAATGCTGATGAGCAGAAAGCAGGTTTGCTGTCTTGCTTGTCTCCTCCTCAGRTTTCTTGGGGTTGTGAATCCCATTGTATATTGATGACACAGGGATAAACTTGTTCATTYGAGCACACCTATGAAAAATTCATGYCTGTTCTAAAGATCTGTCACTTCGGATGCATATTGGTGTCTGTGTGAGCACATCACATCATGTCAAAGGCTGTATTTTAAAAAATTTTCCTTAGAATGGCTTTATCCATCTGCTGAAGCAGAAATGAAGGAAAACCTTTGGTCTGCCAAAATTTATTAGGAAACTTTGATTGAAGATCATGCCTATCCTGAKGTTGCTACTTCCTCCAGATAGTGATAAATTAAGGTATTTAAAAGTAGGAACTTTTAAAACCATGAGTTATATAGCTAGATAAATATAGATGTGGCAGCTGCTTTACTGTCTTCAAAAGACTAATTACAATCTCCCTTTTTATATATTAATGYACATACAGTGAAGCAGTCGAACAGTTGAGGTTTGCTATGTAGAATTTAATTTCCTGACGTTTAAAGGTTTATGTGTTTAGTGATAAAATGCCGGATACTGTGTTATRCTGAATGTTTTTGCCCAGTAATTTGTACTGGCCAGGAATAGTGCTGCTGCTCTGATTCCAAAAAACTAGTAGACAGCATACCCTTATATGTGTCTGTCCTTGTAAAATGGGGGCTTCCAGCTTGTCTCAACAGTACCTTTAGAAATCAAGTAGCTATTGATTTTTTACTCTCTTTGTGGAAATAGTGGAGGTTGTTTCCTTGGGCTTTTTTTTTTTTTTTTTTTCTCAGATACAGTGGCTATGTGTATTAGAACATGATGAAGTCAAAAAAGTTCCTGAGAGCCAGTCAGATTCATAAGCGTGATCTGATGCTCAAACCCCCTACTGGCAAGAGAGAAGTATGGGAGATGATTTGAAAATTCTTTTTTTTATTACTCCCATGTCTGAAAGTCATRTATTCTGATGTATTGAGTTTTGCAGAACTCAAGTAACTTACATAAATGYACTTTTATCTGAAGTCTGAAACTGTCATAATGGAGTTAATGTATGTTAAAAATTCAGCTACACTACTGTGAAAATCTGTATAGTTATTCAAATTTAGGCAAATGACTGGTCCATTGAAATTTAAGCCTATGTGTAAGTCTTTGTGGCAAGCTTGTGCTGTTTTATCCAGTGTTCTTTCATTCAGCAAAGTARCTGGGATGATATATGTCTGTGAAATGTAAATATAAGTACATTTGCATGGCAATATTTAAAGAACTTTAGGAAAATAAGTACTGAAACGTAGAAATTAAAGATAAAAGCATTCTTTTTTCCAACAGAACTAGTCAGAAATTTTCAGCATGGGAAAATACAAAGGACAAAGCTGTAATTCAAACAGATGAAGGTTGTGTCCTTGTAAGAGTGGACTCTTCATTTTGAATAATTGAAACTATTTCTTTCTTTTGAGGTGGACATTGTAGAGCGATAAAATCTCTTGTACCGTTTTAACCATTAAAAAGAAATTTGGTGATGTCTTACCTTTTCTGTCCTTCATTATATATACGTTTAAAATTCACTTTTGATATTAATCATACTTAGAAACCCATTTGCTACCCACAGTGATTTCACTAGGGAAGACTCAAATCTTTCAGGGTAATGGAGTTCTAACTAAGTATTAGTTATTAGGTACTTAAGATCTTACTTTTTCCAGATGGTGATGCTTAATCTAGATCTTACACATTTCTGATGGATAAAGATTCCAAATCACATTTTGAAAAAGTAAAGAAGTTATTCTCACGGTCTGGTTGAATCAGGTAGTAGCTCTACAYCTTGCACAGAAGCTTTCCCAGGCAAATGTCACCTTCTGGTCCAGTTGTTATTCATTGTGTTCACTGTCCTGAAACCTTCCAGCAGGTTGGGAAGTGTAACCTGCAGTCATAAAACATCTTAGCTGAGCATTCATGGAAAGATTTCTACATAGCTGCATGCTTTGTTTGAACTGGAAATGGAAAATTGTCCAGCAGTGTTCTGAGTCCATGCAGTGTTTATGTAGGCCATGGTTATTCTCAGCTGTGGATCATAAAAAGGTTCATCATCATCCCAGCATCACCTGGGAACAGAAACCTAAAACAGACAACTGAGGAAGAGGATTGAATGTCTGGAGAAAATTTAGTAGGTTACAGTAGCTATTAGCAGAAGTGGGGTTTTTGTAAAAGCCCATCCCAGTCAAAGCCAGTGCCTCTGAATAACAAAACAGAATATYCAGTAGAGTCCACTGCTCTTCACATACTTTCTTTAAACTTGCTATGTAAAACTAATCCTTCTGTAACAATCATTAAAACAAATATCAGCTTATTAGGAGCAACATTAAAATAAATCTTAACTATGAACAGATCTCAGCACTCATTAAAATAGGTCTCAGCTCATTAGGATTTTYAGTATACAGGTTGGAAACAGAAAATGAGATAATTTTTTAAAAGAAAAATTAGGTGTCAAGGCCTTTTCTGCTTCTCTTCCWCAGCATTGAGGGGCCTGGGGGTGCACAAGGAGCTGGGAGGGGACACAGCCAGGACAGCTGACCCCAACTGAACAAAGGTGTATCCCAAACCATATGGCATCTGCTCAGCATAGGGAGCTGGGGGAAGAAGGAAGAAGGAGGGACATCTGGGTTGTGATGGCATTTGTCTTCCCAAGTGACTGTTGCACATGATGGAGCCCTGCTTYCCTGGGAATGGCTGAGCACCTGCCTGCCCATGGGGAGCACTGAATTCATTTATTGCTATGCTTTGCTTTCATGTGCAGCTTTTGTTTGACTTATTAAAGTGCCTTTATGTGAACCCACAAGTTTTGTGGCTTTGCTGTTCTCATTGTCCCTGGTCCYGCKCTGGGRGCAGTGAGTGAGCAGCTGTGTGTGGCGCTTACTCGACAGCTGGGGTTAAACCATGGCAGTCCTGCAGGAACTGCTGATACCACTGCTGTCCATGACAGTTCTTTAGCAGATTTTTCTTGATGCTRTTTGAAAGAGAGCTCTGAGAAGTGYGAAGTCATACCAAAACCTCCRTGTATGGGTACAGRTCCATACAGTGGAARCTTTAAAAGCCCCWTGTGTATTTTGCCYTTAKAGTRGAAACATTTGTCTTTTCTATTCCAAAAAGATACTAATGCTGACAATTTAGAGATACATCTTTTAAGACATCAAGATTCTTCACTTTAAAAAAAAATCGGTTACATCAAAATCTTAAAGTGTATTTTAGTACCCCTGGATCAAAACCTTTTCTGCAGCAGAGTGTTCGTATTCACCTCTGCCTCATATAGACTTGAACTTTGGTCATTGCTTTGTTCTTCAAATGAAAGGAAAGTGATCAATGGGAGTTGAAATCAGTGGCTCAGCTGAATAGGAATTACCCATGCACACCTGAGGTCTGAGTACGAAACGTTTATGTTTAATTAAATGTAGTGGTCRGAGTGCAAACCGGATCTAATCCGTGTTTGCTACAATGCAGGAATGAGCAAGTCTAGTTAAGCAAAAGAATAGCGGTGCTGTGTGGGATCTGAGGGGCTGGAGGCATTGTTAAAGGTCTAACACTGCAGCTTCATCTACACCAGGAATAGATTGTACAGATGACTTTAATTAATGCTGAGTTGTAGATTCTGGTACTAATGAATTTCTAAAATTAATAGAACACTGTTGTAGGAAAGAACAGCTCTGTTCCAGAAGTGTCAGCCAAAAGTAGCATGCCTTTGTATTAACTCAGTTTTTAGATAAGCACTTAAAGCTGTGCCAAATCTTTYTAAGGTTTTAAAAGCTCGATATCTTCCTTTTAATATTTATCATACTCTGTGGTGAGATTTTTTTGGAAACTCACTGATTGTGAACACACTTACAAAAGCTCTATGCATTTTCRTGTCTTTCTAAGGCATGCAACATTCTGTCTTTTTCTCTAAAAATTGTAGTAGCACTTCCAACCCATAAAACACAGTCTTTGTCAGGTGGTTAGGGCTGATTTTTTATTTTTTCTAGAATAAAATCCAGATTTTATTCTGAAATCTCGTAACCTGTATTGGCATAGCCTRAGAACAGAACCTGAGGGAGTGTTTGGTCCTACTGAGCTCAGAGGATATGGAAGCTAATCTGTACCATTAATGTTAGGGATAATCCTTACACATTTCCTCTAACGACTCTTCTATGGAATCCTATTAATGGCAGACAATAGAAGATCAAGTTTTTATCTGTCAATACTATTTCGGCAAGTTTTTTTTTTTTAAAGCAGAAGTTGCTAAGGAGCCACATTCTGTGGTTTCAGAGTTCATAAATCTTCACCTGCCTGTGGTATATTCAGCAATATACAGACAAAAGCAGAAAGCAATCCCAGAAGAAATGGTTGTTATTAAAGCAGACACATCCCTCTGCCCCCTTAGCTGTTAGGCCATTGGTCACTTTCATTTACTGAACTCTGTAGTATATTTGATTTACACAAATAACTGTAGAAARTCAATGTAATAGAATCTTTTGCAAGGGTGAGCTATAGCTGCCTTTTTCCTCAGCCTCCTATGGACTGTATTTCATATTTGTATTTCCACTTCTGAAACAGCACTGGTTACAGGAGCTGTAGCTGTTACCTTGTCTTTGCTTTGTGAAGGGTAGACTTTATCACTCTTAATAATTTTTCTTCTGTATAGGTTCATTTGTTYCAACCCAGTCAAAGCTCTTGCTGCTGTCCAGTGTTCCTGGCAGAAATTGCACTGGCAGAATTTCCCGRAATATCACTGCACAAGGAAATAGAAATGTATGGTTCTATTTATAAAATTGAAATGTGGTCAGGAAAAAGAAGAATACAAGAACATTTTTTGTATACATTGTTTATTTGATTTAATAATTTCCTTACTTAAACTTGGTTTTGTAGTTTTAGGAAATTTTTTCCCCTTGAAACTTATTGTGATTGCCAGCTAAAAATGAATGTGGGATTTTGGGTTTGTTTGTTTGTTTGTTTTTTAATCCAGAATTCATAAGGTGCTTGCTGAAGCAAAGTGATTAGGTTAAGATATTTTTTCTGCTGGTTCTAGTGAACTCATGCTGTTTGAAGCCCAACAATATTGCTTTAAATCTCAATTTTCTCTCTGTTGCAAGCATTTTATTATAAACACATTGAAGAAAAAGAATCTTACTTGAATTATATCAGCATGCAAGAAAAGAGAAGTGTTAAAACATTCCTTTGAAAGATATTAGTGTTATTCGTACTGTGCAAGATCTGAGGAGCAGAGAAGTCATTTGCCAAATGTAGCAAAATGTAAAAACTTCATTAGTTTTGCACAATATTTTTAGATGGTGTATGACACATACAGAAATGATGAATTGGAAAAAACCTCTTTCAGATGCTTTTTTGTGCCCTTGAGTCCATCCAGTGGAGGCTGGCACTTACAGTGCAATGCCTTTAGCTTGCTTACCTGCTTGCATGAGGATTTTGTGCATTTGCTGTAGGGTTCAGTAATTTGAAAAGATCAACTGTATAATCAAATTTAGCTCCAGAGAAAAATTTTATCCTTTCCCAAGAATTCTTTGTTTTTATTCTGAGCAGGGCAGTGGATGTTTAGGATGTTGAAAGACAATGTGATGGTAAACAATGTAAGGAAATGAAAATGCTTTGTTCTGATTTGTAGCTAATGTCTAATGAAAAATTAATATTATCAAGTTTGTATATCTTGAATTTAGAAGTTGTGGGTGTATGGTGAGAAGATGCATCACATGAAGAATAGCCTCTGCCTTTTTAGGTGTCAGGCGTGCAGAAACCTACACAGATAAAATTCCTTAGTGTAAATTCTGCCTTTGTTGGGATATAAACAATGCCTTGGAAACTGCTGGAGTTTCACTTGAGTGATTGAGAATTTGAAATGGGCCTCTTTTTTCCCTTCTTATGAATATAATGTAAAAGATTGTCTCCTGTGCAATATTATAGTTTCATATAAAAATGTAAGCTTGCGTGGATATATTTGACCTTAGGGAATATCAGCAAACATTAACATCAGACAAGATAAATAAACCATTACTTTTTTTTGCTGTCAAATCTGTGATTGGGCAAGAAGTTTCATTTTGTTACTGAAGCATTTTATTGCTCTTAAATTTGTATTTSTATCATACATTTTGCTTCATTCTTGTGTTGCCTCAGTATTTCAGTAGTACTGCAAAACTCTGAAAATAAAAAAAATATGATACTGCCAGGCAATTTTGTATTACTTTAATGGATTATAGTGCAAATTGCCATGTGCAATTGATAATACATGCTACAGTCAAGCTAAAATGAATGAAAAATCCCAAGCTTTATCATAAAATTTATCACTAAGCCTTTGATATCCATCTCTAACATGGCTAATTACAAGCTGTCTTCTCGCTGCAAATACATAGCTGGATTTTTACCTCCAGATGGTAAGACCTTACTGAAGATGASAATCAGCTTCATTTCATATTGACTAGTTCTTCCTGTCTCTTGTGATTCCTTTGGCCCCAGTTCCTGTCCGCAGCCCTCTTTCTTGAGGATTCAGCCAGCTGTAGATGCAAACTGTGTGTTTTCCCCCTTATGGCTATCCTAAACCACAGTTTTGCCACCAGATCATGTTACCCATCACAAACGTAGTTTGTGTAAACTCCTTGCTCACACCTCTGCCACTCACATTCAAAGTAACCAAAACTATTTCTACCACCCACCAGCTCTGTGCATTTAAACCCCAGGTTTAGAAGCCTGGCAGTCTCAGATGCCCGGAAATCTTACACAGTTGCTGGAGCGCTGCCTTTGCCCAGCTTCACCATCCCAGCCCTCCCTCTCAGCTGCTCCCCATCTGGCCAGGTCATGTAGCTGAAATGTAGGATTGTGTGAAATTAATTTATTCCCAGAAGGGAATGAGGAGGACTTAGTTTGTACAGGTCATCCACATTTTCCTGGGCTTAAAAGGCATTACAGTGGAAGTGAAACACACACATAGAACCTGTGCTTTTGTGCTGGTAGAATCCCCCCTGGGGCAGCAGCACCTYACCAAACCTTCTGCCCTGGAGGGTGTGTGAAGGAGGCTGATGCTGTAAATTACAGCAGCTGTTATGTTTTCAGTGAGGACCMCGGTTGCTAAAAGGATTGTGGCTGTAGAATTTTTACCACTGAATTGTTATTTATTATACACTGATGTTTATAATTTGTAATGGCAATTTGATCTAATCCTGGTTTACAGATGTATATTTTCCCAACTTAAAAACAACCACCAATGATGGTGTTTTTCTTGAGTATCAACATACTGGYTTTCATATTTCAAATTATTCTGTATGAAAGCATGAACTCTATTCCCTGCACTGTAATCTTGAGTCATGCTAGGAGTCATGCTAGGAAAGCAGCATTCCTTGCCAAATGACAGGATGGTTTCCCAGAGAAGCCTAGGAAATTAATTATACTGGTCAGCAACCATCCGTATGGTGCAGGGAAGCTGAATGCATAGCGAATGTTGGAGAGTGGATGCAGTGGACAAGATGAGAGGAGGTGCAGTAACTCTGTGGTGATGTGGGAAATGTGTGGGGACAGCACAGCTGTGTGGGGTGCCACACTGGGCACGCAGGCAGACCCGTTGAGTGGTCTTGATACCCTGAAAATCCTAGATCTGTTGTCTTGAGCATAATTTTTTTTTTTTTTCAGTAATAATTCATATTGTAATTGTTTTTTTAAAAAAAAAAAACCTAGATTGTACAGGTGGGGTGGCATTTCAGGAAATTTTGACAAACATTGACACAACCCCTTTCCCTAATATAAAATGAAGTATTTTGTCTCTACCTTTACGGAATGTTTTTGTAGGCTTTGCCAGAAGGAATTAATGCTCTGCATCTGCAGTAATGTCAGATTTCCATGGTTTATTAATCTCACAGTAGGCTGGAATTTAAACAGTTTTCTTATGGTTCTCTGCTTTGTGTTGCCATGTAGTTCTTAATAGTAGGGAAGAAAGCTACAATATTTTATGCTGGAAAAGAAAAGAATATTGAAGGTCTCTGTCATGTTTTTTTAAGCACACTCTTCAGTTACATGAGCCTGGCAGAAGGAAGAGAGTAACAAAAATTACCTCAAAAGCTGCAGAAAGCCCACAGCCTAGCATGGCTTTCATCATTATTATTCATTTGAACTGATTAAAGTACGTTTGTAAATTATGTGCACTCAATCAACAACTGGAGGGGCAAATGCGGAGTGAAATCTGCTCAGGTGTGGCTTTTATAAATCCCTGTGTCCYGTCTCTTGACATGATCCTGTGTTTTTTATTCAGCACTTTGCATGGTGAAGCACCAGTTTGGTGTTTGAGTTGTTGGCTGTGGTTCTTGTTTCTATCCACATGTCCTCCATGGCACTGGCTCCATATCAGCAATATATTTTATCTTGACTCTGCATCTAAAATGCACCCATGAAATACAATGAAGAATGCAAAAAAACCCTGAAGATCCCAAACAAACCACAACATGGGCAAAGAAAGGGAAAATATTTGTTAATGGAGTTGTTTAAAAATATGTGTATTGAAGAATAAGGGTATAGAATAAATAACTTTGTTTTCTGTGTGAATTAATGAGTAGTGACTATGCCAGCTGAGGTTCTACAGAAAATATTGACACTTTAAAACTATTCTCAAWTGTATTTGTGTATGTTGCTTTAAAATACTTGGTGTTCACATTCAAATTTCTGTGCCAAGTGTGGCACAGAAATTATGTTCTGAGTATAGATGGAGTTAGGAATGCCAGTTCATCAGTTCATGTGCCTTCAGCTGTCTTGTCAGGATGAATGTGATATTTAAATWCTGCAGAAAGGGGTTCGAGTCTATTCCAGGGCTGGTTTTGAAGGCCCTGCTTCTGGAGTGTACAGTGAGCATACAGGAAGTATTTTGTCTTTATTAATGATGAGAAAACAAATTAAGGTTTAGGAATTGGTCTGTCCTGGGAAGTTACCTGATACCATTCTTGCAGAACAGGCATTGGAGCTTCCTGGTGTTCATCCAAGATTCACTCTCCAGTGATGGCCTGTCAAAGAATCTTGCTGTATTTCAGAGAGGGAGGGAGGAGAAAAAATCCTACAGAATTACAATAGAGGGGATCCACTTTTCATGAYCATTTATATTTTAACTTTTTTAAGTTTTAATTTTAAAACTTTCAAAAATTTTGTAATTTAAAAAAAAATCTTTTATTTATTTCTTTATTTTTTTGAATCAAATTATTAATGTTTTAGACCAATATGCTGCATTCATTTAGTTCCAAAGAGAAGAGTCAAAGTTTGTGGTCGGATTGCAGGTTGAGAGATGAAAAACTACGTCAGTTTCTGGTTTTCAGTTCCCTGAATGARTATTTTCACCATACTTAAGGGAAGTAATGGAATCTTCATGCCTGTCATGTCTGACTTCTCTTATTGGCTCCTTTGACAGGAAAAGTTAGGAAAGCTTTTGAGGTTTCCTGAGAATTCACACAAAATGAAAATAAAACACTGGTATTACTTATTTKCCTGCATTTTCTCCACAGAAATAAGTGTGATGGGTATTTTTTTTAATGGCCCATAGATATTGCTCAGTGCAAAGGCTAATGCATTCTTGAATATTTCTTCGTGGTGTAAGTGAGAGACTCATTAAACCTATCTATTTGCAGTTGCACACAAAACCCAGTCCTTAATTGCTTCCCTGGATATGGACAAGAGCTTGAAAAGAAGCAAAATATARAAGATTAAAAGAGCATAATGACATCTTCTAAAGATGAAAGATATGATCTAAATGTTAAAAAAAACGAGGAGAAAAGCTTGAAATCTCTTTGTGTTTCCCCAAGTTAAGTTGGAAAACTTTGAAGATGACAGTAATTTTCCATTGTGTTTCATCTTTTTCATAATAAAGTATTTTGAAATCTCAAATGAGTGTATCACCTAATAATGTTTCTAGGACTACATAAGTTGTAGTATAAAGCACAATATAAGCAAGATTTTATTCTACTTTTTACCATAATAATGAAAGATTCAGTGCTGTTTGATGTTATATAATTCTGATTGGATGTGTGCTTGGGTAAGGGCATTCCTAAAGAAAGAGGAGATTGATGCCAGTGAWTTATCACGTGTCATTCTACAACTTTGGAAAGTTGCAAACTCAGATCTTAAGGGCTCAGAGTCTTGAGGTGCCAGATTTCTAATTAAGTGTAAAAAACCATGATTCTGACCATTTGTGGTTATGAAACATCCCATGGTGCTTTTGGARATAAAGCTTCCTGTCCTGGCCAAATTCAGTTTTGGTTAGTTCCATGGTGATTATTTTATTCTCTCTGCAGTTTTGGTTCAGTGTGACATTCCTTGCTTCCCATCCTGGATCTGTGGTATGAGTTGCTTTGATGTTGCATAGCCCATAGGTTTCAGCCTGAAGTGGTTTGCTGTTTAGGTAAGAAGTTTCTGTATTCATGTGGAAMAAATGCTTTAGCTAGGTAAAGATTSTAATTTCAWCACCAGCACAGGCCTTGTGAATTTACATTTGGTGGACACATGTCTGACCTGTTCTAATGAATGCTAATGGTGTATGGAATAATAAGATTATAATGTCTGATCATGTATGTAATGATCTCAGTCAAGGATATGAAGAGGTTGTCTTTTCCAAATGCCAGAATTTGCTGGAAAATTCTGGACTAATGGTTGAAAACCAGTAATCAGTTTTTTTTTAATCTGGACACAGAAGTGCASATTTCCGGTGTAACAAAGCCAGTATGTGCCCACCCAGTACAAAGGGATCTAACAAACGTTGGTGAGCTGTGTGGATAGTAAATGGARTTACTACTTCYSTTTAGGTTATAACAAGMGCTCCCCTGATTTCAGAACACCAARGAATCCTAAGTTTTTCATTGATTTTGATACTGTCTCTTTGTAACAATGTAGTTTGTTTAATTTTCCTATGCATTGTTCGAAAGGGATGAATGTGACTGGCATACTGATTATCAAGATTCTCAACTCATTTCCTGCAAATTTCTTTCTTTCTGARTCGATGCCAAATCATTCAACAGTGGAGTGGAACATTTCCCTGATAGCTTCAGAGTCACAGTTCGGTCAGATGGATTTTGATGGATTTTGATGGCACTTAGCAGAGAGATTCTGTACTGCTGCTTTGTATTTTCAAGAATGTTTTTGCTGTACCTTTTACAAAAAAACAAAAAAAAACAAACAAAAAAAAATCTCTTCAGTAATGCGCATCTTTGGGGTGAATGGCTTTTGGTATGGTGTGGAAACCCTTTTTCTTGATAYAACATTGATATGAAGAGCTTCAATCAACAGCCCTGTATTTATWGGTTGCTTAGAAGATCCCTAGAAACCATCAGTCAACATGAGRTCATTGGCATTGACCTTTAAACTGCTTGCAGTGGGTAAGGTGTGATGTGCTTCATTCCTGCATGTCCTGGGATCTACCTCAGGCTCTTGCTGAGCTTCTTGCATGTTGGGGGTGTGACATTTCACTGGCCCTTTCTGTCCTCCTCATGGTATCCAGCTGGACCCCAATAAGAAGAAGGCAGCTGTATTTCTGCCTAGGAGGAAGTTTGTGCATAAAAAACCTCATGCTTTAAATGAGGAGTGAGTTTAAATCTTATCTTTGCCCAATGCACTTACCTTTGTTCATTATCCTCTAGGTGAGGAGCAAAGGCTTTGTGTTTCTAACTATTTCTGGCTTGAGTTTCTTTTATCAATTTCATTAGCATCTCGATAGAGCACTGCTTTTACAGACCCTGTGCTTTATTTAAAAAGATTTTAACAAAGCAGCAGATGAAAAATCTCACATTTAATTGTATTGTTCTATGAAACCGTTCTGCTTTTTATTGCTATCATATGATCTTTCACCTCTGTCTTAAGCAAAAATAATTGCAGCCCTTCTGAAAGAAGTTACAAGAAGAAATCATTATTATTTCATTCAGATGTTTAGAAGCCAGATTTTAGATGTTGTTTGAGGTGCTGACATGAGCACTTTCAGTGAGCTACAGCAGCTGTTGTGCAGTTASTGCTCCTTAGCTAATGCTCTGAGACCAGCAGATTATTTATTTTTCATTAACRTTTAATTAGCCCACTGTACCTATGCCTGAGTAATGACAGATGGATAYGGTGAACTTGAGGACTATCTGGCTTTCTAAAATTCATAATTTTAGATCTGGTTTTGTGCCTTTTTTCTTGCCTTCCTTTTACCAATCAATCTGACGCTATGATAGATTTTATTTTATTTTAATCAACCTTTGCCTCCTTAAACTTGAAGAGGGAAGTTAGCCTCATCAKAGCATTAGCAATCACAGAATGCTGTAAGAGTGTGGCAATTTCACTTTCCTTAACAGAATGTCTCAAAATGACCTTTCCCAACAGCTTTAGGTATGGATACACACAGAATCATTTGAAGGGCAGGAAATGCAAAAACAGAGTCAGCCATTGCAAAAGGAGTGCTCCAATCATCAGGTTATCCTTGAATTACTGGAAAGAAATCTGACCAAAGTATTTGTTTAAAGGAATATTTTAATTCTGTCTGTAGTTCTTTAATGGCATGAGAAGCCTTTATTCTTTTGTGAGAATGATTTAAATTTTTTTCTAAATAACATTTCATTKAAGTTATAGAAAATTTATATAGAGTCTTTGGTTCTTTATGTGGACCCCATTCTGGAATATTAAAATGCAGAAAATGGCTACAGCATSACATTCAGAAATATTAAAATACTTTCTAGCATTAAGAGGGAAGTAGTGAAAAGGAAACACTGCGAAATGAGGAAAAACTGGTTATTGTTCTGAAATGTAATGAGTTTGATGTGAAACTSTTCACTGATTTTAGTGCGAAAAAGTAACCGGGCACATTTCTTTCTTATAATTCTCAGGAATTTAGTGAATATCMAGAAAACTGAAAGAAAAAAARCAACAAATGGTATTATTGACGTGTCCGCTTTTGGTTCTTTTCCTTATGACCTTTGTTCTCAGAGGAAGGCCTGGTTTTAATCTGCTTAGAAAAAATATTTGTTGTGACTCTTTGATAGAAGTAACTAGAAGTAGTAGACTTTGCTTACAGAGTCTACAATTCAAAACACTTCTCCTAAGAGTGCTTGGAAAATGTTTAATAAATGTGCATTGTATCTACACATATTCTGTTCACTTACTCTTCAGGTCTGTGAAATCAAATAACTCCAATGGGAATCACACTCGTTACCACAAATGCCTAAATACTAAACCTGATTGGATTTACAAGGACAATGAAAAGGAAGAGCTGTCGTAACATTTGATTTTTATTTTCATGGCCTAGCTCACGCTTTTATTGGTGCCATCAGTAAAAAACACRAATAAATTAAACACTAAAAGATTACCTCTTCAGATAGGGTCAGTGGTGTCTGCTTGGTTAAAGTGATGACTGGCAACTCCTTTGTGATGAAAACCTGTCTAGAAGTCAGATAGCATCATATGGCCAACAAGAACACTGACCCTATCTCAGAAAGGAAGAAAATTTGWCAAAGGAAGAAATTTTCTAAGAACTCTGCATCCTGTAAAGCTGAGGGATGCTGGAAGGACAAAAAGCAGTTTGAACAAGTAAAGGTTGGAAAGACATATGTTGCCCTTACCTCTGCCTGTTGGGATCTGTCACTCAGTTCATTTAATGTTCTCCTTTCGTGACTGAAATGGTTCACCTGGGAAGTCAGTAGTGAAAATGTCCTCATAAACCCAGAGTCTGTCTGSCTGCCCTCTGCCATACATCACCTCCTGTCTGTGAGAAGGGAGAGTCTTGTTCTTGTCTGAACTGAAGGAAGGCACTGCAAGGAAAGCTGGATTATTAACCCTCATCAGGTATAAGGAAGGTTTATGCCAATACCAGTTGTCTGCCGTTTACAAATGCAGGTGTGAAAACCGGGTGATAATGGTGTTTCATACATCATATGTGATGTTTGGGAAAGGATATTTGAAAAGAAGCCARTATAAAAGAACCACTTTAACCACCCCAGAATTCCTACCTGGAGCAGCACAGGGCATTACTGGTGTTTTTGTCTGCCACACTGGCAYTGAGCTATTTTAATTTCTAAGTATGAAGCCAGACACAAAAACTTGTGTTTTGGAAAGATGAATATTTTCATTCTCCATAGCAGACCATTTTACTTGTTGAAAAATTCAACGTAACATCTTTTCTTCAAAAAAGAGGAAATGAAGATTAATGCATTCTGGATTCTTTTTTTTTTTTGTTTTATTTTGTGTGCATTTTTAAAAAGAATGAGCTATATTTTTTTGTAAGACTCTTAGAGCCATTCTTCTATCTTCTAAAATATCATTATGCAAACTGATGACTGCATACCCCTGGGGATATTGCAATACAAAAATTCTGGTTTTGTGAAACTAATTTCTGTAAAATGGGATAGAAAACATAAGCAGCAAAGCTCTTGAAGAAAATCTGTTGATTTTAGCAATTACATATGCCATTTCAATGCTGCCAAAGGGTGATCACAACTCAAAGGTATTATTTACATGTAGAAATATATCATTTCCTCTGTTTAAAACTCTTGATCAACACAATATTTGTGTATATTTGTGTTTGCTAACCACAGTTTGAAGGGTTTCCTCTTTCTTGTTTTCAATTTTCAGTTCATACGGTAATTAATTTTTCACAGTTTTACTTTAAAGAGTATTTTTAAATTAAAAAAATCATATTATTTGGGGGGGATGAAAAAAGTATCAGTTTCTACACTTCCAGTTACTGCCATCCTGTGTGATGACATGGGAGAATGTAGAAGTGGAACTGTAGAATACGGAACAAGACTTAATTTGTTAGATTCAAATCTCATATAGTCTATCTAATTTTTACCCCCCCCCCCCATTGGCACAATGGTCTGTACAGTTAATACTATTGTGGTATTAGCTGTGAGTGCATGAATTCTTTTGGCTCTGACAGAAWTTTTGTTTTCAGCTACTCAGAGTAAGATGCATTAAGTTGATCTTTGTGACATTACAAATAATGGGGAAGGMTATTCAGCTTTGAATGCTAATTCCAGTAAAATGATAAGAAACTGATTTTGTGATTCTACTTAAAAAAATTGTAAAGCATCCTSATAATAGACATTATTTCCAAACTAAACTTCTTGTGCTAAGTATGAGTGGGGAGAAGAAACTTTATCAAGTTATTTGTGTCAAAATTTGCAAAGAGAATATCATATGTCATAACAAATTGCTGTCATTGTTTGGACAGGAACTAAAAAATGAGTGCACAATGCTTTTGAAACAGATACACAAAATTATATAACTCTTCTAAAAAGTAAATCACACTTGTTTTCATGTTTTTCTTTTTCACCATATTAAATCTCCTTTCTGACAGCTAAAAGGAAATTACTGTGATTTAGGGAGTGAATCTTTATCAGTAGCTGACAGGTAGAAAAAAAAAGTTAAGACCATATAAACAGTTATTTATAATAGCATTTARCTGGAAAATGACAATCACTGAGCATTTGATTTATGTAATCTTCCAGGACAGTAGAAATACCTTCTGCAGTCCACCAGGCTCTTTTTATGAACCTGTTGCTGAAGCGTGGAAGTCTGCCTGCTCTCTCCAGAAGGAACAGATAAATGCAGAGCTGGATGCTGTTGTGTAGCAGATAATGCATTTACAGATACTTGTCCTGCTTAGAAATAATAATTCCTTTAAAATATCAGGTTAANCTGAACTGTTCACCGTGGCCAAACTCTGCCTGCAGGGTTTAGTCTGCTACAATAAATGAGTTTGGCACAGCCATTGAGGATTTGCCTGGTGGAGATGGAAGTGRCATTACCTTCACTCTCTTTTCCATCTTTTTTGTGTTTCTGCTGTCCCAGAGGAGGAATTCTTTGCTCTGTCACCAGATGCTTAGCTGGYGTTTAGGGTGGAGGGATGAGTCCCCTGTCTGTGTAAACATTACTGAGAAACATTGGTAAAACTGATGATTTGAAAACTCTAAAACTGCTCTGTGCTACGTGATGTTGCTTTCTAGGATGTGATGACAATTACAAAAGCCAAAATATGGTGAGGCTGTYTTTTCTTCTGGCTGCTGCTCCTGGCAAATACTGAGGCAGAAAACCCCAACGTGAGTCTTAACTAGAAATTAATCTTAGGACAGAATTTTACAGTTTTGAAAAGATAGAATTAAGCAGCTGCATTTTTTGAGGCTCAGCTGAAGAAACCGTGATGCTTTGGGATCRCTTCAGCTCTCCTTAGTTTCTCTCAGTTTGCAGGTGGCTGTACAAAGCTAATATTTTGCTCATGCCATCTTTTACAGCTGCTGAACAAAACTGCTTTATTTTCCAGGTGTCCAGTCAAAAATGGGTGGACGAGTTGAATCTCTGGGGTGCTGGAGAGCTGGTGGAGTTAGTCCAGATTACTGCAAACACATCCCCAGGGAATTCTTTAATGGGGAAATGTTTCACTATTGATAGAATACAGTTTCAAATCCCATGATGGCATGAATACACACGAGTCAGACAGATGATATAAAGCTAATTTGTGGAGGAGCTGTCTTGACCAGGATGAAGTCCCTAGGAAAGAAATGATGAAAGTTGAAAACAAAAATTAATCATTCAGTAATCATAGCYAGAGATGGCTCATTATGAATTAGTTTTTCTGTCAAAAAAACTGTATTTTCCATTTTTTTCTGCGAGTTTGCACCCTCCAACAACTGCTTTTGTCCATGAGCAGTGCCTTAGAAAGCAATGGTGAGTTAATGTTGCCTAAAAAGACTCATTGAACAATGAAGCCTTTGTTGCAAGAATTGTACAGTTTAAATGAGGCCTTAGCTCAGCCTTGCTGTGCTCTACAAAAAACAATTGCATCCTAAAAACCAATTGTTATTGTTCTATGAAGGATAGAGGAGAAAATTCTATCTGACCTTTGCTGTTGTATGCAGATCTCAGTGGAATGTGGTCGCTGTCWTTGCAGGTTTCTTTTATCTGTTTGTAAAAGCCTTCCTCTGCTGTGCTGTTGCAGTTGATGATTTCACAGTGCTTTCCCTAGCAAGCACCAGTTAATCATAAGGTGCTTAGATTTTTTCCTTARGTCTCAGTACAGAAATTTAATAGGGGTTTCAGTGCTTGAAGGAAGAAAAGTTAAGTAGTCTGCTAGCTGAGCTTCCTCATTATATTACCTTATGCTTAGCTGCTCAGATGAAATGAATAATAATTTTCTTCCTTGGCAGGATTAGCTCTACAGAAGCACCATAAGCATCCAGTCAGGCAATTCTGCATGTTGAACTGTTTTTAATACATCCATTTGAATACCACTTTAATGTGGTTTACTGTGATTCTGCCATTGCACATAAAATGGCATATCTTTTATCAATTTCTTTAAAATTAATTTGGAGCTCGCTATGTGTTAGGGTGTATATATGTAACTAATGATTCGTGGAGGTGTACATCTCTGTTGCACAGTATGCAACATCAGTTGTTTGAATAATTAGATAGAGGCACTGAACGTGGACTATGAAATAGAAATATTCAAGCGGAAATCCTAATCTGCCACAATAATTTAATGAAAAGGTTTGTCATTGCCTCTTGTAAATCTTGAACAGACTGTTATCTTGCAAAGCCACAACAGCATAAAATTTAGCTTAGTGAAATAGAGGTGCTTTTCTAATATCCTGGGGTTTATCTGGTATGGAAATAAGCTTTTTAGAAATAATCTGTAAAAAAGCACCAAAATTTTAATAATGGAGACAAATTTCTTCTGAAACGTGTGGTGTTTTAAGCAGAGGCTTAAAGAGATCTAGGAGCTGGGTAATAAGGTTGGAAGGCTCTAAATGCTTTGTCATTGGCAGTGTGGAAGACTTTAACAGATATAAAAATAATGAGGAAAAAAGAGTGATAGCTCCTCTTATTCCGTGCATCYGTCACAATGCATTTCCTACCTCCCAGTTACATGGCTTCTCTGAGAGTGAATTTTTCAGCATTTTTATAGRTATTTTTCTCTAATGGTTYAATCTCAAATTTTAGCAGCCATWGCTCAGAAAACAGAGCAATCTGGGCTGGTGAAACAAACTCATCTCACTGGATCATAATTCCAGAACTTGGTCTTGTAAGTTATTTTTGATCCCAGTCAGAGCTGAACTTCCATGTGGTGCACAGCTGGAGGAAATGGCCCTTYTTTGTCATCAGTAGGAGCTGACTCTGTAGCTGTATTCTGTTTTCTTATTAACAGAGTGCATCTTGTGCACAATCATGATGGAGTTCCTTTGGACTTGAGATAGAGGGAASTGTTTGTCATTTCTTAACTTCTTAGCATTTTATTGCGGGCTCATCTTGTCTCATGGCACCCTGTGATGGGATGATGAAGATCAAACATTACTTGTCAGAGCCATATGACAAACCAGTGCTGARTTATTGAGTCTCTGTTGACAGCAGTTAGGGGTGGAGGAGGCCTTTGAGCCATCAATTTGAAAACCTAAGGGTGTTAAAAGAAGGCATTCCTTGCCGGGGAAAACTGAAATAAATAATTTTGTCAASTGCGCTGGCTTTTGTGACATGTTGATTTGCTTTTCTGCCTTTCCCCTTCCCTCCTCCCCCCAAAAAATCATGGTTTATTTAATTTGTCAGTATTTTACCATTCTCAGATGAGCATAAGTGAATTATCATGATAATAGCAGCATGATTKCTTTCCAAGATTCTAATGGCTGCACTCTCTGGTTTCATTTTCTGTGATCAAAAGTCATGGTGGAAGGAGCTAAGTTAATAAATTACAAGATTTATAGGTGCTAGGAAGAATCTGGGTTTGTCTCTCTTGAATGTTTTTGTGAGCTGGGTAGGGTTTCTAGTGTCTCTTGGAGAATGGCAAGGTATGTAAATTTTTTGAGTTTGAGGTTTATATGGTGAGTTTTAGTGTTGTTCTTCTGCTACTTTTGGCTGTGTTAAGACAGTGCCATTTTGCTTTCTGTGAACTTCACTAAATATTTACTGATTTTGCTGAGTATTCTTCCCATTTAACTGATGTGGAAGGAGATTTGGGAAAAATGACTATGTGAAATATGCAGAGAAAAGGAAAGGGAGTTACAGCTTTATTTTCTGTTTCTTTGTATTTTTGTGTATGTTTCTGAAAGAACTTAAGCTATTCCCCTGGGCTGGGAAAGCATTTTGCTTCTCTGAATGGGAGAAGTTGCTTGGAATAAATGAGGCCTCTGTCATTGATACCAGCTGGAGCATTAGTCAACTTGTTGCAAGATTTGCCAACAAAACCTGGCCATGTTAAAATTTATATCTTCAAATATTTCAGGTCTAAGACTTGTCACATACATTTTTCAGTTCATACTGTTCATTTTTTTGCTACTGTTTGAGAACTACAGATTCACTTGCAATTTTTTTTCCAAATTTCTGTAGCTTGATTATTTATCTCTTCTTTAGGATGATATATTAAACTAATTTCTGTAAAAGCCTAAGCATTTTATTTTTTTTTTTTTAATTAGTATTTTATCATGGTTAKGAAACAAACTACGCTGTAGATAAATAATTCTGTTTTTCACATTGGAGATAATGCTCCTACACTATATCTCTCTTAAACACATCTAGTATTTATCTGGCAGTAAAGTTTTTTTTAAGATAAGAATGAAATTGTATTTGCACTTAGAATTTTAAACCTTAACCATAAAATTATGTATTACCTTATATATTTTATTACTTATTTTATTTTAGAAAGGGTTCAGGTAATTGCAGATTTAAAAACTACAGACTGGGAAGTTTTATTCAGTTAGGTTTTTATGTCTTTGCTTTATTATATTTCTGTTGTTCTTGTAAGAGAGAGATCAGGAATATTTTTGCAACCTAGCAGTATTTCAGTGGCGTGGAAATTAATCTTTTTTTTGACAATCTGAACTTACTTTGAGTATATTTTACCAATTGTCTGGGATTCTTATCATGGTTATATATGGTGTATATGTTCCTGTTAACCTGTCACAATGCTTGAGTTAATATTCACAGTTAGAAACTCAGTGCCAAATGCAAACTGTTGAGTGGTTAGCCCTTAATTTTTTTCTGCTTTTATGTACTCACATAGAAGAAATCATTAGAGACGCAAGGAGATRAGGAAGACAGGCTCTGWCCACTCTTCACKTGARCAYCAGGAGCCTGAAATCCTTCTCTKCAAAGCTGCTTTCTRTCCTRTCAGAGCATGATCTTTGTTCATGCAAGGTGTGATTTTGGGGGTAGGAAAACAGCTCCATCCTTGCTTCCTCCCTCTTTAGATAAAATAAGGGTGGAGTATGTTCTCTTGGCTTGGATACCTAAGCACGATAAACAGAATCTGAGTGTCAATCTGGCAATCATAATCTGTAAGAGAGCTGCTGTTGGACAACGCAGGTTATAATTTTCCAGTTTGGGGATGTGTCTGGCATCCAATTCAGTCATCTTAAATGGAAAGGATTTAAGAAGGTCTTCTCCTGTGAGTGTTTCTTATGGATTGTTTAAGTGTTTCTGTTCTGAGTCTGTTCTACTTTTAGGCAACTTCTCTACCCACTTTATGGTAACTTTAGGTGCCCACGTTAGGGCTGTGCTTTCTGCTCCAAGGAGCTGCATTCTCAGCATCTGTTGCCTTGTTCAGTGTCACAACCTTTAAGTGTCTTTTGTTTCTTGCTACAAGTGACAGGATCACTCTGCATAATTTACTTGACATATTTAGCTTGTTTTTTTCTGGTTTAATGTTTGTGAAGAGAATACATGTTAAATGAGTTATCTGAATAGCCCCAAAGAATGGCTTTGTCAAGTATTTTTAAAATCACAGTCTTAATTGCGTGAAATTCATACCTCAGGTTCAAAATGTGTGCTGTTTTGTCAAGATGATCTTACACCTTTTGTTATGSCTTTTATTCCTTTTCCTGCCTTGAAGTACTTCACATGATTGCAAGCTGAAGATCACAATCTAGCAGAGTGTATTTTCTTTGAGCTTTGACTGACTCTTCATGACAGTAAATGAGTCTTTCTCTCTATTAGGACAAGTTAATGTCCATTATTCCTCACAGAATTATGTCTCCTATTTGTTTAKAGCTGGGTATTTGTTGTTCTTTACAGTTATGTCAATGTGCAAGTGTGTATGTAGAGCAATCGAAGGAAAATAAAGATATTTAAAATCCAGGTGTTGCCATTGCTACTRGAAAATAAGACAGAGCTGACTGGCAGACTAACAACTGGATGTGACAAGAATTACTGTGCTTTTTAGATATTGACTGATTATATTAGATTACTGRTTATGTGAATTAACTTTGACTACCTTAGATCAATTTGTTGGTGTGTTTGTTTTGTTTTCTGTTTAGAGTTATGGTGTCTTATAATCTGTGTGTGAAAGTGCCAAGGTTATAGTTACAGAGTGATAATGGAAAACAGATTTTGTAAGCACCTTGTTAGACCCTTCTGTTGCTGGGCATACTGAAATGTTGTGCTTTGCATTTTAAAATGTTGACTTTCAGATGTTGGTTCATCAGGACTCTTCTCATGATTTACTTTTTGTTTTGAATGTAAGCTAGGTGTAAGAATAGATCYAAAAAAGGAGTCATTAATTGCCCACATTTTCTAATCCTAGAGTGGGCTGAAGTATAAGAGGATCTCTGAGATTAATTTGGGTTAGGGAGTAAAGGGATAAGCACAAACATTCTTTTGTATAAAAGGAAAGGGATGCTTGAGAAGAGTGTAAAGATAGTTTCTTAAAGAAGAAATAATGAAAAAATTCATGAACAATTACTATTTCCCTTGTCCTCTAAAGCACAACCCAAACCAGATAAAAAAAAGCCCTGAGGCAATGAAGAGCCTTCCAGCACCAAATGCCAGGAGGAGTGGTGTTATCTAAGCAGTCCCAGTTTGCAGTGCAATAGGTAACCCAAGCCTCTCAAAATACCAGAATCCACACCTAAGGGAGAGTCAGAGGTGTGTGGTGGGGGTAGCACATGGAGGGAAGGAGGCTGTGTTTGAAAGAAGGTTCCTTCCTGGGAAGGCTGCTCCCAGCTGTGCCCCATCTCCTTGTGGAGGTGGCAGCTGTGTCCACATCATCCTGTCCTCCCGTGTGTGCCACGGTTTTTGTGGAAATCAAACCTAAGCACAAACTCTGGAGTGGTTCAGGACTGACTGCTACATCTTCTGGCCTGTAATTTACCCATGTGCATCTAAGAGCAAACCTGAATGGTCACTGGTTAGGATACAGTTCATGTGTCAGCTGCAGTATGGTTTTGGTCTATTTCTATGATTTATTTCCTTCTTCCGTTGCAGATTAAAGTATCACTGTGAACAATCTGAAAAAAAATGTTCTAAAGAAGGTAATTCAGCACATTTGAGAATGTACTCCAGGCAAATGATTAAGGTGGCAACAGGCAAAAGAATATCTCTACCTTATAGTGGAGACTGAACTTCATTCAGAAGAGTTTGCTCTATGCAAAAGCCACCCTGTATTTTGTGCTGTAGCTTTTCTAAAAAACAGAGTAATTCTGCTTCATAATCCTGTCAGGTCTTTTAAGAACAACAGAATTTGTGAAGTTTGTGTGTTTTGTTGTGATAGATTTTAGCAAGGCTGGCATTAATTGAAACAGATCTTTGGAACAGGCGTGTTCAAGGCTGGTAACCATAAGAAAATGTTTTGATGAACAAATAACTTTGGTGAGAAAGACTGATTATGCTAGTAAAGTTACTTGTTACATGATATTAGAGAAGATAGTGTTTAATTTGTAGATGTCTTCCTGGTCTTCATAATCTGGCTTTAGGCACACGCTAAATGCAAGTATTATGTACAAACTCCATGTTTTTAGTATCAGCCAGCTTTGCATCTTCTATATTACTAGCATTTTCTCAAAAAACAAAAAAGTTGTGATTGCAAAATCAGTTGCAGAAAGTTTGATGTAAAAATCTCTTCCAAAAAGTTGATGTAAAAATCCCTCTAATTTTCTTAAATACTACTAAAATCAGGCATTGAAATAAAAGGATAAAGTGTATATTACATTTGCTAGAGGTGATGTTTTCCAAAGTGTCTGGAAGTACAAAACACAATAAATGTTTCTGCCTCAAATACTTGAGCTGTTTGGTTTCACTGCACCAGTGAAGTGCACAGTGGACTCATAGCCTAGATGACAGCTGATTGCAGTTCTTCAAGTAAGAAGTTTTGAGTGTATGATTAGGTTGTCTACTTAGCTGAATGTTGTTGTGAATGAATACAAACCAATCCAAGATTCTAAGTATGTGTAAATTCTGTTTATTACCCTACTTGAATACTTTTGGAAATAGAAGAACCAATTTAAAGTTTGTCCATGAGTGTAGCCTGTCTAGGAGAGTTGGTCCAGCCCTATACAACTTCTTCAATGTATGATAAATAATATATTGTCTACGCATTTTTGTTTCCCTTTTTATATAGTGACACAATATAAGATTAGCTGTCAGATCACAYTCAGTTCTCTGAAATATTCTGTAGTTTAGATGAAAACAAGTCTTCACACACAAGAAAGTGAGAAGAGCATTTATGCCAGTCAAGCTTATAGACATTGTTCTTTCTCTCACAAATTTTCTTCCCCTTTTTCTCTCCCTRTTGCTGGTAACAATTGCATCAATCATAGGAAAGCTATCAGATTAAGCTTCATGCACCCCAGTAAAGTTGTTTTTGTGCAAATGGGGTTCAGTTGCTTTAGTTTCTCATTTGAGAGAATTTTTAGTGGCAAACAAAAAAAAAAAAAACTTAGTGGAAAGCAAGTGGGTAAAGCAAGATAACAACCCAGAGTTCCTTCTTGAATRATGGCCTTTGGGATTAGGTTGTTTTTTTATCAATTTAAAGGACACTGATTAAGTATAAAGTAACGTAATTTTGTAACTATAACTTAAACAAAATCTGAAATGCTTTAGGATCACCAGCTGTACTGACATGCTTTGACTGATGCACAGGCAACTGGACTGGCTCTGCCCATAGCTCCTCCTGTGCATTTTCTGTGACAATAAGCAGTGGTTTTAATGACATGTAGAAAGATGGTAAACCTCAACATATTCTGGAAAATAKCCACCAACACTTGGCACAATTCTAACAAGTAGCTTCCAGTGGTTTCTTGTCCAGTTTCACACCCATTTAAAGCTAAGCTTTCATTTTGCATAGTTGTGTTTGTTAAATGTTTATTTCTGCCCAGGAGACTGTAATGGGCTCAACTATGTCATTCTGCGCTTTGGAAAAATACAAATGTTAACTCTTATAAWTGGAGGTAAGCAGTGCTTATTCAATGCTGAATTGATGGCTGACTTTTTACTGTTATAAATTTCAGGTAGAGAAAATATATAGAAAATAACAGTTATCCATGGAAAGGAATTTTTCAATTCCTTATTGGGTGGTATTTCTTCATTAGGTTGAAGAAAGACACTGAGAATCACATAATAAATAGGCTCTGTCACTTTACRTTGTCAGTCACACAATGTTAGAGTCTCTGTCAGTATCTTTATGGACCTTCACATCCCTAAATGAGTTTGTGTTGAGCATGGAAGGAACTGTTTCTGTTCATGACAGTGGTGTTCAGATTTGGCCTCTGCATCTGGAGAAGTTTCAGTGAAGGTGCTATTGAAATGGTCACTGGCTGGCCTAATGCTCAGACCTGTTTTCCAGTAAAAGCCTTTCCAAGGCTCTGGTGGTGGAGAAATCTCTTTTCCTTGTGTCTTTGTCCCTGTTTAAATCCAGAATCTTAGTATTTTGCATTCTTCCTGACAGAAATAACATCGCTCACTGTTATTTTGTACCTGTCAGTTTTTAAAGCATAAGCAGCAGGGTGGACAGCACTCAGGTGAACAAAGATGAGAAGAGGCTGGCATTTATTAAGACTGAGCACTCCCCATTTTAACCAGTAAACTGGCAGGTTGCTGAGGGGTTTTTTTTTTGGTTCTGTTCTGCATTAGAAGTTAGTATAAATTTAAATTTGCCTTTATTTGCCTTCATTGCATATACTTAGACTGAGAGCTCATAAAGGGATGTTTTTGTGTAACTTACACCATTTTGTAACTTCCATATGATAAGCTGATATATAGCTTAATTTATACAGTGATCTCAAATTTATTTTCACTTTAWGATCTCTAGTTTAAATACTCAAGTTACCTAAATCTCATTGTTTCCTACAGCATTCAATGTTCTTCATAGTCAACTTGCAGTGTTTGAATAAACAGTTCAGAAAGCCTGAGTATAATGCAATTGCATCATTACGCTTTGGTAACTTGGCAGTTTAAAACTATTTTCTTTCAATTTGGAATTAAAGCCTTTATTGGCAGATGAGGAACTAAGTGTAAGCTGGATATCCTCAAAACATTYTGCTTCTGTTTTAAACTTTTAATGGTTTCTCTCGGCCTTTTTTTAAAATCAAATGCTATTTTAGTAAGAAGATTTCCTTCCAACTGAAAATTACATTTTTTTTTAAATTATAAGGACTAGAGATTTCTGTTTTTTCAAAGCATTTCCAATAAAATTTGCTTGGGGCTGTAATTCTCTTTCCATTTGATTGAATCCATTTTGCATTCAAGTAAAATTAGAGCAGTTTCTTTGCCCTTTCATTTTTTCTTCTTAATGAAGGCTGAAGAGGTAAATTGAGTAGGCAAAGARTGTTTATATTGCATTGGCTTTGCAGTCTGCAGCAAAGAGCCAGATTTTTAGCTCTTTATGGTATTTTTAAAATGGTATGATTCAAATGTTGGCATGTTTAAACATGTTGGCATGTTTAAAATGCCTAGATTTCATGTTTCACCTCAGAATGTGTATGTGTGTAGACTTCTCCATCTGCATACACTTATTTGGTTATATTGTCCTTTTCTGGGCATTGTGTTGGCTCCAGAAGGTTTTCCTTGAATCCCTGACCCCAGAGCAATTCTCTTTTCTCTGTTTACATTATTCTGTTCAGTAATTCATGGTTACCTGCAATAGCAGTGGAAGAAACCATCTCACACCCCTGTGGTGCTGTCAGAGCTGCAGCAGCTCCCTTGCTTGGCACATCTGCTTTGTTCAAGGCAGCTGTGGGCAGGGTAGCGCTTACAGAAATGGAGAAATTTTGCACAACATTTTTCGTTTACTGGACTTTTCCTTTGACCTGTCAACCTGGGAAGTTATTACCCAATAACGTGTGAGGGACCTTCTAGGATGAACCTCATGCTCTATTTCTAGATAATTTCAAGTTGCTAAAGAAAGAACTGGCATGTCTCACTGGAGGCATGAATACCCTTTTTTATTTTTTTTTTTTTTGTGATTGGATGTCATCTCCTGAAGTTGCAATGTCTGTTAATAACTCCTTGAATCAACAAAGTAAAAAAATTCCTTCTTTCCCTGTTTCTGGATGACTCAATATTTCCACTTTACTAACAAAATCTACTCCTCGAACATTTTATTCTATATTGTCCTACAAAGTGAACAACTCTACATAACACAAACATGTATATTGGATTAATTTGTGAAGCCTATTAACAGCTCTGGTCTGAGAGAAGACCTAGTGATAATCGATTGATTTGGGGTAATATTGATTTGTGTCTGAATCTAAATCACATCACGTGGTGTTTCAACTGCGGGAGCAAATGAAATATTGAATGTAACATTTTTTACTGCAATGAAAGTGTGAGGMTTCTTTTGACGAATTCAGCATTCTGTGACAACATATCAACTGTAATCAAGAGACAGTTTTCTTTTTAAGATTTTTGATTTTTGCATGTTACAAAATTCTAAATATATTAATACTCAGCAGTCTCAATTTCTTACTGCTACATCTTCTCTCCCAATATAATCTTTCTCAGACGGACTAGTTTGTAATATCTCATGAAGTTTATTAGCAGTGGGAACTGCTGATGAATATGCTTCACCTGAATGTGGGTTTGACATGTTGATTACATTTAAAATTTTTATTTCCTTTGCAGTAGAAAAATACTAAATGTTTGTTTTTTTTTTAATTTCTACTTAGCACTTGAACTTTCAGAGTGATAATAAGTAACATTGCAGAATTTCATGTGTGAAAAGGAAATAATTGTTGAAATTATTTTTTTGAGTTAAAAACCGAGTTGTACTGAATCTTTGTTTCTCAACTTCCCTTGCTCTTATTTCACTTTTGCATTTGACATGGAAGATTTCACAACTTTGTTCAAAGACTCCAGCTGCCAAAATTCACTTTGCAAAAGTGCTCTTTGTCTGCCCCCAAATTCTGTGTAGTGGCATAGGAGGCTGTGCTCTGTATGTGTTGGAAGTCCACACAGACTGATTTATTTTTGTCAATAGTCCAGCCATTCTGACCATGTTTCCATCTTCACCCAAACACCTCTACACCCAGAAATGCACTTTCCAGTAGGAAAAAAAAGGGGTATGTGCATTTGGTCAGGATGGATTGATGTACAAGATGGGAAACAGAACAAAAAGCCCTGCTTGCTGAGTGTTTTTTCCACTCTCCTAGCACTCTTTCCTGTGGAAGCCAGTACAAGTTGTGCAGAGCTTTTGTAAAGAGAAAGAAAATCTTTGGAAGTTATGACTAAAGTCTTAAATAGAAAGAAGTATTATGAAATTTATAAAATAGCTCCCAAGTGAATCTTTAATTCAATAGAAATAATGTCAAAGTCTTATCATATTCAGTAGAGTCAGACTTCTAAACACTTCATAAAAACTTTTGAATGAAATGTTTGGCTTGTATTCAGAAAAATTGATTTAATATACATACATGCTTGAGTTCATGTACATATTTAAAATATATTTTAAAACTGAATTACAAATGCCAAGTACATATGAATTTCTTCTCTAGTATACTGTTAGTGATACCACAGAAATGCATTTTTATCCTTTTCATGAATCTTGTCTGGATTTCCTCCCTGTTCCTGGAATCAAGTCATAGTACCAGGCCATCAGTCAGCTGGGAAAAGTCTTAGGAGAATTATTGCCACAGAGGAACTGCTGTTGTTTAATCCAGTGTACACAACCCACTGAGAAAAAATCCCTTCATCTGTTTTTTTCTGTTTGTATTTTTTTTTTTGTTAAGGTACAAAGATAATGAAAGCACAATAAAAGATGAAGTTGGCAACCTCTTATTTTTTCCTTAAGGCTTCAGTAATTGCTATTGTTAATTCGTTGTTACAGGAGGTTCTATAATTTCTTGAAGCAGGGATTGTCTTCATGTGTGCTGAGATCAGCCACAGCAGTCTTTTAGTTGACACACCACCAGCAGTAGCAGTAATTATTACTTTATTAAGTAATTATTAGTTAATATCTTCAGTGCAGTGTTTGTGCTATTCAATGTCACTACACACATGCACATTATTCTCCAAATTTATTAAGAGGCAAATTTGAGGGGAGGGGGGGAAGGGAACACATTCATGTTCTATGAAGTTTGAATCTAGAAGAAACTTGAACAACATCACTGAGAGAATATTTCACTAAAAATTTAGATGTGATATATCCTGGTAAAGATTAGTTGGTAAATGTGACTTTGTATCTCCCTGTGACCTTTGCCCTGAGTCTTCAGTTAGCTGTTGTTAAATTCAGATTTAAAGAATTTGCAGTTTGCTAAAAAATGACTGTATTTGTCTTTGTCAACTGGTAGACGTAAGCAAACTTTATTTCATAAGTGAATTATTTATTATGTTTATGTGAAGGGCAAAAGTTCAATTAAATTAGTTGGAAGGTCTTTTCACTGTTCATTCATCTGAACCGGATGATATGAGAGAGATAAGAATTGTGAGACATAAGATGCATTAAACTACAGCAACATAAAGTAAAATAGTGCCTTTTTATTTTACTTAGAGGCTTTTTTTGGGCATGGTGGTTCACAGGTTAATGTTGAACAAAAAGATGATATCTGGATGATAAAGCACAAGAGAACGGGTATGACTTCAGTACTACTATAAAGGTGGGAGGAAATAATTCTCTTRGAATATTGAAGTTACCCACACAGAAATAAAAGTAAAAATTAATACAAAAGTCAGACACAAGCAAGAAAACACATTATGACTCACTATTAGGGAATATATTTGAAAGTAATGGCATGCAGAAGAGAACTTACTCTGACATACCATATTAAACATGGTGCTTTGCCTAAACTAGAAATGATACATCACCMACTATTTATGAAATAATAGTAGACATGCTTGAAATAGTCAGGAATGGTAGSGTGTTTATATAGGCAGTATGCTGTTTGAAATGAGGAAAAGTCAATGCTGTAATRGGATATGTAAATAAAGAAATATAGATAGTATTTGAATATAGAGGGGGACTAAATCAGCCTAACAATCTTAAAATGGTATTGATTTTCTTTGCAAAAAGTGTGCAAATGAATTCTTGTTTGTTTGCTAAGTATGGTGGCCCTTGAAGTGAGATAGTTGTGTGGATTGTTCTTATATCAACTGAAGTGCAATAAAGCAGTAAAATTTATACCCCCCTTTTTATTTTTAGCAATGTACATAATATCATGGATACTTTAGCCCTTATATAACAAAGTCTTTCACAAATGCAAGATGTAGGAAATCATTGTTCTATATTAATATAGTGAGACTGATTACCTCATCAAAGTTACTTACTTTGGACAAACTAGTTTCCACTTAAAAACTATCATGAGAAGAATTGATGTTACCYATTTCTGCTTTCTGACCAGTTTCTTCACAGTTGCTCTCCTGTAATGCTGAACTTCTTGAAGGTTTTGGAATCCAATATCAATACTGACAGTCTTCTCAAAAATTTGGTAGAGAACTTGGATTTTGGGGTCAGGTTGGTGGTCACTGTTAAATTGGTGGTCAATAGATAGTGCTGGACTAGAACTGTGGATGTGTGTATCCTTACTGCAGGGAAGCTACAGTTCTCTCTGGAATTATTGCACACACGGATTATACCTGTCTGAGACTCAAACCTGTGAGGAGGATTCCTGGCAGGGACACACACAGGATTGTATCCCAGCAGTTATGTGAGGTCTTCTGGGTTCATATTTGGTTGTCACAGTTTGCAAAAAGCCATTTACAGTCCTACGCTGCTGAGAGCTTAATGATCCCCTACTACTTGTAATATTAGGAACTTTCAGCCAGATTAATTTGCAGCTTCCAGTTCTCTTTGCTGAGGAGTAAACCCTTGAGGCTTTAGTTGCACTGCAAGAAATTAAAGCTATACTTACATTGTTGTGCTGTCAGTTTGCTTTCTTTTATCTAAATAGTGAAAGGCAGGCTTTGAGTACAGACTAGAATGTWAAATTCCCAATGCACTAGAGTGAGACCAAGTACAAATGTGAGTCATTGGCTTGAGGGGAATTTGCCAAAATTGCAAATAAGATCTGCTAGAAATGAAGTATTTCCTGTTGAAAAGATCTGTAGCTTTTTGCAGATGTCAGTGACGGCTGCAAACCTTGAATGTACTGGGATTCAATCAAAATATCTTAATAAATATGTCTTAGAGTGAAGGAAATTGTGAGAACAAACTTCCCTTAGTAACTGGTTCTCATAAAACTGTCTCAGTATCAATAAGAGGGCACACTTCCTGTTTTTATTTCTGCATCTTATCTAAAACTAAAAAGTTAGTTTTATGAAGCATGATAGGGATTTAATTGTATAAATAAGTCAATACATGTAATTTCCAGTCAGAAGTCTTGGTTAGATCTTGTAGGTTAAGAGGAAGCTGTTCTATTTTTTCTAATGCTGTCCTACCTCTCCTCTTTTAGAAAAAACAAATAGAAAAACCTGAACTAGATCAAGGCATTTTTGAGATTTCTCACTCTTGCCTTATACCCTCCATATGCATACACAAAATGACTGAATATTGATGAGATTTTATGTTATAGGTTATGATCTCAAATTACAGCAGAATTTAATCCCTRATCAGAAACCTGACATCTGACCTGTTTTTTTTTTCAAATTTTTAGATTTTTGTTCTATTTTGTTAGTGCTCATGCCAGTATAAACCCCTGATATGTTGAGTTTCATTCTTATGTATTTGGCATAAATAAGACAAGGCCAGCAGTACAACTCATGAAAAATACGAATTCTGGTCATATAGCAAATAATAGTAAATAATTCATAGATTTTCCTAGCTAGGATCAGCAGGTCATCGTGTCTGACCTCTTTCTTAAAAAAAAAAAAAACCACAAGAACTTAATTCAAGTTTTTTTTTTACCAAGAATGTTATAGCAAGGCATACTTATAACCAACTTTAATGTATTTGCTACTCTAATCAAAGTGGATCTGATCATCTTTATGTAAGGAAGTTGTATGTGAGACAGGTAGGAGTTTATTTCAACTATCCAGAATTTAGGGCTGGGATAAAATGTACGCCTTAAAGGGCTTGAAGGGAGCAAGATAAGTACCCTGGTTAGGGCAAAAAGTTGGTAGAGGTCATAGATTGGTAGTAATGGCATCAAGGGCCATAATTTTGGAACCACTTGGAATTTAAGATCCTGGTTTCAGATAGAGCTTGTGTATTTCATGTTTTAGAAGCAATGAATCATATTTTAGAAGCAATCATTAATGAAATTCAGGATAAGCATCCAATTTACTTAAATTATAGAACATAGGAAAATTGCTTACTTCAAATAGCTTCTAAATCTTCCCTCTGGTTTCTCACAGCCTCTGCTCAGGGAATCTTGAGGATCAGAAGTGATCACATACTCTGTTTTGCATTTCAAAATGAAAGGGATAKAGAGTAAAAGTGTGAATTTTATTATAGTTGTTTTGGCTCAGGATTCTGCCTCCCAGCCCCACAACAYTTTGTCACCATTTCATGGGTGAAGTGCTTTTTCTGTATTTCTGTCCTTCATTTATGTAAATTATAYGAGAAAACAGATTWYCMRRRKKKKTTTKKKYTTTTTTTTTAATATTGTGAATAGCACAGCCTCAGTTACTAATTCTTTTCCACCTTGAGCTCTGTGGGTTTAGCAAATGTGCCCTAATGCAATATTTTCATCCTGTTTCACTCATGCCTCCCTTCATCCCATTTCCTGTCTATTCCAAAGAAAGATGGAGAATACGCTTTTTGGAGTTTGATGGCAAAATGGCAGGATGGCTTGATTCCTCTGTTAACATCAGTGTAACARCAATGSAATTTTCACGCTCTGTTGATAGGARGGAATAAGTTAGCAGCTTAAGGATATTAAAAACCTACAAGGTTATCTTTTCATAGGTGATTAAATCCAAAGAAAACTTGTGAAAAATTTAAAGTAAACAAAGGAGATAATATGGAGAAATCCTCATAGTAAACCTACTTCTGCAACTTCTCTATTTCTGTATTTACTTCCCGGACTGAATTACTCCATGAAGTAATTCTGACT
>NW_026623304.1:2284334-2297574 GCF_030028575.1 Malurus melanocephalus
AACAAATAAGTAATTTGATTTTCATTACTGTGAACATAGGTTTTAAGAGGGTGTGCTTATTGATATCACAGGACAGGGGCTAAGCCTTTCCATGGCAGAAATGATGTCTAAAGTAGTCATCTTTTTTTTTTGATGGGTGTTAGGTTTCATGTTGGGGTGTCATTACATGAATGAGTATAGATAASTAATTTTTTTCTTATGTAAGCAAACATTCCCTGTGTGTGAGAAACCTATTTTTGTGAATTTTTCCTGTGGAGAACTAGAGTACTTGAGTGATCTGAATCCTTATTCTCTCTACCCTCARCCTTTTCCTTGTTGTTATTCCATGGTGTACATGCATTGAGTYCATAACCCCATTGATTCCTCAACTATTCTTTATTCACCGGTGTGGTTCTGTCTACATTTATATGTATTAAGAGCCGTGTATRTCTAAAAATACAACAGTAATATCATCTGTGCTGCCACACAGGTTGAAAAGGATAACATTGCACTGCCTGTTGCCTGTCACCTTTGTAAAATATTGTTCTTCCAGTAGCCATTGATTTTTGTGAATCATTCAGGGTTTATGGAGAGCAGTGATTTGGGAAATGTCAAGACACCAATCACAAGGTGTTATGGAGTAGTTCTGTTCACAACTAGTAATCATTTTTACCAGTAAAACATTTTTATTGTGTAGTGCTATACTCCTGTCAGCTGTTGAAAAGTGTGACTGTGGAACATGGGTCTGAATGGAGCCTGGGCACCTGTGTCAGCAAGTCTGCACCTGCCTGCAGCTGACACCTGCCTCTGAATGGATTGTTGGGATTTTCCTTTGAAAGGACTTACACCGTATATTATCCATTTAAAAATKATGATGAAAATCTGGGAGCAAGAGAATAAGGAAAAAAAAAAAAGATAATGCTGACATTTTAGTGGATAATACAATTTGAATTGTGGTGATAATTTCTGCAACCCAGCAATGTGAGCTTTAAGAATGGAGTGCTAAAGCATCATTAGTCCAGAAAAAAAAAAAAAAAGAAACTGCAGTCATCATAGGAGTCTCCTTTTTTTAAGGAGAAAGAATGGAATATAGTTAGGGAATTTATGATTCTTACTATACTTTCATCCTTTGCATTTTGGTTTTTTATTTGCTTGGTGTGTTCATGTTGTAAACRGAGTGATACTAAAGCAGAGTTCTGTGTACTTGAGGCCACTCTGCAGCACCTCTTTGCTCTGCAAACGCACGTGGCAGTATAAAGTTACTTATTCAAGTCCTGAAAGGAGACAGTGTTAATGTGGAAAAAATCTCTGTAGCAAAAGTGGATCACAGTCAACCCTAGTAGACTCACCACCTTGCATAGAGATATGAAAGAAATTAGCTCAGTTTGTGGTTATCTAGTCACTATTAAATGGCTGATTGTTATTTTTTAAGTAAATATTGTGGTACAGAGAAACTCAGTAAGTGATTTCCCTAAAACCCTTTAGCAGAAAAGCTCTTTAAGAAGAACCTACATTTTTTGAGTCTTAATATTGCATATAGGGTCATACTGTGTATTTGAGAAGAAATGCTGCWCTTAGTTTCTCTCTTACTATTTCCAGGAGACAAGAGCATAGAAACAGAAGAGTAGACAGGGAATAAAATTAACTTCATAGTTTGTATGTGTCCAGGAAAACACAGAAATCAGGGGTGGAAGTTAAAATCAGGATATCACTTGTTATTTATGACTATTAATRTTGTAGAAATATTTTTAAATCCCTGTGTTACTAGTAGGTGGCTGTGGAAGGCATACAATTTTATCTTCGAGGACAAGAACTTGGTGTCTAAAGGTAYCAAAAGCCTGAATACGATAAGAGGGAGAAGTACTAAGCAATTAAATCAAAAGTGAGATGGAATACATTTGCAATGGAATGAATTAGTTGCTGCTATTGGTTTTCTCAATGCTGGAAACAACTCTTTTACAAGCACGGTATTTTCTAAATGTCTTTGAAAATCTCTTTTGGARCTTGACAACTCATTTGGTAGATGTCAGCTTCAAGGTTCAAAAAGCTTGGCATATAAAATTCTGCTTGGAATGGAAAATCTAGAGCAGCTTTCCTGGCAGATGCTCCCAGCAGCATCACACAAAACTTCCACACTATAGGTGATAGGGTTTTAACACAGTTGTCTTAGTGCTAGATTAATTTGTATACACTGTTCCATAGTTACTTGGCATTAGGGCAAGTTAATAAAGAAGGAATCAAGTTCACATGGAGAGGTGTGTAAATCCTGACAAAAGCAGTTCAGTTAGAGCAGATGCAGCACGAACCTACTCATGCAGTAGCAATCTGGGCTGTTTTCTTGAAAAGAGTATAGAGCTCTATTGATTTTTAGCAGATAACCTTTTTGTTCCCACTTTTGGTGAAGTGAAAACTGTGGGAAAAGACTGTGTATGTCATTAAATYGGTGATAATTTTCAGACAGAGATAAAGATGTTCAATTTGTCTGGTTATTCTCATGGGGTGTTCCAGCCATTAGTGGAAGTAGAAGGCAAAGATTATGTGCTTTGTTCTCAATCTGGATTTCTCTGAGGCAGTTAATTATTCTGTATAKATCACCTTCTCAAATGTTACAGAGAAGGAAATAGCTGATGGTTGTTTAAATGAGAATGTGTATGATTTGTCTTTTCCCACTGATTTYCAGTGTTCTTTATATGCTGACAGACCATTTGTCTCATGCTGCTATCTATAATATCTTGAAATATTATGAAAGGGAAGCCCTTTTTTCTGCCTAGGACATGAGTTATTACATTTAAGATTTGACTTCTTGACTTCTTCTATKCTCCTGGAAAGAAGATAGGAGATCTCTGCCACTGCTCTCACTTGTAAATTGTGATCTATAATTCTTTTGGTCTGTCTGAGGACAATTTTTGTTGTCCTTGTACCGTAACAGGTCACACAGAGGACTCCTTATCAGAGATTAGGACCGTGCTCTGCTGGTATGAAAAAAGCAAACAAGATTAAGATAGGGCACATCACCTGAAGAGTTTAGTGGGTGTGTGTGTGTGTCTGTGTTCTGTGACTGGGATAACTTCAGACCACTCCCTTTGGTGGCTGCTGGCTTTGTATCTGTCACAACTGGATTCTTAGGGGAATAGGAGGGAATATGTACCCACTGTGTTACCTGTGTCTGGTGTTGCCTGCGTGGGCCATTTTCTTTACAACACTGGTGCCTCCAATTCATTCCTTGTTAAAGATTTACTGCTCAGTTTTTGTGTCTTGCGGCCCATGCTAACGTCTAGATAATGCCATGTTTAACCAGCTGGATAAACACATTGCGCGATGGGTCAGGCACAAAGGCTTGTAGTGAATGGGGTGATATCAGATTGGTGACCTGTCACCAGTGGGGTTCCACAGGGCTTCATCCTTGGCCCTGTGCTCTTCAACATCCTCATGAATCATGCAGGACTAGAAGGAATACTTAGTAAATTTGCTGRTAGTTCAAAATGGGGAGGAACTATTGGCTCCCTCAAAGACAGGGAGGCCCTGCAGAGAGACCTTGAATTAGAGGACTGGGCAATCACCAACTATGTGAAGATCAACAGGGGAAAGTGGCAGACTCTGCACATGGGACGGGACAGCCCTGGATGTACAGACAGACTGGGGAGTGAGGTGCTGGAAGGCAGTGCCATGGAAAGGGACCTGGGGTCCTGGTCAGTGGTGAGTTGGACATGAGCCAGCAGTGCCCTGGAGCCAGGATGGACATTCCTGTCCTGGGGGCATCAGGCACAGCATCATCAGTGGGAAAGGGAGGGGATTGTCCCGCTCTGCTCTGCCCTGGAGCAGCCTCACCTCGAGGGCTGGGGGCAGTTCTGGGTGCCACAATGTAAGACACTGAACTTTGTAGAGTGTCCAAAGGACAGCAATGAAGGTGATGAAAGTCCTTGAAGGGGAAGCCTTGCAAGAAGTGGCTGAGGTCACTTGGTGTGTTTAGCCTAGAGGAGATTGAGGGGAGATCTCACTGGAATCTCCAACTTCCTTGTGAGGGGAAGAGGAGGGGCAGGCAGTGATCYCTTCTCTGTGGTGATCARTGACAGGACCTGAGGGAATGGCCTGGATCTGTGTCAGGATGGGTTTAGGTTGGATATTAGGATAAAGTTCTTCACCCAGAGGGTGGTTGAGCACTGGAACAGGCTCCCCAGGGAAGTGGGCACCAGCCCACAGCACCAGCCTGGCAGAGTTCAAGAAGCATTTGGACAATGCACTCATTCGCATGTGTGACTCCATGTGCACAGCCAGCAGTTGGGCTTCAGTGATCCTGATTCCTTCCAACTCAGGTTGYTCTGTGATTCTGTGATTCTTTGCAGCTATTTCACTGTGCATTTATATAATTTCCCACTGAAAACTTTGTTGAATAGGTATATGTGATGTGTTCATGCCATGCTGCTTCTAAGACAAGTGATTTTTTGAATCTAGTGCCAAAGGATTGAAACTCTTCCAAATTGACCTGCATGACAGTGGAGGCAACATGCATTGCAGTCTTACCAGGTTTTGAACTGAGATGTCTGTAGGCATTTATGCAATTTTTGATAAATAATTTAGTAAAAATATTGCAGTCTGTTACAAATCTACTGATAATATTTTTCAGGTTTTAAAGAATGTTTAGCATCTCATATGTTGGGTGCAAAATTCTGCAGAATTCAGAAGATACTTTTCTACAGAATTAAAAAAAAACACCCATAGAACTAAGTAATGTTTTTTGCAATACCAGAGTCAGAAAAAAATGTATGGAAAGAAATCCACTTGAGWCAGACTAGGGAGATGTAGGTAACGGAGTAGCTGTAAAAATGTAAATAAAGACTTCCAAGCACTTCTGCTATTCACAAAATCTTTATCTCATTTGTGGTTGCCAAGTTTATGCCTCTAGGTATGCTCAAAGTCAGTTAATTTTGACATCTGTCTCCTTTTTTCTGCTCCTATGAGATTCACAGAATAGGCATTGCGCTGACTTCTTCACCTGTGGAACCAGATGTTAGAAGGATGCTAACAGTGTTCTTTCAAAAAGCCACGAAAAACACATTAAGGAGCAGTTTCAGATTTTATCAACTCTTTCTCATAGACCTCTTTCTACTTGRCAGAAGTATTTCTACCGGTTTCACAGTGATTTGATTCTCATGGTATTTCTCCACTTGAAYACTTTTGTTTTCTGGAAAAGAAGGACCTAACTGGTGTGACAGGAAATTTTGGAACAGGTGAATCACAGAGTTCTGCTTTATCCAGTAGGTCAGTGTGTTAAAAACAGGACTATATTTGGGAAGCCTCCATTTCARTATTTCTGACCTAGGGGACATGAAGCCCTAGAACCATGTAGAGCTCCTGAATTAAGTTARTATTCTGAGGATATTTCCATCAGTTTTGTTGGAACTCTTCTGTTAAAATTGGTCAGAAAAACAGTGGAGCATTCAACACATTCTGAAAAACTCCCTGTAGTTTTGTGGTTGAATTGTGAGGAGGAGTAGAAACATGCTGGTCAAAAGGCCCTGAGGCAGATGAGGGATTTGAGTCCAGGACATCTAAATGTTCTCTCAGATTCTTAYTATCTGGCTGTGGAATAGAGAGGCTTAGTGCCTCATAGATTTCTTTTTTCTGCTAATGTGTAAAAGTAGTTACCCTGATGTTTCTCTAATTTTTTTAGTGCTTTCTACCTTAACATGCTTTTCACTAAAGAAGCCATTGAAATGAGTGTTTTCCCAGTGGAAGGAGATAATTTTGCTGTTGCTTTGATATGTGCAACTTAGGATCACCATCTGCACTCCACTTCTACCTCACATAAATTACTGGTTGTTTAATTTAGCTTTTCTCTCTTGTCATTTATTTTCACATASAGAAGTAGCAGCTTTACCAGTAGATAATAGGAAGTTATTAACTTGTTTCACCTTACATTCCCAAAACCACATGCTGCTGTTTCTTATAATAACCTTGGCTTCAGTAATGTGGCCCTTTGTGGGATCTTTCGAGTGTGCTGTGTAATTATATTGTGACTACCGAATGAATGTAGACTGTCATTCCATTACCCTGCTAATCTAATATGGTGATAGAGGTGTTGTTTGTATGATACTTTCCCACTTGTCTCGTCCGATRAAATTCTGTTTGAAATTAACTGTTTCCTTTTTCTGCAACGCTGATGGATTCTGCTCCATAGTTCAGCAAGTGAAGGAGTGACAAAATATCTGTGAAACTGCTAAAACTGAATTGGTAATATTTATAGAAATAATATTGAATTCCATGTTTTGAGTTGACTCAGCAAAATTCTAAATATTTCTGGGAATTTTTTCTGTGTTTTTAACGTGGAAGATTGAAGTACTTTTTCCTGAAGTCTTTTAACCTGAAACAATTAGGAACAATACTTGTCGACACTGCAAAAGGAAATAAAAATGTTGATTTTCTTTTTAGTTATGTATTACTTGCTCAATTCTTATCATTGCAGTTTTTCTTTGTAAATTCCTAAGTAAAATAAATAGGGCATAAATAATTTAAAAGTATAAGGGGGAGAGAGGCTCTAAAGCTAGGGAACATTCACCATCGGCATTTAGATTCTCTATGTTATCGTTTAATGCTGTGTTTGGCTCCTTTTGAAAATATTCCCCTAATTGGCAGATGATGGGACTCTCTGCAAGGAGATGGCAGTAAATGCAATTTGCCATCTGTGGGCACATTTTTTTTTGTGGCAACATACCTGTATCAAAAATGGTTGTTTATCATCATGCTGTGTTTTGAAGTAAATGTCCAAATTTTCTAGTACTGCAGACCAGCCTCTTCAAATGAAAATTAATGGAGTTTAGCTAATTAAGCCATGTGAGGTCTGRCCCTGTTTTTCAAGATGTCCCCTATTGTTCATAAAATTACACATTGGTAATTGTTAAGAAGGACATATTAGTGATTGTTAAAAATAAATTAGTTTCTGGAAGGTGGGAAGTTGAAAAAGTAAGATCTAGTACCATTAACACATGGAGATCTCTAAGAAGATATTAGTTTTCTGATAATTGCAGTGGATCACAAGTTATCCATGCSCCCACTCTGGTTTCCAGTATTTGGCCGTATTGGTTGCAAATTCTTTGGAATGTATTAGAAAAGGTCATCATGTGGCTTTTCTCTTGCTCCAACGAGACACACATTTCATACCAYGAAAAAACTCCTTGATCTGCTCTCTCATGTTGCTCTAAAATAAAATGAAGATTGTTTCTTTTGGAGATGAAGGGKATAATTTTGTGGATCATTGTAATCAATTAATTGGTTTATGAACCCGAAGTTCTGTAGCGGATGCTACGAATATTTATGATGTCCTTGAGTTTTACACCGGATCTGTAAATTAGCTAAAAGACATGTAAAAATTCATACAGTCAGACAGCTCCCTCCTGGCTATGTGCATGAAGTGGCTCAGGAGCATAAATTATTCCTGCTGAGGTCAATCATAATTTATGCTATTTTGCTTCTGCATCTGCTATTCYGAGAAAGAAGGATAAAAAGAACATCTGTATTTGAAGAAAGATTTCCCTCTTTGCATCAAACTTCATTCACTTTGGGAAATCTTCTGGTACAAATGATAATCTGAAGAGCTGCAATTGGAATTGGCAGGTCACAAAGGAAAAGTGCTTCAAGACTGTATTTATRAAAAAGCTGAAAAAATTACCACAGCTGGACAGTTGAACCTCAGAGACCTGCAGAGATGTTGTCATTGAGGACATATTGTGTGCATTTCACTGTGTAAAAAGATGTGATAGTAAAAGATAGTCACAAAATGTCCAAGTTAACCTTTGTACTCCCAGTGTCACATTAAAAGCACRAACACAAACCAGTAAAGAAATTCCAAATTTCAGCGCCCAGAGCAACTTGAGTGCAGTCGTGCTGCATGACCTATTTCCCACTGATGGCTGTGTGGAGGTGAGACTTGCTTATGACTTTGGAAGTCTTACACGAGCTTGAGGCTATTCTCTGTTTGCTGTTGATAAATGGGATCCTGCTCTTTTAAAAAGTTGGAGAGTAGTGATCTAATTATCTCCTGGTTCTGTAGTTTTTTACAGTTTTCTTGTGCTTTAATAGTCTACATGTAGTGAAGGCCGGTACAGTTTGCAAACACCACATGCTTAGTGGTTTTTGTTGAACTGAAAACATACTTCTGGTTTTCATGATGCAATACAAAGTGTGATGACAAAATTGCTGAAGATTTTGCTGCGTACATAATTTTGTTTGAAGGTATTGGGTGTAGACAATGAGGAAGTGTGAGGATCTGTCCTTGTCCTGTTGAAAGCCCTGAGGATGCCTTGTCATCACCCTGCTGGGGTACCTGCTGCTGAATCGTGTACACTCTGGGATGCCGCAATCGGGAACTTCTTGTTTGCATTACTGCGAGTCCATCCTGTCAGGTATTTTTGTTTGCTAGTTTTAGATTTACTACCATTCGTGACAATATCAGGACTTCTAAGCAGCTAGATAGGTTATAGGGTATATCCTTCTGTAGTTTGAAAATTCTGATTTAAAGCAGCTAAAACTGGAAAATGGTGATTTAAATTAACTAAAATCCTGACAGTAAGTTGCCAGGAAAAGGAAATGTGTACAAAAATCCTAGTTTTATATTCTTTCGTATGTTGAGGATTGAATTATAGCATATTGAATCTCATGGGATTTTCATTTTTTGGGTATATGTCACATGTGTATGAAAGCATGAATAATCCTTAAAAAAAAACCCACCTCTGAACAACTGGAATTTCTGTTCTATAGCATGTAGGAGAAACCTGGATTTCATGTCATCAAAGCTGTATTTTGGTGCCAAGAATTGATTCTGTGTTCATGATGACACATTTAAAATTTGGCTGTCTCTTTAGTTTTCACATTCTATATGTTCTTACCTTCRTAAATGATCTTTCTGTAAAATACCTGAAGTATACCTGGAGGATATTTCCTAGAGAACACCTAAAAATACCTGAAGTATTTTTAGTAAATATGCTGATGATACCTTGCACATATTAATGCCTTTGATGGGGCAATAATTTCAGCAGCTTGTTGCCTGTAATTATTTGGTTAATTGTCCTTACATTATTTGGATGAGTAATGTTTTGGGTTTTAGATGTCTAAAATGACTGAAACTAGCAGATAAGGGTGTAGTAATGCAGCTGGAAGTCCACAAAGTGAAATAAGAGTCAGGCAATTTCTACAAAATAGTATTTCCTGTCTTTTGCATCTTTGACAGTGTTATCTGAAATTTCACGCATTGCATGCTACATATAATTATAGCTCAAACTGTAATTTAAGCATTTTTCTTAATTTCTTAATCTCTTTTATATGTATCACTAAATAAAAGTTGACTTTGAAGCCATTATGAGGAGAAGAATCCAATTGTTCTTTATGTCATTTCCAAACAAAAGATCTGTCKGTGAACAAAATGGTCGATTTAGGCAAGTATGAACAGGTTATTTACAAGATCTAGTGATTATCTTACTTTCAGCCTTTTTCTTTTTTTCCCTTGGAAAAAAAAAAGGAACAGGATGAAAAAATAATGTATCAGCTGACATTATTAAAGTTCACCTTTTTGAGATAATACTGGTGGTTTATATTAGACATTGGCTTAGCAAGTTTGAATTCAACAAATGAGATATTTTTGGTTTATGTTGCCGTTTTAATGTCTAGCTCCAAAAGCATATTTAATTTCATTCTAAGAATGGAAAGCTAGACWTTAGCTTTAGTCTTTTTTTTTCCCTCCTCACTTATGTTCAGCTCATTTTTTCTGGTTTGCTTAGCTCTCATAGGCAGCATATACCATATTCATTCTCAAAACTGTATTTCAACATGCCTTCTCTAGATTAGGAAAATTGTTTGAAAGCAAAATGAGTAATAACAATTTTAGTGGTATCCATTTTGCTGGGCAGATGTGCTATCTCAGGGTGAGGAAAGCTAGCAGSAGAGAACACAGACTGTTGGAAGGGCATCAGGATGCCAATAATTTAATCTTTAATGAGCAGGAATGAATGATTCAGTCTATATTTTTAATCTTCTATTTATAAATTGGTTTGTATTAAGACCTGTTAGAGTCTCCTCTGCATGCAGRGTGATTGAGCGTGGATTTTTCAGCCTGGAGAAGATAAGATTCCAGGGAGGCCTTAGAGAATCCTTTCAGTACCTAACASGGGCTTTTAAGAAAGCCAGAGAGGGATTTCACAAGGGCATGTGGGGGTTCAAGGGGGAATCGCTTTACCTGACACAGGGTACATTTAGATTGAATATCATGAAGGAATTCTTTACTTACACAGTGAGGGTGAGGCACTGAACAGGTTGCCCAGAGAAACCGTGGATSCCCCATCCMTGGAAGTGTTCAAGGCCAKGTTGGACAGGGCTCTGAGCCACCTGATCTGGTGAAASGTGTCCCTGCCCACGGCAGGGGTTTGGAACTAGATGWTCTTGAAGGTCCCTTCCAAGCCAAACTATTCTGTGATATTCTGTGATAATACTTAGATACTGTGCCTATTGCTTAATGTCCTTTTGTGAGAAGTTAGGCAGCCTGACATCAATGCTGTAAAGTGCTAAACAACTCCAAGGAATTCTGAACTCCTTAAACTGCAGAAACAAGCAACTCAGTGGTATAATTATCATTTCTGTTGCCAGCACCATCTCTAATGAAGGATGTTTTTGTGCTGAGATGTAAAAAATTTGCATTTAAAATTCTCCTGTTTTATTTTTAAAAGGCAGTTTATGTCTGAAGAAGTGTCATTTACTGCAGAACRCCAAAACAAAAACATGCAAATTACACCAGAGTTTACCATTTTCATCATGAATGTTGTTACTGCTCATAGAATGAAGATTTTGCTCCTATTTGCACTCTTTGTTATGTATATTTGTCATGTTCAGCATATTTGATCCTGGTTTTCTTCCAAATTTCGTTTTCTTTTGCCATAAATAATAAACAGTGRTAATGACGGAAAATGCCCTTTCTATTCTTTACTGTAATTGGTGATGGTTTATAATAGCATCTCTTAGAATACATTATAGGAATTGCATCAAATCATGCATGCTGTATTCCACTGTTTGAAGAGATTTTTTAAAAACTAGCTTTAGGCTTTAGGGTTCAGGGTTTTTTTTATGCTTTTTTTAATGAAAACTACAAGTATCTGTTTGAATACTGGAATAAGTTTTGCATTTTTCTTGCTGCTTAGAGAACAGAATTTAATTCAGAAACATAAACTGCTGCTACCTTTTTATTACACTGCCTTAATTATAAATTTGAGTTTTGATTCTGTTCTTGAGGGTTCCAGCTCTTGATATTGTCTCTACCTGATTCATATTGGTGCACTTCCTGTTTTAAAGCTCAACAAAAGTTAARTTCTAACGACAAATGTACTTAATTATCTTTTATTGATGAGATTACTTACACACCATGTACAAAAACCCAGCAGATTTTACTTTGCTATTGCCTTTTTCTGTTAGAATACCCTAGGACTTGGCAAAATTTGACAAAAGGCAACAGAAAAATTTGAGCGGTTTTAGAAGATTGTTTCAGAATAAYTGTGGCATGTGACAACTTCTGTTATTTTTAAACATTTTCAGTCATGTAGACCTACATTTTCACAATAAGAAAAAAAACCCTCAGTCTGTCTTTTTAACGATTCATAGTAGATATTTTAATTTTTTTTTTATTTTTAACTGGGGAATGCCAAAATCCATATGGTGCTTTCCAGGCTGTTAATACTTCAAACTTGGAATGTGAAATGTGTTCTTTTTTAATTCACCCCAGGACAGATGGAGCAGAGTGATTCCAGCTTTGCAAAGCCATCATTTTTTTATCATTTCTTTGAATGGTTGTTTYTTAGGTACTTTCCTAAAGCCATAATTTTACTAATAGCAACTGAAAATTACTGTATAATTTTAGCATTAAATTTTCTGACCTTTTTAGTTGATCACACAGGAATTGTAGTACAGTGCCTTGTGCTCAGTAGATTATCACAGTACTTGCCTGTGGTATTGCTCTCTTCCAATACCATTCCTCTTAGGATCATCACTATCCAAGTCTCATTTACCCCACGGCTTGTCAGCTCTACGAGGGGCTCAGTTGTGTTGGMATGGTGCGGGGCTGAGATATTCTCCAAAACTCTGAAGGCTTTCCTGAARTGCTGGTTCAAAGGCTGCACCATGCATCCTGTAACTTTGGATCAAGTGGAACCTCTTTCATCCATGAAGCTGGGCTGGGAGTGGAAAAGACAGGGCTTTACCAGAAATCAAGCAGAAATCTCTCCTGGGAGATGAAGGTAGAAAGAGTATAAATTGACYTCTGGTGGGTGCTTGTGCTGCCAGGAGTAGATGTTGGAGTGTAGGACACTCAGTGGAGTGATGCTGTCCTCACCCTTCCCACTGCACAGCAAAAGAGAGTGTTGGCTCTGGATATGATGAGCCAAGTTTCGAGTCACTTGAGCAGTACGAGCTCTTGTCTTTCCTTCGTTGTGCCTCAGACATTTCAGACACTTGTTATTAGGCTGTGCAGTTTCACTAAACCATCTTTTGGTCCTCGTTACATCTTGGTGACGGCACACAAATGAAGTGTGAAGGCACAGAAGTGAACRCTAAGATGGGGAAATAAATAGCTCCATAACCCTTCAAGTGCTACACTCTTAACTTCTGCTGAATATTTTATGGCTGGCCCCACATGTGGGGGAGAAAGGAAGTAAATCAGTTTTGGAGCTAAAGGAAGTTAGTGACTGTTCAAAAGCCAGCAAAAGACTGATTTGCATGGTTCTCAGTAGAGGAGGATGGACATTAAAAGGCAAATTGACACTTTATACACAGAGATGTTAATGTGGCTGTAGCCTTTTACTGTGCCAATAAAATGATATGCAGCCCTAAATTTCCAACTGTGAAACATTTGGCTTTATATCATCATTTCAATGAATTTTTTTTTCAGACAAAAGTGAACCGTGCTTCAGCCATTTGGTTTTATTCGTATTGTTTGACTAAGACTATGAAAAAAAATCACTCTAAATTAGATGGGCACTAAACTTGCTTTTTAAAGGGTTTTTTTCTGTCACATAGGCATGAGCCTGAAATAGTGTTAGGCAGTGCAATTCAAATTTTTGTTGCTTCCTGATAAGCAGCTGAACAACTGAAACTRCTTTTGTAAGATTGATTCTCAAGTAACTTTCCAGTGCTGTTTTCTCACAAACTGCTGATACAACTCACTCTATGCTTCTTGCTGTTTAATTTCTTTTCATTGTGGAAAGGCACATTTAAGAAACTAGCACAGAGA
>NW_026623304.1:2297629-2339815 GCF_030028575.1 Malurus melanocephalus
TGAAGCACTTCACATCAAAATTGAGCTCCATAATGAGTATGAGACCCTTCCTGGGTTAATTGATTTCCCCTGTGAAGTGTAGTGTAATAAATTTTCTGTAGCTGAATTCTATTCTCAGTGCTACTGGCTAGTAAACCTTTTATATGTTCTATAAATAGGTTGGGAAGTAGACAATCAATGTTTGAACCTACTTTTTCTCCCGTTCATAGAAAAGAAAAGAAAGCAACTCCTCCCTGCCATCAACAGTATTAAAAATAAAATAAATAAATAAATGGCCKTTTCTCAAGCTTTTTAAAATGACAGACCTAAGTGTACTGAAATAATGGCAACTCATGYTATGTTTAATTTGCTCTAGCTTCACAAGGGTACACAACTGTATCAGCTGAGGTAAGTGCTTAAGAGAAAATAAATATATGGCCTACATCCTAGGGCCTAGACTTTGATAAGCTACTTTACATAGACAAAATGAATTGTCTGCCTGTCTGAAACCCCCGTCTCTTGACTGGTGACAGATTGTGCTGATAATCCATAATGAAAGGGTTTCCTGGGCACATATTCTGAGCTGTGCCTCTTAACCGATGCACAAGACATAATGTTAAGATAATGCAGCATGCCATGTCAGTAATTATGGAACCTGATGCAGTAACTGTGGAACCCGGCACAGCAAGATGTTAATTGCWCCACAGTCCAGTGGTCTGGTACATTAAAGCTGTCATCAGAAAGAAGCATAGCATTTGGATGTTAAAGGAGCTGCAGGTTTTCTTTGCCACAGTTTCTGCTGTCCTCTTCTCTGTGCAAGAAATTTCAAGACAGGAGGTATCTTCAGCTCAGCAGAATTGCTTTGCCAAACACTGGTGGTATGGCATCAGTCCCTCAACCTCTTCAGTGCTGTGACAGGATCCTTCCAGTACTTGTTGTCCCTAGTCCATTTGAAATTTATGGAACTGATTTATTGCCAGTTTGCAGAAYGCATCCAGAAAATCTATGCTCTCATGTTGTTTGGAATGCTTTCTTCTGAGTGGTAGGGCTCTGTAGTGCTGAATTGCAAGGCTGTCATCTTGGAAAATAAAGGTCTTTATAGAAGTCCCTGGCAAGGGGAATTTGGTAGAAGGAAGGGTACAGGTTGTCTCTGCAGGTAATTCAAGAGGTAGAATGAAGGTGTTGGGCAGTTATTCCACTGCCACATTTGGGGCTTTGTCAGGCATAGAGGAGGCTTTTCCCCCTCCACTGATAATTCCATACATACGATATATATAGGAGGAAAAGGCAAACAAAGCCATCAAGTTATATTTAAWTAATGTAGATTTCTTATAAAATTTGGAGTAGCAAAGCACGTGCAGAAGCTGAAGCATGGAAACTGAATTAAAAAGTAGGGGTATGCAACCAGGGCATATTAAGATGTAGAGCAGGAGACTATGGCAGAGTGTGGAATGGATGCAGTGAGGAAAAAAGAGGGTTCAAGTTCAGGTTGAAATGGAAAAGCATCTGTAGGCTTYATAGGAGAAAGCTTTAGGTATGAAAAGAACATCATCAGCAGGTGAAATTAAAAGTTGCAAAATCACTAAGTGTTACAGATTCAGTCAGGCCTTGGAAAATGTCAGAGACCTGATAGCAAGGAGATTAACAAGGTGTAACAAGGTAACAAATTCTAAGGCCCTTCAAGTGGTGATGGTGTGTTTTTCTTGAAAGAGAACAGATGGCAAAAGATTGGCAAGGTAAGAGAAGATGCTTCATTTTGTGAGGTGGAGATGAGGAAAGAAAATGAAGAAATCAAATGGATATTGATGAAAGTAGGCATTGTAGATTTGGTAGAAGAGGAAGGAGCTAAAGGTAAAAGAAATAAAACCACAAAAAATAATTTACAGATGATTAATCCAAAACTAAGGAACTAAGCCTAGAAATGGATTTTAAACTTGGAAAAATAAGGCTAAGGATTAACCTCTTCCCTGGCACAAATTCATCTTACTTAATTTCTTCTTCAGAAGCCTTAAAATGGTAAATAGGATGTGACTGATTTGCTGCCTCTCACTGGCCATTGTTTAGCCACATTCTGCCATGTTCTCTTTCAAACCACTGTCTAATATCTCCTGTGAAGAAAGAAATTTYCTTGAATTTACTTGTCAGGAGAAGAAAGATGTTATAATTTTGAAGCTATTGTTATAGCATGTTTGTTAAAAGCACACACACTTCTCATTGGAATATTTTCAGGTGAATTCAGCCATGTAGAAAAACCTTTTCCTTATTTATTTATTTATGTATTTATTTATTTATTTATTTATTTAATAAGAGATTTTTTTCTTCCACAAAGTAGTACTGTAGTCCTGAAGGGAGCTGTTATAAATATGGCATGTACTTAATAGATTAGCTCTTGCCTTCTGTTTTTTTCTCTGTACATTTCCCTGCATGGAATCAAATTTTTCCGATTCTCACTCGTTAAAAGAAGCTTTTCCACTGCAGAGTTTACATCCTCTSTGCTCTTCTGTTTGCATAAGCTCCTGTATAGGAAGAATATTTCAAACACCTGCAGCCATAGTAAGTCATGTCTAACTCTTTTCTCTTGGATATATTGTTTTATTGCCTGTCATTTTGTCTGTGTTTGGGTAAATGGACAATTTCTTACTTTTCCGTTGTTACAAATCTGAAAAAATTATGCTTGCTGATATGTAATATACATGGATCCTTATTACCATTATTCTTGGAGCGTCATGCATCATTTCCCACCGAACCAGCTGCATGGAAATAGTGGGGGAAGTTACAAAAACAATAAAAAAAAAGGTGTAAAGAAATTTCTAATTTGATAGTTCATTTGTTGAAATGATGATGTTTCTCAGAGATGATGTCAATTATATGTGTATTATTTCTCAGTTCAGAAGTCAGACAGGGCTGCAGAAGACACAGGCCTTAGTCTAGGCCTTAACCAAGGATGCCGACAGATGAAGTTGGTCATAATGTAAAAGTATCAGGGCTGGCCRCTCCCAAGCAAAATATTTCTGGATTTTGGGAGAGCAACTCCTCCTGTGGGCAGTGGCAGAGCTCCAGGAGGGGCTCAGTAAAGTTAGGGGTGTAATGGCACCAAGTTGCTGCCCAGCACTGCGGGCAGGGGCGAGGCTCTGCAGTGGAATGGAACTGCCATGAGGACATTGGCTCATCCAGGGTCGACATGTCACCAAGGGGCAGTCAGCCTGTGCCCAGCATAAGGAACACCTCTATTAAGAAGGAAAAGATGGGTTATTATGGGTTATAAGATGGGTTGTAGGAGTCTCTGAGGGGAACAGAAGGCACTATTTGATGACCTGACCCACTTGCTGAGGATGTTTGCTGCCTCTGTGTACCTGGGTTAGGATGTGATGAGAAAGCTTCTTTCCCTGGTCTGGTAAAGATTATCAGATTATCATCCATTGTGGCTTTTTYGTGGAGGCAGTGATGAAAAGGCAGTAAGAAGTCCAAGGTCAACCAAAAGAGATGTCAGGACCTTGGAATGACTGAGATCAGAGCACAAGCAGTAAAGCCCCTGTCCCCGCAGCTGCAGAGAGGGGTGTTGGAAGGACCAGGCAGACCTGCAGGTCAGTAACAGCCTCAGTGACCAATGTCACCAGAGAATTTTGGGTTCTTCACTCACGGGTGGGTCTACACGACCYCAGGCTTGCTGGCAAGAAAGTGGTGCACCAATCTCAAAGGGGCAAAATGATCTTCMTACAAGAGCCATCAGGGCTCARTGAAGTMRATTGAAACTRGATTTGAAGGGGGAAAGGGATCAAACCAGGCTTGGGAGTGATAAGCGATGGGATGGCAAGTCAGGGATCAAAGGGTAGAATATATTACTTTCAGACACTCTTGAGAGTCATGAAATCAACAGCAGCAGAATTCACACTGCTAGAGCTCAACTCTGTGAGTGTTTCTCTGACAGGATTTGGATGCTATGGAAGTATGGCCCATACCATTGACTAAATTTTAGACTTTTACTGTAAGAGTAAACAGCCTCTAAAAATGTATAATAAAGAAGAGAGCTTTCAATTTGGAATATACCAACAGTTTTGTTAAGGAAAGAAAATATGCTCAAATTCTCTTCAAAAAGCAGAAAACAAAGCTATGCAAAGAGTTCCAAACTCTGCAGTGGGTTCCTTACTTTGGCTTTACAGTAACAGCTTTACATTAGTCCAAACAGAAACTCAGATCACACATTTGAATTGCTGTTTTCATATCACCTGAACAATGATGGTGACAGGACAGAGCAGATTCCATTCACGGGTTGCCTTGAACTTTCCACTGTATGTTTATTCTGATGACTGAAAACTTTGTTTTTAACATTTCAAATGAAAAAGATAGCTCCAACTGCTTGTTTGTGACACAAACAGGAACACTTGCTTTTGCAGTGAAAAATGAGCTCATTCAAGTAGAATTAAATAGTTGCTGTAACAACAGAGCAATAAAATGAAGTCTAGAGATTAATTTTTCTATTTCAGGTTTTCTATATCTAATAAKGGTTCATCTCTCCTACAAGAACGCATACAAAGGTAATATTGACCTGACTGATAAAACTGACACAGAGCTGAACTTTATTGAAAGATGACCCTTTTATGTCAGCCTTTTAAGTGCAGCCAGCCTTGCAGATGTGGGAGATCTGAGGTCTCTGAGGTCTCTCACAGTGTGTTCTGGTGAAAATTGTTCATACAAAGGTGTCTGTTCATGGAGTGTWGCTGAAGGAGGCAATGTGATCACTGTGAGGAAGTGATTTCTTGTGTTTGCCAGCAGGTCAGCCTGGCCATTGCCCATTCAACTTCACTTCAGGAGAACTGCAGAAACTTTGCCCAGCTTGCCTTGGTTTCAGAGATACCTACCACAYCTGGTAGCTGCAGCAATAGCTTACCTCATTCTTTGTCTTACTGATTTTCGTATTTTAAATGTATTCTATACATCTTACAGTCACACCAAATTCATATATGACTTCCTGCCGTTTCCTTTTCCCCCTGACTGYTTTCCTGTTGGCATAACAAGCCCTTCTGGCACACAATACTGAGAAGGCAGTTTAAATGCAGGAGAACAAAGGTTTCACAATTTGAATTTTTCAGCTATGTACTTTATACAAAAGAGCGTGTTTGGCACATTTTCCATAGGGATTGAACCAAAGCCTGCTGTCTGCTGTACATTATTATAATGGGAAGTGTCCCTTTATGCGATCTTTAATATTTATTTTATAAGCTAACATTATGAAGGCTGAAACTCTGTCATTGCTATTTATACAATATTTGTGCTTTGGGATAAAAAAGAAAAGCATCTGCATAGAAAAGGCTTATGGGAACATTCATACACGAATATTTTTCATCCTGGGGTATGAAATGTGGTATATAAAAAGCATCAGGAAATCTTAATCCTTTTTATGCTTCAGAAGTTTCCTCCGGGCTTTAAATTCTTCTGACAGTGGAGACTGAACTCTTTATGAAAACATTAATGGTTAGAAAGGATTTTCACATTAAGTGAAATAAATAGTTGGATTTTATTCTGAAGAGATTGTATAGAGTGACTTGATTCACCTATTGCTTTTATGAACATTTGCTACAAGGATATAAACAGATAGGTGTAAATGTCAGGTCTGGAAAGGARCACTCTGTGGCAGAGAATCTTCCATTAACTTCTTCATCTGATTTAAGTATTTTACTGATCATACAGTTTGAATTGAAACAGCAATCAAGTAATACTTTAAATTTTTAAGATTATTATTGGGGATGGTGGTCCTGTGSAGGGCCAGACATTGGACTCAGTGATTCTTGCGAGTGCCTTCCTACTCAGCATATTTTATCTTACATATCTATTTTTTCTTTCCCGGTATTACTTCTATTTTAAAAAAAATCTCCTCAGCTGAGCAGCTATTTCTACCYGTTTTGCCCTATGTTGCAAGACTGATGTGCAACCTGTGTTCCATCATTTTGTTTCTACTATGTAGGAGGATATTTAAAGAAAATGAAAAAAATAAAAGGAGATTATTTCTAGATATGAGCTAAAAATACTGCAGTATACTTAGAAGATTAATGTGATGGCTGTAACTTAAAAAAATTACGGCAAAGAAACATTAGAGAAGGAAGCCACTCGTGCCGAATTTTAAGTCTGTTTTTAATTTTGTTTTTGCAGACTAGAGCTAATTTGTTTTGTTGCCTCTCTAGAATGTATAGCAAAGTCAAATAAATCTGAGAGTGATTGTTTCATAAAAGTAATAAATCTGGAGAGATTAGTGCTGAATTTCATGATCTCATCAGGATTTATTTCTTTCTTTTCGTTAATGAAAAGGTATAAAAATGCCAGTAGAACTCTTCCCCTTGTTTCTGTTCATGTCTAAATACAACTGGGCACAGTTTTTGTTAACAAGTTTTAAGTGTTAYTTGTTTCTCATTGAAATGCTTTGGTTTCTATTTGAGATTTGATATCCAGGTTCTTGTGCTGGTTTTGYCTGGGGTAGAGTTAGTTTTTTTCTCAGTAGCTGGTTTGGGGCTAARTTTTGGATTAGTGGTGGAAAGGGTGAGACGGTGGAGGTGCACAAGGARCTGGGAGGGGACRCAGCCAGGACAGCTGACCCCAAGTGACCAGGGGGATATCCMAGACYATATGGCATCTGCTCAGCAGATAGAGCTGGGGGAAGAARGAGGAAGTGGAGATGTTTAGAATTATGGTGTTTGTCTTCTTGAGTCACCATTGCATGTGATGGAGCCCTGCTTTCCTGGGAATGGCTGAACACCTGCYTGCCCGTGGGAAGCAGTGAATGAATTCCTTGCTTTGTTTTGCTTTGCTTGTGTGCACAGTTCTTGCTTTACCCATTAAACTGCCTTTAGTCAGTCCACAAGGTTTTTCTCATTTGGATTCTTCGATTATTTCCCGTGCCCCACTGGTAGGAGKTTAAGCGTGGTGCTTAGGTGCCAGCTGGGGTTCAAATGTGGCACTGCTTAAATCAGTTTTCATGAAAARCATAATCTCTGCCTGAGTATTTCATCTGTGTGTGGGTGACAATGATTCTTGGCTGCCATTCAGCACTTGCCTGCAGCTGTATGCTTACCTTGTAGTTCTTAGTCAGTCTGCTTGGAACTATATAAAATCACAGGTGATGCTAAACTGAAGCTGAGCTTGAAATTCTTATATTTAGTCTCCTTCATTCTGTTACTTGCATGTGCTTGGACTGGATATGCAGTTTGTAAAATAGGGTTGTCAAATTCTCTGTTTCTGGCTCTTGGGTGATCCTGAGTGATAAAGTAAGGCAGAGATGTGTTATTCCAGTTGCCTCTCATCACTGGGTACTCTATATATTGTACATATTTACACTTTCTTTCTGTTGCTTTTCAGAGCTGTCATTAACTGTGTTAGAGTCAAATTGCTRTTACTGTGAATTTCATACTCAGTTATTGATTTTCTCTTCTAGAACTTGTTCATATTGTATTTATTTATTTCTTAGTGCTTCAGTGAGGATTTTATTTCAGCTTCTACACTTCACTTCCTTATGAAATGCCTGTCTTGATGTTTATTTGTCTTTCCAATCATTACTTCTACTAGGAGACAGTGATGAGTAGTGGATTGGTAATACGGTGTGGCTCTTGGGCTTTGATGCTTGGTAGGATTTTCAAAACACAGCAATAAYAGGTCTCATCATCACAAGTTTGGAAAGAATATCCAGAACAGAAATAATATTTCCTGGGTTTTTTTTGCATTCAGGCAGCAAGGAATACTCTTTTGCTGTCCTCCTTTGCTTCCAAGCAGCTCTCCCTAAAAAGCAGGAAAAAATGTCACTTAGATCTGCAAACAATGTTTGTATTTTCTTATGGCTGTATTGCCCAAATGACTTCCAATGCAGAAGCCTCTTAGCCCATTTGCAAGGTGGTGTCTCTTGAAAGCAAGTGCAATGGGGGAAACAAAGAAATGCTAGAAAACACTAGAAAGGAAATTGTTCTTGAATGTCTTTGGTAGAATCAAGGAAACAAATGAATAATAAGGCTTTTAGCCAGGTGTGTTCACCTGGAACCACTGARATCACTCTTTGCCATCTGTCTGGCATTATGGGAAAACGTTTGGAAGGATAGTTTGGGGGATTAGCAGCACAAAATGAGGTGATAATTTTTATTCTGTACCCTCTGCTTTCACATACAAGTCCTTGAGGAAGGGAGTATTTTTGATTATATGTCCTTTTTCCCTTGTTCTGCCTGTTTTCACCTGAGCCCCTGCATTGGTGCTCTGGCTGAGAGCTTCCTTCASCTGTCCCCTACCTATGCCAGGAATCAGCCAAGAGACAGCATTAATTACCTCATGCAGTAAATTAGGTGAGATGGTTTGGATAAGATTCACATCTTTACATAAGTGAAAGTTGTTTTTTTTTATCTATAATGTTCCCTTCAGCAATAGCCTTTGTCACATCAGGTGGAGAACAGCATTCTTCTRTATGGAGCTCCTTTTACATATCTGAACCTTCATCCTAATTTCTACAACCATGAAAAAGAGGGAGGCAAAATACACTTCTGGTTGTGGTGTCCTGCAGTGTTGGGTTTGGCATTGCCATGTCCATTGTGCCTTTAACACATAAGTAAAATGACTGAGCACATTTGAGCTTGACCAAGCTGTCTTGTTCAGGCAGTGATGGGCCCTACAGTCCCCAGTGTAAGAGCTGCTCCTAGTCTTCAGTATTTTTAGTAGAAGACTTCCTTCAAAAGTTCCCCACTTTTACTCTGCTTTGTCACTCAAATACTGACAGCAAGGTAACTGAAAATGGATTTCTTTTCCACTTAGATGGTGAAATTTGAAATTCAGTGGAGAGAGTCAGGAGGGACCACAGAAGAAGTTGCACAAATAGTGTGATAAGCTCTGAAATGCCTCAGCAGAATATGAAATTGCTTTTGATCTACTCCTTRGTTGGAACATGCACAGAGATAGACTGCAGGAACACAGGTGAAATAGTGTCCCCCAGGCTGGGAAGAGGATGTCCTTCAACAGTACCTCCTTMTATGTTCACTCTCCGTTATTTTTCTTCCTCTTTAAAAACTTCTCAAGGTGTATTTTATGTGTTATTACCAGCATTTGGATGTAGGACTGACATGAAATTACTGCTTCTGTAGCCAGTAGTGCTAATGTGGGGCTCAGTACTTTCTTTTCTTTTTTAGGGAATAGTTCAGTGTGATGAAAAAATGTGACAACTTAAGTGGTGATACAAAGTAGAATTCTTGCCTATGTTATGTTATTAAGATTCAAAAAAATTCTCATGTAAGAGCAATAGCCCCAGGTGTTATTTGTAATTGATGCTTCTGAATTTCTGCTSTTAAACTGGACACTGCACTGTTAAAAAACTTGGAAGATTTTTTTCCTAGTTTAGAAAGAGAAAATCATATTTCAGTGACAAATAGGTTTATTTCTTTTAACTTACATGTCTGAAATATGCAGTCCACTTACCCAGGGCTTTCACTGTTTTTGCTGTTAACATCAAGAACGAAAGAGGGGTGCATGTACTAGATATTCACAAAATGACAAAAGTTCCAGCTATTACATATCTCTAATACTCACTTTGCACCTGTTTCTACTGATAATCTTATGGGCCTATAGACAAAAGCACTTGTGGTTTGGTTTAGTTGAATAAATTCCAGGATTTTTGTGAATAAAGAACATGTTTGTGTTTTCCAAACTTCCACAGCTTTCACTGTTTTCAGAGAAGAAGCTAGAGGTATAAGCTGACAGGTGTAAATATATTAGTCAAGGTTTGGAATTGCTATTTTATCACTTTCATTATTCCTTGCCATTTACAGCTGTAGTTACCTACTGTGTCTTGATGTACTGGAATTTAAAGCCAATTAAAATGCCAGACTTTTTTTTTTCTAAAAAAGTTGTAGTACACAAACAATTGGAAATAAAGTAATTAARTATAGAATGCACAGCCTGTTGTTTTAGATGATGCTGTGGGGAAAAATGTTGTCTACACAAATGACATTACTAGTAGTCTCACTTAGTCAGCCAAGCAGGATGAAAACGAAGAACAGTRAAGTCTAATAAAGATAAAGATACTAATAATGGTAGAGGTTAATAAAGATACACCATCTTAAACTTTCTTCCTTACAACTTTTGCTTGTTTCAGTGTCTGCTTCGACAATTATATTGATACTGCAGTGTCTGYAGTAAATACGCAAGTGAATTCTCTGGTTCTTGTTCTGAAGGGATGATCATTTATTCYTGTGTAACTTAATTGTCCTTGCAGGATCCACAGGGTTTCTGCCTGCTGGTAGTGAGATGATCACAGGTTGTAAAATGCAAAGTCTACTTTTTCACTTGAAGGCATGAGAATTGCAATGTTTTTTTTTGTTGTCCTCACTTTGCTTGTTCTGAAAATGAACTTAATATTCCTGTTGCATCAGCTTTATGTTTGCAAATTTTCTCTCCTCTTTATTAATGCTGTGGCAAGAGCACGTGACTTGTACCACACAAGTTTTACATGTCAAAAACTCTCCTAGCTTATCCTGAGGAGGAAGAGTAAAGATCTCCTACCTTTCATTGAGAGTTTTGCAAATGCAAGTCAGAGGTCCAGTAGTCTTGGATTGTTTTTCTCTGTTTTCTGGCACATGGAGAAGAGCATTAGTCATCTGCCTTATAGTTTTTGCCTGCATTTAAATGAGTTGCTTCACTTGTCTCYTAGCTGTTCTTGTGACAGCCTTTATTCAGGAGTGATGGGCTGAAAGAGGAACAATCTGCATTAAGTTAACTCTTTTTTACTGTATTTTCTGTTTCCTAGAAGTAATTAGTAATATTACATGACTTAGAAAGTAATTTAGAAGAGATTTTTGCTTAATCTGTGCTCTGATCTAGGCATTTCTGTTYCTTTGTCTTTTTCCAGCATTGCATTTGTTCTTGAAAATGAAACAAAAAATCTTGATAAATGATTTTGTGTAAAAGAAATGCAGCCTTCAGCCCATCAAGGTTCATTTCATCTGAAAAATGGAACTGAAATTTCAAAATGCTGCTTCTAGAACTAATAAAAACGTCTCTAAGGGAAAACATATTTATTTAATTCTCTGCTGCCAGATTTTGCTGGCAAACTTCATGTTTTGCTGTRTGATCCTGGCCAAGCTGAAAATTTATTTCAGCAAAAGACGGACAGTAGTTCTGTTGGGATGGAGAAAAGCTTACGGATTATGCTTGGAGTTGTGTTGAAACTCTCATAGTACTGATGGTCAAAGTAAATTACCCTTTTGCCAGTTTAGCTTGACTGTGCTTAATTACCTCAATTTATTGTGCTGTCTTTATGAAAACTTTCAGAGGAAAGCTGGTGGCTTGTTGGGGAGGTGTGTAAGGAATAATCTCCTTCCTTTGTGGAAACAGCTCCTCGATGTTTTGAGAGGTTGCTGCTGGATGCTGAGTGTGGGAGACACAGGTACACAGGCTGTGGAATACTAGGGCACCAACTGAGTGAGATGRAATAAAAAACTTCATGAACAGATATCCCTACTCTTCAATATTGCCTCAGAGGAATATGAATAATTCCTGGCCCCTCAAAGAAGCAACTGAAAATATGCATTCTGCATTCCATAGGACTTTAGTGCCCTCTTTCCTGTGTCAAGCTTTGATCACACTTTACATCAACTTGCTGTTATAACCAGGAGAACTTTGAGTTAGGCAGTAAAAATCTCCAAAAATGGTTAGATGCAGACTGAAAGGCTTGGCATTTGGATTTTTGGGGCCTAAGAACTGTGTATTAAAGTGAATGCTACTGGCTTAGGGATGTTTTGTAACATCAGGGTTTTTTTAAGATTTAATTTGGTTTCTGACTCATCTTTCTCAGCTCTTGACAAACTCTGCTCTGCTCTGAGACCTCACCTGCAGTGCTGGGGCCCCATGGGCCTGTTGGAGCAGGTCCAGAGGAGGGACACAAGTCTGAGWTTTGGAGCACCTCTCACATGAGGAAAGGCTGGGAGAGTTGTTCAGCCTGGAGAAAWGTCTGGGCAGACCTTACAGCRGCTTTCCCTTACCTCAAGGGTGCCTATGGGACAGATTTTTAGCAGGATGTGTTGTTGTAGGACAAGGTATAATGTTAGACAGAAGGAAGTTTTTTGAGCATGAGGATGTTGGAAACATCCACCATCATGGAACAGTTGCCCRCAGTTGGTGGATGTCTCATTTCTCGAATAGAAACATTCAAGGTTGGATGGGGCTCTGGGTAAGCTGATCAGTTGGAGATGTTCCTACTCGTTTCAGGGGATGGGACTAGATGACTTTTAAATGTYCCTTACAACCCAAATTAATCCATGATTCTACAGTTGTCCTCAAAATGCTACATTGCTTGTTCAAAGGCATAGGTTGAAATTTCTTTTTTACCCTTTTGTTATAACTTGGCAGTGAGTTGTGGCTCTTCTTGTGTATCCATGTCCAATGCGTAATTTTGCAGCATATTCCCTATTAATTCACTCATACCCTAGCGTGTTCCTCCAGTTTTGTGTGTCAGGTTTGRAGAACAACAGCCTGACCAGTAATGTGTATGCCATTCCAAGTGTCTAATGGAGCTCTGCTGTCTAATGAAAGAAAGGCAGGAGAATGGCCTTGCCACAAAAGTTTCAGACCTGTAAGTTAAGCAGTATTCAGCCTCAAAGAATGTACAATGTCTATATGTGCACAGTCATATCTTTTGAGTGCTTTGTCTTCTGCATCCAAAATCTATAGGATGAGCTTAGATCAAAATGTCATGCTGTAGTTGGCAACAGTGTGGGCCAGAAATTGACATTTTGTGCATTTTATTTTTAAAAATGGAATTTATTCCAAAAGCTGCAGTCATACTGTGAAGTGCCTTGAAAATAAATGAGTTGGCAAGTCCAGTTTTAATCTCAATCTAGATGGAGCTATGGACAGCAAGTTTTAAGATACACTCCAAGAGTTGTTAGGGCTGCTCTCCTGACAAATAGTTTGCAAATCAGTAGCTAAAAGTATTAATTATTCTATTATGTAATGTACATTTAGTGCTTCATGGAAGAAATGCTACAAATTCTGTTATAAATTAATAATAATACTAMATTTTTAATAACTTCCTTGGAGCAACTTTTACCAGTCTGTTTTTTTCATTATCATATTTGTTGCAGGCTTTAACAAATTAATAGCACAAGTTATTGCATAATGTTAAATTAAGAGAAATGTTCCAAATAGAACTGTCATTTACTGCTTAAAATTTGAAAATGTGCAGTGTAAAAGGATTCAGACGTCAGATGCCAAACTCAAATCATGGGCTGTTTATTTTGGGTAAGATGCATCTTTTCTAAACTTATGTAGTTTTGCACAATACTCCCTTGCTCTTCCTGTTGTTCTCAGCCTTAAAGTGCAAACTGGTACTGCAAACTAGAAGCATTTACAGCAACTCCAAATATTCAGGTAATTCAAGCAGAATCCCCAAACTAGAGAATGTAGCAACCAGAGAGTAAACAGCTGAAGTAAACACTGAATTTTAATATGACAGCTTCCCAGTCCAGTGTTAAAAGGCAGGGGACCYAATGTCCTGGAGTGAAGAGAGACAGGAGGGATTGCAGAGAGAACAAAGCTTCTGATGGGAAATAGTTTGTAAGCACTTACCTGTCAAGCAGTGTTGCATCAACACGAAAATATTGTAAGCATGAAGAGCTGAACTAGTATTSAAGTTTTAGCATGCTTATTTCCTTCTCTGGGCTGGTGTACGTATAAATATTTAGATATTTCAGTGTGATTCAGAGATCTGAGCTTTAGTCCTTCATATCAACCAATACAAAAACCATTCTCATTTTGGTCTCAGGCCTCAGATTGACAGTTTATTAGATTTATTTTGTCATAGCAAGACACATTATGGAGGAAAGGAAGGACGAGAAATGTTTTCTTCTGTAAAAGAACAGTACGGAAACACTACAGCAGTGCTGTAGTCAAATGAATCAAAATATTCTGATTATTTTTAATGAGTTATTTACAATAAAAAAGAAAAACACTGAACACCATACTGGCAAAGTCAAAGAAATCCCCTGTAGGWAGGCTAATTTCATCATATGAAAAAATAACACAGTTCTGCTGTGGCACTTAGTGATTGATAATGTCATGTGAGAACAAAGCAATTAGGTTAATTTACACAGTAATTAGTTTGTTGCTTTCTTTTTCTTTGGTCTCTAATGCCGTTGTTTAAAAAATTGAGCATGTGCTGTTGCAGGGGGTTTAATTTCACTAATTAAGTTCCAAATGCAGACATTGCAACACCTGCCTGGTAAGTGAAACCATTCTGAATTAATTCAAACCCTCTGGTTGTTTGAGAGGACACTCCCAAGGAAACAACACATGAAGGGTCCCCACAACTTACAGGGTTTCATCCCTGTGCACAGCTGAGAATTTCCTTAAGAAGTTACTGGCCTCTATTTATGCCAGAGGCACTTTTTGTAAGTTGTTTTCTGAAGCTGTACTTTGCTCAGGGGAGAAGGAGAGGTTTTGAGTCTTGGAAGGTGAGTGGTTCCTTAGAAATCTGTGCGCTTGTGAAACTCTCAGACTCTATTTCAAGATGATGGGGTGTGAGCTGTTTTCACTGAAGCAATCAATTAACACTGGTGCTGGAATTCTTGTGTTGTTTTGTTACTTTTGTATGGAWCAGGCTTCCACAAAGTTTCCTAAAAACTTTTTGGAAGACTACAGTGTAACCTTTAGAAAAACCTCTAATACATTGATATCTTCAAGAATTTATATCTGATTACATGATCTGGATTTCTTCATAAATTACGTCCCTGAATCCATTACATGCTTTCATTCCTTGCTCATAGAAGAGGGTTTAACATAAAAGCTCTTTCAATGTTAACATTAGGTTCCAACTATTCAATGTGGTAATGAAATTTTAAAGTTGCAGTTTCCTCGTRGCATATTTTTAGTTTGCTACATAAAGTAAGTGGATGGTTTCATCTGAATTTAGATGCAGCTGTTTTCTAGGCCTTATTCTAAAACCGTTAGAGGGAGAGATGCATTTCTTAAATCATAAATTTTCACCAAAATAAAAGTCCATTGGGTTGATTTCATTGAAGAGTATTGAAGGTAATCTCATTCACAAAGCTGTGTGATTGCTGAGCATTTTGGCGATTATATTCTTTTAACGACTTAAAATTTCACTGTCTGAAAATATAGAATTAATGTTAGATTTTATGGCTACTAGTTGGAATTTCTGAATGCCCACAGAGTTTTAACTASCTAATTTTTGTACAGGGCATCTCCTAACTGCTCAGCTCCTCTGACATTTTTTTCTTCTTTCTCTGAGTGCCTGGCATTTATCTGCCATTTAATACTGTAGGCATGTGCATTTTTGCTTATGGAGGAGTGTATGTGGCTGTAGCATGATAACCTGTAGGATGATCATTAGAGATTCTGTATGTGGTTGTAAGCCCTGGCATGGTCAGAATCTTAGACATTTCTATAATTGAACCCAACCCAGGAGGAGTTCCCTGATGAGGGGGAAGACAGGCRGGKCTTGGGATGTAGGGAAAGAGAGCAKAATGCTGAGGGTATTTTGGGGTACTTGCGTAAATATTAATTGGCCCTTAAATCTGACTGTTCCACATCTCAGTGAACCTCTTGGCCAACACAAGGTATAATGAATTGCTTGCTTGCTTCACAGAAGTGTTCTTGATGCTTAATAGCTCATCAAAAGATAATATCTTTGGTTAGGCAGTAATAATATGATTAGGTGCTTCTCAAGTATTTAAAAACCAATTTGGACAGGTCYTGAAGTGAGTGGCTTGTCTCCATTGTAAAGGATATGAATTTTCCACTTAATTTTCTGGTCTCACTGGAAGTCCATCTTTGCYGTTGTACCCATGTCTGTGAATTCTGCCTTGCACTAAGCAAATACTTCTTGAAAACCCTGCTGCCTTTTGTCTTTAAGTGGATTTAACCTTTCCTGTTACCGTAACTATCATCACATTAAAGCCTATACTAAGAGTTCAATGCCTTCTTATTGGGCATGGAAAATTATTTGCCCTTTTTCTTTTTTTTCTTATTATATTTAAAATATATTTTTTCTTATTATATTTAAAATATATTATATTTCTTATTATATTTAAAATACATGGCATTGATAGCAATAAACACTACCTTCGAGGCAGCTGCCAATTTGTTTTTAAGTAAGGAAACCTAATTTGGTAAATGAATGGAGTGCACTGCTTATGSTACTTGGAAGGCAGTCATCATAGCCAGTGATAATTGAGAGTTTCCAGTGATTTTTTTTTATTTTGTCATAATTTGAGTGTTTTATCTTGCATCTGCACTCCATCTAAGGGAAAGACTTAAAAAGCAAAGGTAAAATTTTGTTCTGCTCTAGCAGGTGACAGTGGTAAAATGGATTTCTCCTTCATTTTATCTCATTTCCCCCAATAGTATAAAATTTTCTGGACACATTTCAATGCCTGTCATAATAGATTAAATCAAAATTTTGTGGTTCTAGTCCCAGGTCAACTGAGTTGATGTGTTCCGTAGAGGGCATTTGGAGTGAGATTTGGAGAGAACACCAAGTGTCCTTAGCTTTRGCCTGTACTGCAGCAACATCCAGTCAGAAATGTGTAGTTTTTACCAACACTGCAGTGTCTGCAGGTAGATTCATCCTTAGCCCAAATAAAAGAATCACAGAGTTGGAAGGAACCTTAAAGATCCTCTACTTGTAACTCCCCTGCCATTGACAGGGACAGGTGAGCTTTCTTTTGTTTGTATCCCAACCANNNTGGGAGGGGGAGAGGATATAATTTAAAAAGACTCAGACTTACCAAAGTCTTAATTCCCAGCTGTCCTCATTTACTTTTGCTGGTTTGTCTGTAATGCTTTACTTACTACTGCACTGTTATTATTTGAAAGTGGAAAAGCCCCATTGATCTTTTCCAAGTAGCTGTTTTTTTGAACATTATCTGATTATTCATTACATTATCTTATTTTATCACATTTAACTTTTCCGTATAGATTCCAGGAGGAAGAAAAGGGCTGAAGTTTAAAATGTTGTTGATCGGGGGATAGGGGATAGATCAGGGGATATAAACAGAGCTCTTAACTCCTTTGGAGTTTAGAGAAAGGAAAGAAATGCTTAACAGGCCTTTGAAAGCTTTACTTTGCCAGCAGCTGAAAGATGGAGGGCTTGTCTTAATAATTTTTATTTTTTCTTTTTTTTATTTGATTCCATATTTCTTGCTCACTGGGTTCTAGCCCAAAGGATGTCTTTATGACTGTGATACAAACCTTGGAAAGAAAAGCAGTTATAATGAAAAAGGTTGACAGTCTCTTAACTTAGAGCAACACTGGCCATTAGAGTTTGTGTGCACRCTTGTGTGGGTGGAGAGCTTGGTAGTGACAGATACTGAACATTATTTCTCTGAAGGGCTGACCTTGAAAAATCATGGCATCAGTGTACCAATAAAGGCTATGCTGTTGTAAAAGCTGTAAAATTCAAACATGTGCCTTATGACATTGATGTACAAGATTCCAAGATCATATCCCTACAATTTCTGAAGCATTCTCTGTTAGAACAGAAACAATGTTGAAAAAGTGTGTGAGACAGAGGCAGAAATTTTGATGCCAAAGAATGCTAATATAGGTAACTAGCCAAATATTAAAGTTATCTTTTTATTAGTATTGCAAAGCCTGTGTTTCCAGAACTGAGCGAGGAGTATCCAATTTTTATCCTCCTTGACTAGATTTTGAGAACATTCAGGCACCTGGCAGTGCATTATTTTATATGACTGTTGTAGTATTTAGGAACATTCTTTTAAAAGTCTGTGCCTCAATTCTGCTAAAGATGGCGAGGGGCCTTTTTTAAACCAAAATATGTTAATGTATTTCAGTTGTAAAGTGATTGGGATAGAACATGTCTCTTTACTAGATGAGATTAGTAGCAGATCACTCAGGGATTGAGTCTGGGACAACAGTAGGGTTTCACAAGTAATGTACTTCATTTTTTAGGAGAGACACAGAATGCTTTTAACTGAATTTTGGAAGTCTTTGAGGTGGGCAGATKTTTCTCTAAAGATCAGAAGCAATTCCTCTTACATATCTTATGTGGCCCCAACACAGGGACCTATTACAAAACAGTAATTAATTGTTTTTCTAAAGGAGGAAAATCTGTTTACTGTTGGTGAAGAAAGAGAAAATCCAGATGGGAGAAAAAAAGCCAGGATTGAAGGCTCTCTAGATTTGTATGAAATAGGATTTCAGGATATAACCTCTCTATGAAACTAGAAACATTTTCTTCTAATGTAAAAGGATGTGTTTCTGATGGGCCAAGCTATGGACAAATAAGAACTACTTGTTTTTCTGAAAAATTGATGAAGACCAAATTTATAGGTGTTAGAGTATGTGTACGTCTTCTGTAAATATATAAATGTGGATATATAGATATACACACAGCTATAACAATATATGTGTACATATACATGGTATCTTTATTCATGAATATATATATTACATACAGCTGCACACTTAGAGGCTGGAAATAAGTGTTTAAGGCTTTTTCTAAGACCCTGCTTTGGAAGATAAGCTCTCAGGGRAGAAAGAAGGTGTGTTTAGCTCTTYTCACAGAGTCTGGGGTCTTTTGCTCTGCTTTCAGAGCCTTCCTGATGCCARCACTGTTACATGGGTTCTCTTCTGTTAAGCTGAAATCAAGAGAAGCAGACTCAGGGGAACCAATTGTATTAGTTTAGGCTAATTCAGCTTTAGCAACATCTTGAGCACTGCTGATGAAAACTAAGAAGATTAAAGTCCACATAATCTGGGGATCTTTATGTAAGTGAAGTTCAAATTACCATAAGCTCTTYGAATCATTGATCCAAGGATCAGAAGGGAAGAATAACTTAAACAAGCTCAAGCTGCAAATCCATGTCTTTGGGTCGTCTCCCCCCTTTTTTTTTTCCTTTCCCCCCTTTTTTTTCTCCCCCTCTGTCCTTCTTTTTTCCTACTTTTTATTTATTTATTTATTTATTTATTTTAGTAAAATCCTTTTAAGAATTTTGTAGCAGAAGAAAATTGGGTTTATTCTACCTTCCTAGGAGAAGCAGGTTTCAAAGGAGCTGCACAACTGGGTCTCACTCAGTTAATGTGTGGTTGCATGGGATTGATGAGGGCTATTAAATGCTAAAAGCCACTGATTGATTATTTTAATGCTAGCATACTATTTCAATAAAGACTGCTTTTGAAACAGAAATCTGCCTTAATGGCACTACCGTTTTACTGAATGTGGATATTGTAGCTTCTGATTTTTTGTATCAATTAGAAATGAGGGAATTGATCTGTGGTGCTCAGTGAATATGTCTTGATGCAAAAGAAACATGCCACGGTAGCATCAAGTTGCACACCTTTTCATCCTATTTAACATTTACAGATTTGTAACAACTTTTCTGTGGATTTTCTGACCTCTTGGTGGCAGTAMTTCTGCTAACATTGTGTCCTTTTCTCTCTTGTCATTTGTGATCCCTTTAGATGTAACATGCAGCTCAGTAGTAAATATTCYACAGGATTTTGGTTTATATCACTTGAGCAATTTGGATTACATTCTTTCTCTRTGTCATTGATCTAGACGACTGAGTAGAGTTTAAGTGTGCTCTTTTTCTGTCTCTGGTCTTCATCAAACAATATGAGAAGCACTTGTTATCTGGSAAGTGATGTCTGTAATACCTGAGAGAAAATTAGCATCATCTTCCAACCACTCTATTCGGGTGTGATTTGCTGCTGCATCCCCAGCTCACCTGGGACATTTTGGAATAGGCTGGCTCTTCCCTCGCTTAGGAGTCTGCCTGGCATTCCTGTTTTGAGCCTGGAGCTTCATGGCTGCCTAGCTGTGCTCAGGGCTTTGAGGGGCATCTCTGTGGGATGGTATTTCAGTGCACATCATCACCTGTGACATCTTGGAGACAGCATGGAGAGGTCCCATCCAATTTGTCTGTAGTGACACCCAAACCGTGCCAGGGAATCATTTGGAAGAGTGATAATGGTCAAGCCATTTCAGAARCATTTTGAAACTGACTTCCAGCTCTGAACATTTTCAGGTTTGGTTTTATTCAAGCAGGAGCTGTGCCTAAATGTATGTCAGGCAAATTTGGAGCTCAGACTGGAGCTGTGTATTGAAAAGTGACCAAATTGCATTTCTGAAATATTGTATGTTKATAATATTATATAATCAATGTTGTCACTTAAAGGAAATATGTTGCCTTAGTCATTAAAATAGACCTTTTGAGGCGTTTTTCCAGTAGTTGAAGAAGTTTGTCACAGATAACATTTGCCTGTGACATGTTTTTATTATAATAAATATATCTTAGGAAGGTGGAGGGGTCTGGCCATCTGTAAGGAGCTCCTGCATTACCAGTCAAGATAGAACCAGCCTCTACTCCAGCTTCAGAGGCTGTTTTACTAATGTAGTGAAACTTCTAATTTTGGAAGAATTTTTTTTCCCCTTCTGAATCTCTACTGCTGCTTTGAGATGAATTGCAGTGGATTATTGTAATAATAATGTAACAGACCACCTGGACATTATTAATAATGAACTTGATGAAATACCATTGCTGGAACGAACTTTAAATGAGCTGCTTTTTTTCTGCAGCAAGTAGAATGAGTTGTATCAGAGAGTGAAGAGTTTTTCTGTCACAGATCMGTTAAAGTGCCTCTGAACTGTCAGSAAGGACTGTATAATCTGAGTGCTCACAGTATACCAACTAACTCTGAGTCACCAGTTTCAAGTAGCAATTGAGTCAGATTTTAAACCCTTAAGACTGTGAATGGTAATATGTTATTATGGTGCTTTTCATCATTTAGAACAAGATTCTRTGTTTGAAAAGATGGTAATTTTGTGTGTTGAGCAGTGTGGTATCAACATAAAGCCCACTGAAGTAATGGAGAATATTTTCTTCATTTGAAATTCAGAATTGCTCTATTTTCAGTCCATCAATAGCCTACATGTAAACACTGTATCTCTTCCATGTAAGAGAGGAGGATGGTTTTCCAAGGGTACTGCTTCTTTCCTCATCACTGGGGAGCTGGTGATACCAGGTTATTCTACCTGATTATGTAGAGTAAAAGACTCCTTCTGGGAGGCAGTACATCTTGAACTGCTCCTTTCTCAGTGCCAGGATGGGACCCTTAGAGGATGCTTGTAAAGGAGTAGGAGAAAGATGAAGCTTTAATGAAACTTAAAAAGTGAATGTGCAGAATACTCTAAGGAATAATCCATCTTCTGGTCTGCAGGCACTGGGTGGAAGAAGAGATGACCTTGTTTAATCTTACTCATTTAAAGTAACGTGCTTTCCCGAATACTTAAATTTTATTCAAATGCAGATGTTAATAGTTTGRATATAGCTTCATTTATAAATCTTTTAAAGTGGCCTATGTTATGATACTTCAGTTTCACAAGTTGTTTCTTCTTAGCATGATTTGTACCTGAGCCTTGTCTAATAAAGGCTGTAAACCAGCATTGTTTTAATATCCTTCAATCATAAGCAACTTTACCATCCACCTCAGATTTTTATTTTAAAGGATGCAAAATATTCTACTCAAAGAGGTTTTAATGCATTTTAAAGTCAAAACAAACTATTTTGTTTTGAGTCTTGAAAAGCCTGAGATTTTAGTTCCATTAGCCATCATGAGWGGTCTATATATGTGCTCTCTGTGRTACTTTCCTTGATCTAACATGTTGTCTTTACTGCATATTGCATAGCTCACAAAGTACAAAAATGAACCATCCATAAAAGATAGTTATAGTATCCTAATTTCCAGTTTTTTAGTTGGGCAATGGGAATTGCTTGTCTTACGAGATCACATAAATCTGTTTTTTGTCTGTAGATCCTTGAAACCAAAGCTAAGGAAATTTTATGTGGAAAAATATTCTTTGTCCTTCCAAACTGTGGCAGAATCAGTTTTGTGTTGCATAAWAATTCAAATGGAACAGAAAATTGGAACAATACTTTAAATGAATAATAATTGTCATTTTCTTCACTGCTAATGCTAGCATCTTTAATTGTGCTGAGTTAATTTAGTATGACTTTCTAACAGAGTTGTTCCCATGATGAAGATAACTTGCTTTGTTGTTRAAGGAATAATGGTCTTTCATTACCTTTAAAGTCCGTCAAAATCTTCCTGAATTTTTCTACGTTTTTAATGAATTCTCAATCACTAATGTTTTTTTGTTTCATGTTCTGCTTATATAGCTTTAATAGTAACTAAACTTAAGAGTGAGTCAAGATTAATTAAATTCCAAATTCCATTTCCTACAATAGCAGGTTCATCTTATGTCACTGGGACAGCCCAGAAGGGAGCTCTTTTTTTTTTTTTTTTTTTTTTTTTTTTTTTTTTTTTTTTTTTTTTTTTTTTTATTTGTTTGGAAGTTTTTTTTTTTTTTTTTTTTTTTTTCAGTTTTCTTTTCTTTCTAAGTTTTAAGTCAAAGCGCATGGAAGATTGTGATTTGATTTAGCTTCTGAAAGTGCATGACAGATTCATTTTTTTGTAAAGCTGAACTGAAAGAAAATAGACCTGTACAGTTTTGCCCACAGGATATTTTGTTTTAAGAAAATGGCTTTCTTTTGAAGGGCATGAGCTAGAGCATGGTTTTAATTCCTGTAGAATATGGTACTTTTATAAATGTGTATTTTATTGCTAACACCATATGGCTGTATGTACATTATAAAGGCTGTTCATGCTAACAGGCTCAAAAAGCAAATGTATCTTTAAGCTCAGAGAAACTATTCCTTCCCCCTCCCCTCCAAATTATTAGTTCTTTTTCATATTTAATGTTGATCTGTCTGTTTTCTCTTACCAGGAATCTATCCCTGAAGCTGTCAAAGGAGGTGGAGCAAGGAGAAGCCMGGTACCCTCGTGTCAGCCAGCTGGCTGGCAGCCCATCCGTGGAGTGGCCTTTCCCTGCTCTGGAAGAAGGTGGAGGMATTGAATCTTTGCCCTTCAGATTGATGCTCCAAGACTGCACAGCTGTGAAGACATTGCTTCTGAAAATGAAGAGGGTTCTTCAAGAGGTAACCACTCACTCATTTATTGGATTAGTATCTTTTGGTMTTAACAAGCTAGGCAGCAGAAAAGGGTTAGTAAAGTTTATGAACTTGATATGTCTTTTGTCTTGGTGCAGAAGTGTAAATACTCATGCCTTAACATGGTGAAGGTCACCAAGTTTATACTTTAACAGAATTTAACTGATGCTGCCATTTTGATGTTCAGAGTGTAGCACTTCTTTTGAGCTTTTACCAAAAAGGGGGCAGAGGAGGCCAACTGCTTTAGGTCAAAATACGTTGTATTGTTTCTTCCTGTGTTTTAGAGCTTTCCAGTTTTCTTGCTACATTTGTGAGCCATTATGAAGTCACACACAATTTATTTACAGGAGAGATGCAGAGGAAAAAAAAAATCTCTTAAGTAACAGTACTAAAAGGGTGCCAGCTTCAGTTTGTAAATGGAATCAAATTTTTTAGGCCATTCACTACGCCATTCTTAACGATTTCAAGAGTCCTGGCTTGTCCTCTCCTACTATATTCTCCTACTTCCCTTGTGGACTGCTGTTGTTGCTTTGAAAATTTTCTTTTGTGTCTGTTTCTCTTTAGAATTTTAGGACAATTATTTGGACTTTTTGGGGATTTTTTTTTTTTAACACTTTCCAGCTGGGGAGCCTTTACTCAGTTATGTGTTATGTACTTTCATCTTTGTGTTAGTGAATTGCAGTTTGCCTTACCKTTTTAATCTACAAGAAAGATTTTTTTAGTTGTCGTTTTTTTTTATCCATATAGTCCATAGAAATACAGAATAATTTAGGTTCARAGGRCTCGCTGGTGGTCCACCTTCTCTRCTCAAAGCAAGKCCAACTCARAACAGTTGCTCAAGTCCTTGTCCACTTAAACTTTTAGTGCCTTAATGGGTTCTCTACATCAACTCTAGGCAGCAGTTCAAATATTTGACTACATCATTGTAACTTTTTTCCTTAAGATGGAAACAGAATTTCTCTGTGTGAAACTTCATCATATAATGAAGACCAAAAATAAGTTGGGGGGTTTTACTGCTCATGTCTTGGTCATCTGTATCTAAATTCAACCAACAGTTGTCCTATCTGAAAAKGTTTGTTAAAGGTTTAGACCTGGTAATTTGCAATTATTCCTGTAAGCAGCATGTTTTTGCTGGATGGCAAGCCCTAGACTTTCTAGTTTTCTTCAGTTCACAAGAAGCTTGATTTGTGCTGTATGGATCCCTACAGCACTTCTGGTTTGCTGAATTCAGAATTGAAATTATTAATTCTCCATCAGTTACTTCTTATATAGTGTGAGAATATAGCATGGATTGAAAGGATTTGTGGCCTCATTGTATGTGGAAATAAATTAAAATTATGATATTATGTGACATAGCAGTTATAGCATTAAACTGGTAGCATTAGCAGCATTCTCTGTTGCTTCAAGTCTGAATAATTCTGTTACTCTCACAAAAGTGTGATGGTAAGTGTAAGAACTTTAATTTTAACTTACACAGTTCCATTAAACTTGTGTAATAATCTACTGTTATTTTCTGTTTGGAAATATGTTGTACCTTTCAGTACTTTAAGAACATTCACCAGGTGATCTCCACAAAAGGAACAYGAGGTATTTTGTGTGAGTCACCGGAATTTCCTGTCCAGGTGCTAGTAGCTCCTTCTGCAACTCATTGATTCCATTTTTTCATCTTAATCGTTCAGTCTTTTACTTATTTGTTCTTTTGTACTGTATAATTTTCATCTTCCCAGCTGACTGTAGCGCAGTGTGTTGCTGTAAAAGTTTGCTTTTCTTTTTGTCTTGCCCTGTGCAATCAAAATGCCCTCTTTCTAATTCTGCATTTGGATGCAGATATGTGCTGTACTTTACTTTCCTGCTTTTCAGCACCTTTGAGATGGAATATCTTGGCAGTGTTACACATTTGCTGATCTRTGTGCTACAACAACTCTTACAGGGCTGGAATGAAGTGACCAATCTGATGATGAGTGAAAACTTTTGCTCTCCTAGGTTGTTATTTCTATTACAGTTTTTAATGAATGACTTGTCTAATATYGGTGATACAAAAGAGATGAGGAATGCCATAAAATGGGAGTGTGCTTTTTAGCAACTCCACCTGAGAAACACGTTTGCTATGTAGTGCAGTATTGCAGTTCAGCTGATAAAAATACATGTACTAGTTCTTCAAACAAATAATGCRAAGCTCTTTTTAAGGTTTACATAGTTTTCATGGTTAACAAACCAGTTCACTACACAGTGATGTTATTCATGGTATAATTGCAGAAGAGTGAAACAATAGTACCAATAAAATATTCACAGCCTTTAAAACACATTAAAATGCTGAGAATTAAGCCAAAACCGCAGAATATGACTCAGAAGAACTTGAGTAACTACCCTGAACAACCAAAGAGAAGATGACCTTGATATATATTAGAAATGTATAYTGAAATGACACAATTTGATTATCTTCAGAAATTCAGGCATTTATGCATTTATGCCACTTTTAAATTATTAGTGAATGATTACAGGAAAATATAATCCCATAAAATTGAAATATTATATTGAAGAATTTGATAAGTAAGTCATCTGAGCATTTTTAGCAGACAGTTTCCATGGAGAAGATCCCCTACTTTCATTGCAACTAGATGTAWTTCCTTCATCCAAAAATCACTTCTGCTCCAACCAATATTACAAATCAAACTCAAAACAGTACAGAACACAAAACATAAAAGAAAAATTCTTTCTACCATGGAATGCTCAGGCATTTTTCGATGTAGGCCAACATAGTCTCTGGCAGACTTGTATAGAATTGAAATATTTTATGCTTACAAGAGTGTAAAATAAGATTATATATTTATAAAAATAATAATATGTCACATGTTTCCATCAACTTAAAAATATACAAAGCATACAAACTTCGTGGGGAAAATTGCATGGGTTATCAGAAAAAAGTTGCAATATTTCTGTTTTATAGCTGTTATTACCCATAGAAGAAGGAATTACAGTAGTGTACACCTCTTTATTGAAGAATAACATGCTAATTGAGTTAAAATATTAGCCCTGTTATTCAATGTAATCCTTCTTCTTAAGCACTGAGCACTGCTTCTGAGGAATAATTTAATTATGATCTGCCAAAATGTAATACTAGCTAGTAAAATATGCCTTTTTTGGTTGCAGTTGCTTGTAATTGAAGAATCTAAATGGAAAAATTGCATACAATGTATGCTGTACTGTGCTGCAGACTTACAGGCTTGTTATTAGTCTTATCTTGAAAGGGGAAATTGAAGACATGACAGTAACTTTCAAGACTGAGGAYGTTATTTAGTAAAAGGCTAATGAATGATCATTCAATTAAGAGAATTAATTACCTTTTCGCTTTCAGTCAAAAAGCCTTGAAAATGTGTGCTAATAATTCTTTRTGGTTTTGGCCATGCAAAGCTCATAAGGCATCTGCCCTGGTGTCCGCTGTCCCCTGGTGTTTTGGGAACTCAGAGAACAAACCTGATAACAGTCTGGAGTGCCCTGGCAAGCGAGGAAACTTGGTGATTCACCAAGCGCTCCAGAAAATACCTCTRATTCTCTCCAGCAGCTTTTTCTCTTGGATTTCCATTTCTGACAGACAAATCTGCAATTAATGGTGCAGCCAAGACTCAKGGGCTGCATCGTTTCATGGAAAAATATTGCCAGAGATTATCAACATGGACAGCTCAATAAAAGCTTCTTCAGCATAGGAGGCAATGCAGGCTGTTGTGTAGCCTGCCCATGATTTACAAGTAGTTAGTGGTCTCCTTTTCTCTCCATCTCTATTTGGATTTTATCGGGTTTTTTTTTCCTCAAAGTCTACCAGATGTTGACTTTTTTTTGTCAGTAATAACTCCTCTCATTTAAAAGAGAAAAAAAAAAAGAAAATAGGAATTGGATGGATAATACATAGTGGACTGAAGGAAGTGATTTTTTTGTCTTTAAAAAACATAGTTTAAGGCCAATTCCATACTGGCTAGCAATCAGACTACAAAATATCCAAACAACAATTAGCTTTCTCTCGATACTTCCCATTGTCCACTCCTAGGAAAGGAATTCTTTACCTTCTGCTTTCTTTACCTTCAGACAGGTCTTTCTGCTTTGAATGGCTCTTCCGCTTAATCTGTCATTTTTTTCTCCCCCATTTTTGGGGGAAAGTATMGAACAATTGATGTTCTACACTTTTTGTGATTTATAACATTGCTGGTATCTGATTGTGTATAGCCAATGAGCTTCTAAAACTAGACTGTAGCCTCTCTCACTTACTGCTATGAACAATAATGAATATAAAATGCCTCTTAACCAAGCAATATGTTGGCTTTCCTGTACTCTTCCAGATGAGAATGAAATKATTTCCATCTGTTAACTTTTTTATGGCTTGAGTTATAGCTGGCTTAGGCAATGTTGAAGGCTGGCTAATCGAGGGACATTTAAAGGCTTTGCCTCTTCTAAAGTCATTGATAGARCATTTCAGGCAGAGACATATGAGCAAAACTTGTATGGTTTTGGCTTTGTGCCTAGCAGGAGAAAGTCTTTATGCTGAAATAAACATAATGGAAAAATACAGTTGTATCGGGAAGGAATCTATTTAGTCAGTGATAATGGGGTTTTGTTCAAACTTTATATATTAAGCTTTTTGATTAATTTTATTGAGTGCCGTAATAAAAAGAAAATCTTTAGGCTTGTCGAAACAAGGTCGTATTTTCCCTGTATTCTTTATGAAATATATAGTTTATCAGCTACATAATTCTACTTTTAGATGTTTTTATGAGGCTATCAGAAGTGACCTTACTGGTTGCTAATCTAGAAAAGGAAGATACATTGTCTATATGTTTGTGTAATTTGGAATATAAATTATTTGGCCCATGGTTTTTTTTGGAGCCCTGCAAAACACTATTCAGGCTGTGGAGCTTTAGCTAATTACTACAATTAGCAGTAGGATTAAGTCACTTTGGACATATATTGCATACTGTGTTTTACTAATTAATCATTTATTTGACTGAGGGAAATTGCAGCTGCCTGTGGCTGTCATTAAAAGTTAATGTGTCCTATACAGCGTCTTTAGATTACGCTTGGAAAAAAAAAAAGAAAAAAGCCTTGAAAAAAAGAGAAATGTGGAAAATTTTGTTAAAATTGCTATGAGACTGGCCATAAGGGTTGCCTGAGATTAGTGGGGCAGAGTGATACCACTCAGGCTGTAATTAGTCTGTCAGCTATCACTGGCTGCATTACTTCTCCCCATGCATCTTTCACCTCATCAGTGAAATAAGCATAATTACAGAGTCCCCTTTTATGCTGCACTTGCAATCCACTGATGGAAAGTACTGATGAGAGAGAGCTAATTGTTGTTTGGATATTTTGTAGTTTGATTGCTGGCCAATATGGAATTGGCCTTAAACTATGGTTTTTAAAGACATTAAATCATTTCCTTCAGTCCGCTCTCAAATGTATTATGTTTGCTGATATTGTGTTAGTCAGTCTAGGAACCMATTGCAAGTTTAATACACTATAAAATACTGCAAGTTTTCTTCCTTTAAGTAACTTTGTAATTAACCAGTCCAGCATTGCTGATTTATGCAACAACTTTGCATTAAACRTAGTCCTTTTATCAAGTAATTCATGCTGGAAATTGGTAATTCCTTCATTTCATGGTRTGTTGACACTGCATATACTCATAAATTTAAATAACTAATAATAAAAATGTACTAGATTTAGTAATAGAATTTAAATTTATCACGTTAAATTGCTTCTTCACTTGGAAATATACATTGGCATACCCGTGCCCAGCTGCTTATAGAGACGGACAGAACACCCCATTGTTGAAATCTGTGTGTTTTTTTTCTAGGAATATATCTCAGGTTAATGGAAAATATTGGGAACAAGTGGATACAGGGAGCAAGTGGATRTAATCAGGTGTTCAGTTTGCCAGTGAAGTTGTTTTTTTCTAAGATTATCCATTATAAGGTATTTAATAACAATGAACAACCCCAATTTTAGTTATTTAGTTAGACATTCTCAAGGGACAGGAGCACTTCTGCACATTCCGCGTGATGGCACTCAAGAGGAACTGCTCCATGACTTTCCCTGGCACCAAGCTGACAGGCCTGAAGTTTCTGGGACCCACCTTCCAGCCCTTCTTGTAGAAGGGCATCTCATTTGTTAACCTTCAGTCAACTGGGACCTCCCTTGTGAGCCAGGACAGCTGGTAAATGATTGAAAATGGTTTGTGGAGTTCTTCTACCTTCAGTACCCTTGGGTGGATCCTATCTCGCYTCAYAGATGTGTGYGTGTCTAASTGGTGCAGCAAGTTGCCGGTCATTTTTCCTTGGATTGTGGTGGTTTCCTTTTGCTCTCTGTCTCCCAGCTCAGGGGTCTGGGTTCCTGACAGCAATTGATCTTATTACAAAATATGGATGCAAAAGCCGCATTCAGTTCCTCATCCTTTGTTTCTTTGTTTGCCCCCACATCCAGTAAAGGCCAGAGATTCTCCTTAGCCCTCCTTTGTTGTTAATGTATTTATAAAAACTTYTTTTTGTGTTGTTTTATATGGCAGTAGCCAGCTTAAATTCTCATTGGGCTCTGACCCATCTAATTTTTTCCCATAATAATCTCATGAACTCTTTGTAGTCCTCCTGAATTTCCTGCCCCTTTTTAAAAAGGTCTCAGACTCTTTTATTCTTAAGTTTCAGCTAAACCTCACTGTTCAGACACACTTCCCTGGTCGTCTTCTCTGCCAGCTCATCTTTTGGCATGTGGGGATGGTCTGTTCCTGTGCCATTATGATTTCTTTCTTGAAGAATATCCAGCCTTCCTGTACTCCTTTTCTCTTAAGTATCTTTGTTCTTTATAGCAGATGCTCCTGGACAGTGTGTTCAATTGCTGGMACTCTGTGAGTTCTTTAGAGTGTGAGGTTACATGCTGGGATGGGCACACAGCTTTGGATTCCTGTGGAGTCCCACTAATCCWGGCTCAACAGAAAGATCTGAATTGGTTCAGCTCTGTTATCAGTTTGTCATTGCTCGTGCTCACATCAAAGTTCTTTTGAAAGTGACCTTCATAATGTTTTTGAGCTACACTTTGACATTATCAATCTGAAATTCATACTCTTAATTTTTAATACTGAAAATGGATAATTCCATTTCTCTGTTTTTGTTCTGTTTATTCTGCCACTGATCTAGTAGCTTCATCTTTGTGGATTACATGTGTCTATGTGCTCCAGCCTTAYTGAAACCAGATTGACCATGAAACATGCCATCTTCCACATGTRGAGGTGGTGGTGATAGAAGTGTCTACTCCATGTGTTTAGATGAGTTCTTATTTCCTCTCTGGTTTCCTGAATGGAGCATTTTCCCAAGGCTRTTCAATGTGCTCCAGGTCAGCATGGATTTGCATAGAATGTGCCCCAGCCTCCTCAACATGCCAGGTCTTAGCAGCACCTTGCAGAGAGGCATTAAAAATAGTAACCCTATTAATCCATAATGTCCCTAGATCAGCAGGTTCTGTGCCATTGGCTGTGAGTCACCTGTGGCTGAAGACCATAAAATGATAACTGTTGAAAAACTGAAGCCATTTTTTTCATTTAATGCTTCTATGGTTTTGATCAGTTGCTGCAGGCCAGTCAGCTGAATCCCACTCCTCACTCCTTGGCAGTGGAGCTGATCACACCAATTGCATTTTGTGATAAATCTACAGATGCCAAAAAGTGCATTGCAAAATAAAGAGCAAGCGGTGGAAGAAATCCAGAAYGTCTGCAAGAGTCTAGAGAAGGAATTGATTATAGTAAGTTGTTAGGGYTCATGAATAATTTGAGTTAAATGACAGAAGGTAGATGGAAGAATTTCTCATAAGAAAATGTATAATACTGCCAGATCAAACAAATTTCCCAATAAGCTATCCAGTTATCCAGTTTTTTTTTAAGGAAAATAAATGAAAATAGGAGTGGGATGAGATGAGTGAGCACAGCACCTAAACTGAACCATAATTGATTCTTCTGCAAATTTATTATAGTTATGAAAATACCAACGTATCAAACAGTTTTGTAATTTACAAAGAGCATTTCATATGAGATTTATAGCTGGTGCCATTACGTTTTAAGTCCAACAGGTCAAAACCAAAAAGAATAATCTTCATCTAAATAATCTCTCAACTTCAGAAGCCAACAGGTTAAAACCAAAAAGAATAATCTTCATCTAAATAATCTCTCAACTTCCGAAACTGTGCGGTCCTGTGTTCCCTCTATATTAAGATATTTTTCTTCCTTATGATATGTTTCAGAGCTTTGCCTGATGCTGAAAAATGGCTGGTTCTATAGATAAAACAGTAAAACTGGTAATGTGTGACTGTTGCTGTGAATGGATGTTCAAGAAGAATAAAATAAGAATGTGGATATAATACTCGGGTAGTGGAGTGCCAGCTGTGCACATAGTTACCCATTTCACTATTTGTGTTCATTCATGACTGTGTAAATGATTCTGCAGAATTTAGATTTGAACTCTTAATTATCCCTAATGCCTTGATCATCCAGAATTGCTGAAACAAGCGTTGGTGTAGTAGCAGGAGAAATTCTCATAGTTTGTAGTGTAGTTGGATCTTGGCACATCTCTGTGCTGGGGATTTGTTTAATGTTTTTTTTCTGCGCAGTGCATTTCTTTGTGGCCCAGGTTGTCAGAACAGTGCTGATCATTTTTCTAGAGAAAGAAAGAAAAGATATGGGAAGTGCTGATACATCATGCTTACAACTGAGCAACCTGATAGTAGATGTTGTCTCTGCTCACTGCAGGGGAGTTGGACTGTTTTGTGATTCCATGATTTTGACAGAAAATAATCGTGGTGATTTTGTGCAGTCTGGCTCCACTTGAATTCATGAAGATGAAGTCATTTGTTTGAAAGCTTACATTATGAATCGCAATGACAGAAAAGTAACCAGKTTTTTTTGAAAAGGATTCAGAAATTGCACAACAGGGACATATCCTACACCTGGTTTTGTAATTGTTCAGAGCCAGTTGGTAGGCACATGTATTTTTCCTGAGCATGTGGTGTATCYGAAGAAATATTTCCTATGTCTGATAGTCGATATTTCTCTCCTCTGTGTACCTAAGTATTACAAATACTGCAGTTCTCTGCCTCTGGTCAGAGCCTCAGCTGGATGTGAAATAGCACAGGTGCATTTAATCCAGCTGGTACTTGGTGCCTTGCAGAATGCTGCACTCACAATTTTTCTTTATCCTCACATTTTTGTGTTCATGGTGAGTTCCCTTTACAGAGACCATAATCATCCATGTAATTAAAAGCATGCAAACCTAGCTCATGCCTAGGAATTTTTTTAGAATTCAAATTGAAAACTCTCAGTTTTCCCTCCTGGATTCAACAAAAAATTATTGGAAAATGGTCAGGTAGAAGCAATATCTTCATTTGCAAGCTTAAGAGGAAGATTTTTCTTTTTTCGCTTGAACTATTTTATAGATTTAAACCAGTGGTGAAATAAGTTCTTAAATCTCCAGTGTGTGGTCATACCAGCTTTGGTCATTGTGTAAAAYGTCTGCTGTTAATAAACATCTGGTAGTAGCACAAGCAGACAGTGTTTGTGTTATGAAAATGAGTGTTTTTCTCACTGGTCTCCAGCACTCTTTTTGCCTCCCCTCTCCTCACTTTGTGATGCTGCTTTGGATCAGTTGRTGTCTTAAACTTGTAGTCCTGCCCTCGAGCACAGTGCTATGGAGCAACAATTGCTTTCAAAATTCAGATTGGCACGGTGCACATAGAGAGAAACGGTTTAGTGTGTCTGGATGTTTTAGAGCTAAAAGATTGAATGAACATAATCACTTAATATGTAAGCAAATCTCCCACATGAGCGGGACCTTTCCTGATTAGCCCCATCACAAAGAAGAAATTTGTATTCTTTTTGTGTAGATTGCTTTTATRTTGAAACAGAGATTAACCTTTTTGTAATATTCACACTGAACATTCACAGTTCAAGATAACCCACGATAAAAATATTGCTAATCATCTGACTATTGTAAAGCCAGTTAACTATCACAAGTGTGTGCTGTCTAGTGTTTTATTTCATCCAAGCTCTCCTTCAAAGTTCATTGAGGCAGTGGAGAGCTCTGCCTTGACGTTAGTGTGAGCTTTGGACTCCCTGAATGAGTAAAACACTGACATCAAAATGGATTCATACTCACAGGTTTTGTTTGTATGTGGTATCATTGTAATTCACATTCTGCTGGACCTGACTGTCTTTTTTCATTGTGATTGTGTGTGTCTGTGGGTAAAATGTGGGTCTTTAGCTGTATATTATTTATACATTCCTACAATAAATTACTTGGGAAGATATATTTGACTTCAATATGTACATAACTATAGAGTTATTACAGATATACCTAAAATATGCCACTGTCTCTTGCTACTTACTGATGGTTGCAATGAATTGGCTGCTAAAAAGTGAACCCTTAGTAAAATTCTGTTATATAATTTAATATAGAAAGTATTTTTAAAATACATTTCTTAGACTATTGTTTAGATAGTGAGCTTTCCTAACCTACATGATTCTGTCATTGCATTGTTCTTTCACAACTGATTTTTCTAATGAATATGAACTTTTAATGTATTTCCTTTGGCTTTTGTGATTAAGCTCTTTCTAAGTTGTATCTGTCTTTATTAAGATGCTGTCATGTTTTGAAAATGCAAGCTTCATCAATATATTTTGTAGGCCATATTTTACTATATGCTGTAGTTTGCTGATACAACACCGTATTTGAGTGTTGTTTGATTTATTTTTTTCACAACTTAAGCATCTTTGTGATTGTGCCATGTTTATGGCAKCTTTTTCCAACTTCCTGAACTATTTATTATGGTAATTTACTGGCTCAAAATATTTTTTTTTACTATTTATATCCCAGCTTTTACAAGAATATAATTAYATAGTATTATTTGGATAAATTGTTTTCTCACATTCTAGTCCCTTTAGGACTTGCATTATGCGCAGCTTAATTGGCTAGGATTAGTAAGTATTAGTATAAAATAGTGTATTAGTATTAGAATTAGTATAGAATATTCTTCTCATTATTTTGGTGTTCTTCAGTTTCCTTTCTCTATATATTTGTATCAATGCTGCAGAGGATCTTGGAGAAGCATTTCAAAATATCTTGACAGTATTTAAATCATAGCAAAAAATGAGTTTTGTGTGAACCTTGTTCCTATAATATTGTCACTGCATAATGCTGTGTTCCCTGTAATGTTTGAATGGGTACTGTTTATAAGTGATTTTCAGAACTATGGACAGATAAATGAAATGAAGTGCGGTCTTGCAGAGCCTTCTGGGAAAAAATTGAGATTTTAATAGTTGGATACAGTGTTTTATGGAATATGTTTCCATCAGAGTTGGAAGAGCGTGCAGTAGGGTGATAGTTTCAAAGCCAGTGCTTACTTGAATTGTTCACATTTATTCATGTAGTAGAACCAGTAATAGATAGATATGTGGTGCGTCTTCAAGGGCACTTTAKTCTTGTGCTGATTTTTTTTAAAGATTTCATTTCGTTTTTTCTGTGCCATGGTTACAATGCTGAACCTGATTCCATTTTTTATGGGTTACAGTTAGCAATGAACCTTTTTGGATATACTGGGAACTGAAAATACTTGTTCTTATGGAGCTGTTTCAGTGTGTCAGAATAATAAAAAAATTACATAGTTTTATACTACTTTTTCATTCAGATCTTCTTTTGGGGAAATGCAATACCAGCATAGCTTTACTCTTGTATGTCATTCAAAAAAGATTTTCTGTGCAGGTTACACCAAAAAATATACCTTCATTTATTGTATCTTGGTTTTAATGTTAAATTGCAAATTTCTGCCCTGATCTGGAATATAGCCTCAAAAGGGAGAGGGAATGAAGCATAGACACAAAAATAGGAACAGGAGAAAAGTGGTGAAATATGAACTAAATGTAGAAATGCTTTGCTGGAAAGGGGATTGTTTGAGCTAGTCTGGCACCCTGACAGGCCTGCTTCTGTATTTGGTATTTGCTGAAGCAAGTAATTTATCCTGACAGTAACTTTGCCAGTACTGCAAGAATCCCATTTCACTGAGATTAACACTTTCTCCCTTGTTTCTAAGGACAAATATGCTTAATTTCTTGTATCTGGATCTTGTCATCTGTCTCCCTGTGGTTTGTGTGTGTACTCTTTAGCAGGTGTTAGACATGAACTGCAGAAGCAAGATTGAGCAGCTGAGCTTYTTAGCTTTCTTAAGGGGGTGGGTTTTTTTTTGTTTGGTTGGTTTTTGTTAGTTTGGGTTTTGTTGGGGTGGGTTTTTGGTTGTGTGGGTTTTTTATTGTTTGTTTGKTTTGGTTTGGTTTTTGCTTCTTTTTTAACAGTCTGCTGTTGCAAGATTATGAGCTCCAAGCACAAGGAAAAGCAAGAGGACTAAGGTTTGGGGCAGSCATTATTCCAGATGGCTTTTTGGGACAGTAAAGGATTTATTGAGTTAAAAGGGTGCTGGTAGTGAGATTTTGAGCCTTAAAACAAGTTTTTCATTCCTTTATTGGGGTTAAATGTAGAGCCTTATTTAGAGAAGTTTCTGCCCAGGAAAAAGCAATGATAGCTTGCAGTACTGCAATTAAAGAGGACATGTTGTACCCTGGATTCCAGCAAAGATGGTGCTTGTACCAAAGTACTGTTGACTTTCATACTATGATTGGCTGAGTGTAGCTGAAATTAAAATAATTACATCAGTGAAAACAGAGCTAAGTTTTTAAGTAAACTCAAGCATAMACTGGAGTTTGTGTATTTTTCAATTTTTTATGTGTATTTATTTCAACAATTTTAATTTTCACTGTAAGCAACAAATCTGAAATCTGCCATTGTTTTCAGTTTCAAGTGCTGATCCTCCTTCACGTCAAGATCTTGCTGCTTAAATAATCAAGTAATCACAGTCATGGTTTTTGCCGTAGATGCCTGAATTCCTGTTTTCTAATGTACATTTRGGTACATTTAGGGTCTGGAAGTCATATAAGGAGAGGCTGAGGTCACTTGGTTTATTCAGCCTGGAGAAGAGGAGACTGAGGGGAGATCTCATAATGGTCTACAGCTTCCTCATGGRGGRAAGCAAAAGGACAGGTGCTTATCACTCTCATGACCCAGGTGAGCAGCATGAAGCTGTGTCAGGAAAGGTTTAGGTTGGATAAAAGGAAAAGTTTGTTCACCCARAGGGTGGTTGGACACTGGAACAGGCTCCTCAGGGCAGCGGGCACAGCACTGAGCCTGACAGAGTTCAAGAAGCATTTGGACAGTGCTCTCAAGGACACGGTGTGATTCCTGGAAACAGTCCTGTGCAGGGCCAGGAGTTGGGCTTTATGATCCTTGTGGGTCAGGATATTGTGGGATTCTATAAATTAGTTGCTCTCCCGCTAAACATTTTATTCCCTCCTCAGAAGTGTTAACAAAAAGGAAAAAAAAAAAAAAAAAAAAAAAAAAAAAAAAAAAAAAAAAAAAAAAGAAAAAAAAAAGGCAAAAAAAGGGTGCTGAAGACCTAGTTGAAATTTTGAGAGCCAGGGACCTCAACAGCTTGGCAGAGTTTTCACACAGAAGGCTTTTGTGGGCATCAAGAAGCTTCTGTGTATCTGTGCAGCACGGATGAATTCTGATGGGTGCTAGGTTTATGGCTGTTCTTCTGCATACTCATCAGTTTTATTTTTAAAGTCTGCCTATTACAGTTGCTTTGTCTTTGACTAGACAGGGAAAAGATCCTTGGCTGTGCAAATTAAAAAGCTTTGTTGTTATTGTCATTTGATTGATTACAGCACAGGAGAGTTACAGTAGCAGTTAGTGCAGGCTAATTCTGTTTGCAAAGCAAGTCTTTACCTGTAACTAGAGTAAGTAATGTCATGCTTTAATGTAATCTTAAGGAAATTTTAAGCCAAATCAATTTCAGAAGTTAGATGTTTGCAGTGGTGTGTTCATGGTGGTCTCACCTGTACCTCCTGTGCACCATTACATTCTGCATAGGATTTGGACAAAAGGCTCCTTATGCCCACGTTCAGAGGTCAGGGATGATCTGCATTTGTCATCTGTGTTTATTCACCTTTATAAGTGTGAATGTTGCAAGTTACCAACATTGTATCTTACTCCATCCAGGAGCTGATTAAGTCATAGCAAATTTCTGTTGCCGTGTGTCACTGGCCTCTTGCTCCCTACATTCATATCAGTTTTTGTAATATCTATCTTTCAGTGGGCATCTGACATGTAAAAGGTCAATTCCATAGGTGCCAATTGATAAGCTACAAGACTTTCCATCTCTTTTTAAATCAGTTTTACAGGGTTTGATGTGGAAAGATATGTGTTTGTTAAAGAGTTTATCTATCTTCCAAAAATGAATAGATTACTGTATGGTTGCTGTAGAGTTTTGTGGGATTCAAAAGACCTATTAAAAATGGAGCATTTTCTGTGGAACCTGCACATTGGCGTTGTTGTGTTTTCACCTTCATTGTTAAAAGACAAATATAAATCCCCAAGGCCATATAGTTCTCTGTKTAAGGCACATACATGCTTGTATTCCTAATAATGCTACATCCTGTACAATGTTTATGGTTTTTAGATGAAAGCCCTATTGCTGAAATGTTCACATGCTTTTGTTATACAAGCACTACTGTTGATGGCTTTCAGACATGGAACTGAAGTGATTTTGAAGTGAATGCTTATATAGAGAGAGAATGGCTTTTGGAAGTAGAAAGAAGGTTGTAAGTTCCAGTAAAAGCAAGATAAAAGCTTGTGAATATATTCTGAATTGATAYATAGTTTCAAATGAAAACACACCCTTAGGCTCAATCTTCAAGAATTTTAGTAGCACCTGAAAAATCTTCAGTTGTTATTTGTCCTTGTGTACTGGTAGGTGTTTTTTTTTTAAAATATAAATAAAGTGGCCCTATCAGATTATCAGAAGCAATAAACTTAGGAAAAAAGGGCTGAAAGARCTTTGGAAAGAAGAACTTGAGATTGCTGTCATGCAGAGAAGAAAATCACTCAGGATACCTGATACTAGCTCTGAACTATTTCTTGGTTGGAATAGATTTTTTTTTTTTTCTTTTAATTAAATATGTTGATGTGAAAGATGAACAATTTGTGTGTAAAAATTCCAAGGGACATTTTTAAGTAGATAGTTTTACATACTTAGCAGTTGTTAAGCTATGATGCTGTAAGATGCCTTCAGGGAAGAGAAGCAGTTGTTTTAGAAACAATGTATGAAATGCCAAGAACTTGATGATGTGTTCTGCTGAGCTGCTGCTTCTTTGCATTTCAAAACTTCTAGCAAATGTTTCCGGTAGTCTTAATTTTTCATTCTGAAAAATGTGATAGAAATCTAGGAGATTTTCATCTGGCGCTTTCTCATTCTCTCATATAGAATAGATTTGTGCTATAGTGGTATAGAGCAGTGGATTGGGATAACATCAGTCTGAGTGCATGTCAACACCAGGAGCAGCTGGTAACTGCTGCTTTTAGAGCAAGCCAGAAGAAGAAATGAAGTTCCATTTCCTGCCTTGCTGTTCTTTTGGACAAGATCAGGAAAGATAATGGAGCTAGTACAGCTCTTCCAAGAGGGCAGCTCATTTCCTTCCTCATGCCTACTCTGCTCACTGACTGCAACTCAGGACAGCTAAACCTGTGCCTTCCTTTGATGTATATCTTCAACACCTCAGTGGAAGGAAGGGAGAATTCACTCAGCAGTCACCAAGGAAGTCATTAAACCAGAGCAATTTCTGGGTAGGAGAAGTAAAGTTGAAGGAGGAGGCAGTTTATTGTATGTGGCTGAGAGCACACCAGCAAATTCTGATCTCCCTGTGCAATTTCCATGTACCAAAACCCTGCCCTTGTGTTAAAATTAAGCAACATTTTCCAGCTTTTTGTGAACACATGGAGCAAGAAACAAGTTTATGTTTTGTTTGTTGTTTTTTTTTTTAATTTACCTTTGAATGTGTAATACAAGCATGCATGTGTGTTTTAAAGCGCCTCTGTGAATGTTCTCATATTTGYCACATGCAGGTTTTCCTTTAAATATTGAGGAATAAATTAGCTTGGACAGACAACTAACAAGACGTTTCTTCCTGCMAGGAAGGCCTGCATTTATGAGCCACATATGTCCTACTTGTATTTTCAAATGACAAGCCTTTTCAAATGGTGAACTCATTTTCTGCCTGATTCTCACAGAGATGTTTTTTGGTATTTAGAGGTACATTTGCAGATCGCAGATCCAAGCCAGTTTCACCGAATGACAGACCAAACTCTAAACACTGCTGCTGAATGTAAGAAAAGATGAAATYACCCTTTTTAAAATTTCTGTCAGTCATTATAAGTGATAGCAAGCTTCAATTTTAAAGTGGAATGTAGTGGAATAAAAATAGCTGGGAATMAAATTAAAAGAGAATGCAGTGAATCTAACCTCTTTGCATGGAATGCTACTTTTTAAAAGCTTTAGGGTAAAACCCAGGGGTGGCAAAATACATAATTTTCACTCTGCAAAAAAATTGATAGCCTTAAAATGTTCCTTGTCATCCCAAAAATAATCTTTATGCTAATGGACATTCCTTATATTATTACCTATAGGTAATTAGAAATTATAGARGGGGGAAAGAGACCTTGAGTTCACATTATTAATGTAGTGCAGTGAGGGAGGAGGGAGAACAGCTAATGTGTAGTGCTGTCTGGAACACAATATTGAAGATCTCTGAAAGGATAGTTAATTTTGATACAAAATCAAAGTTGTGACAGGAAATGGAAGACGGAGTTTTTCCTAAAAACACCAGATATGTAAAATTAGATCTTCGTTGACTGGTTTTTAATGGTCAGTTCAAGAATAGTAAAGGCTGTGGTTGCAGCTGCTTCCCTCATTGAGAAGTCTCCCAAATATGTAAAGGCATTTGGGTGTGGTTTTGAGTAGAATAGATAGTACTGTCTCTGTCAGAGGGAATGGAGAGGAAAATACAATGTGTGTGAGGGGAAGGAGAGTGTTACAGGCACTGTATAGGAACAGTAAGGTGTGGGAAACAGAAAATTAGGTATATCCATCAGTATTAGAGTATTAGGAATAGGAACATGCTTCCTGAAGCAGTTTGCCAATATGTACACAGGAAGAAAATGAGAATACAAGAATGGAAAGAGATTTCTTTAAAGCAGTGCAAAGGTATAATGGGAACAGTGGAAATGTTTGTTTATATTCAGACACAGTACGCTGAATTCTGAGAAGGACAACATTGGGGGTAGTGGTGTGTGCCTTGAAATTTTCTCATGTTATTTCTTTAAGTAAAAAACAACATATTATAGGATTGAGTTACAATGGCATTTGGAGTTCATTGTTGAGAAATGTGCTAGTGCTGCTTTCAGTCTGTGGTCATGCTGGGATTCAGGTTTGGGTAGAATTATCAYCATTTACTGTAAACAAAACTGTATAAATTTGAAAAAAAAACTCATGGTGGTTCAGCTGCCTCCAATTTCTTCCAGAAATCCAGAGAGGTTTCAGTGGCTTCTGGAGTGTAATGTGAGCATTGCATGAGGCAGATGAGATTTTTGTGCTGTATTTTTGTAATTCCATATAGATCAAGAAGTGAAAAAGGAACAGGTGAAGACAAATAATAAATAAATTATTTCATATAAACCTCGGTAAAGATTATTCTTTTAGATTAGCTGTTCTTAAGGTTCCTCTTGAAGGTTAGCAGTTTTCATGAGAGCTCCAGAAGTTGCACCTCCTGAGGTGGCGAAATCTCATTTCAAGTCCAGTGTTTTTTAAGGGGAAGAATACAGTCTTCCTACAGACGTGTTTACAGACTTCTACCTTTGTAAACTGCACTCTTTAAAGTTATGTACACTACCAAGACATAAAGTAAATATTTTTAAGCATTGAAAGGGCTCGTTTCAGTTCCCTTACTGCGAATGTTGAGTGCCATTTAATGTGCTCTTTATTACCCAGCTTTTAGCTCCAGCTCTTGAAGGGCCTGGGTCTTCTCCGTGTCCTGTGTCATATCWGCTGGCCTCTATATAATTTATATGCCTTGGGGTATCTTAGAGATACTTTTATTTGGGCAGCTGACCTGCTCCCACAGTCTAAAATCAGAAAGCAAACAGGTCAAAACAACTGCAACCTACCAGAAGAAATTTTTTACAATGAAGGGGATGGAAACGCTGGAACAATGTTGCCCAGAGAGGTGGTGRATGCCCCATCTCTGAAAAGGTCAGGTTGGATGGGCTCTGAGCAACCTGATGTGGTTTAAGAAGTCCCTGGACATTGCAGGGGATGGATAAGATGACTTTAAAGATCCCTTCCAACCCAAATCATTCTGTGATTCCATTGTTGTATTTTTTTTAATATTGTAGAGAGCAGTATTAAGCAGTACAGCTTGTGTGGAGACATTCCTTCTATTTTCCCTATTAAAAAAATAGGAAGAGGTAATTTTTTTCTCTTACGCTACTTTCATTCTTGTAGCATGTCTTTTTAAGGAAAGGATCTTGAACAGGTATTAAAAAAAGCTGTCAAAAAAAACCCAAACAAAACAAAAAAAATCCAGAAGCAAAAATGATTAAATTCAATTTATGTGGAAGTGTCCTTGCATTTTAGACAAGAAAACCTAAATCTCCATTTTTCAGCTTTGTTAAGCATGCAGTAAAATAATGCCATTACAAGACTTAATAGCAGTATCAAGCCCACACAGCTTGGCTCTATCCTTCAGAAAAAACTTTTCATGTGAGGCAAGAATGACACTAAAATAGCACATCTAAGAGCACCATCAGTGCTTTTCTGCTAGGTTTAATTTCTGAAGTTATGGGCTGATGCTTTTGAAGCTCAAATTTCAGCTAGAGTGTGTATTAGATTTAGTGAGCTGTTTGATTTCATTACAAGGCATAGGTCTGCTGCGTTTTTCTGATGGCACAATCCACCTGCCTTTGCTGAGAGCGCTCCCGTGGGAATCAGAGTGTTCGTATGATGATGAAAAATTAAACTTTCCGTTTGATGCTCCTTTTATTGAGGCTCTGCAAGGGGATGTTGAAATGCCTTCTGTGTAATAGGCRGCTGGAGTAAAGTATTATCCATCAGTGTGGGCATAATGATTTATGTGAATACATATTTGTCACTGTATGTGGTGRCAAACTCCAGTGAAGCTCAGAGCATTCCTCGTGGTTACCCAAGGAGTGTTGTTATTACATTTCCTGTTAGACTTTGATGCCTTTTT
>NW_026623304.1:2339938-2419898 GCF_030028575.1 Malurus melanocephalus
CTAACCAGCTAATCTCTAATCTTCCTTTCTGTAGAGGAGACATAACCTTCTTAGAGCAGCTCTCTACACACCCMAAAAATACAAACCTGCCTAGAGGAACTGTCAGCACTGAGCTGGAAAGGAGCAGGCACAGCAAATACCTGCACTGCAGTCACTGCAGCTTGTGTGGATAGACTTGGAGCAGTAACGGGGTGTTGCTGTCACGCCATTAAGCACAATTTGAACTTCAAAAGCCATGGGAGTTTTTGAAGAGGCTCTAAGGCAACTTCAGTGCCAGTGTGAACTCCAGGCTGCTCCAGCCTCCTTGCTGGCAGTGCCCAGATGTGATGATTGAACACTGGGGGTGGAGGGTCCTGCTGAGGAGCAGGGATTTTGGTGCATCCTTCACTGTGGCTTCAATGCTGTGTTGACTTAAGGAACTTGGCCTTTAGCTTGTTGGAAAGAAACATGAAGGCAAATCCTAAAAATTTGTTGCAGTTACTTCACTTATGTTATTTTTTTTTTGTGTTTTGAATAGTGTTACTTGGAAGGCAGCAGGTGCTCCCCACTTCTCTTTGTCTGTGTTCTTGCAGAATGCTTTTATTTTATTCCAAAGACTTGTCTTAATTTATTAATTTATCCAAAGAACATTAAGCCTACCAGGTTTTAAGCTGAACAGACTGCTATTAACAATTTCCTATGTAGTAGTACTAAGATCTTTTTAACGAACTTGTTCATAAACTCTTTAGCCTCTGAAGCTATTAATTCTTTAATGAGTAAATTACCTCATCATTTCTTTCTGAGGCAACAGTGTTGTCCCAGCTGTGTGATCTTTTCAGGGTATTCCCAAAGAAGAAGAAAAGAATTAGGAACAAGGTCAAAAACCCTGAAGGATTTCCTACTAGCAATTACATTCATCACGTGCAGCTCTCTGGTGGCTTCTTGGCCTCACTAATTGCCTGTAGTGCAAAGTAATTTTATATCTAAAATAGCTTATGTTCCTCTAGCTTGGGTGAAGGCCAGAAACCAGGCCAAAAGTTACAACTGATAAATTGAAACAAAATCCGAGCTGCTCAAGAAGTAAATTGGCCTGTCCCATCCTGTCTTGTCATATCTGAGCTCATGACTTTCTTTGSTTTTTTTCATAAGGTGAATTAGTGRTTTTAAACCARCCAGTTGGCATTCTGCCCAGGTTTCCCAGCTGCTCTCTCTGAGATGGGATGGATTTCTATTTCTGAGTCCTGGTAACATCCAGAGGGATCCAGGGGACCTTCCCTTCTCCAGGTGCTGCAGCTTAGCAAGGAAGCATCAGGCTGGGGTTTAGGACATACTGATGTGTTGTTGGTGAGAGTCTGAAGACTGGAACATTTCCTGACAAAGTTCTCTTTTCCAGAATGCTCTGCTTCCCACCTGAGAGGCAGATTGGATTGTCACAAATAGGCTGTGAGGCAGTGGGAATCCACATCCTGCCTTCTGTGTGTCCATCCGTGCACATGCCCACAGGACACACTCTGCCACTTCCGTTCCATAGGCAGCGTGGAAACCAGAACTGCTTGTGGCAGGGATTTTTCACACTGTTTAAAGTATTAAAAGAAATTTTGTCCTGGTTTTCATTCTGTTTTATTAGTAAAGAAACAAGAGCAGACAACCAACAAACAGAATCTTCCTTTTTAATTTCTAATTTCCTCCTCCTTTCCCTTCTCTTTCCCATTGCCTGGTACCTGGGAAGAATTAACAGTCTGAGGAGTAACACTTCTTGGAGTGATGAAGATTATTGCTTTTACCTTAATTCACTTCAGTCCCCCACAACGATTTTGTACCTTGCCTTTTTTTTTCCCCTCCATTCTTCTAAACTAAATCTATCCACAGTTCATACTATCCATGCAGCTAGATATCCTAAACAGTTCATTTTTTTTTAATGTTTCAGGGTAGTAGATCCTGGAAGATAATACAGTGTTTCCCCATAAATTAAGTTAAATTGGAAGCATTTGGCAACAGCGTTTTCCTGTGTATGTGTATAGAAAAGCTTTTTTATCCTCCATCTGGGTGTTATGGGTAGAAATTACTATAAATTAGAAGGTGCTGTGTTTCTGTGATGGCATCTTTTACTCTTGATCCTGAAAAATCAGAATAATTTTCATTCATTTCTGGTGTTATGCTGTGATATCACATTTTCCTCTCTAAATAAGGTTTGTTTGCTGAAATGAAGGATGCATTTTRTGTTCAGCTTGCCAGTGTACCCTTTGCTATAATTCAATGTGACATAATAATAGCTTGAATGTCTTGTGCTTTGCCTATATCATTTGCAGGATGGGAAAATTAAGAAATCATGGCTTTCGTGTTACTTGTCAGGAAGCCCTGAAACTGTCTCTTACTTTATACCTTTACTTCTCATCTTGTGCAGTTTACTAAAAGAGAGCAAAAGTGATTTACATTTTGAGTGACAGGGTGGCATCAAATAGCATATAGAAAATGCCAGCAAAGCTTTTCAAATAGAAACATTGTGAAATAATATATATGGYTTTCATGCTAAAGAAGGTTTCAGTCTCAGTTGTCTCCTTAATTTTAATTTAGGACTCTTAAAATTTGAATTCTGAAGGAGCAAATATAGTTCAGTGGTGGCTTATATTCACTAACCAGGAGGTGCTAACTTTTTTCTGGCTGTATGGAACATGTGGATCTAGAATATCAGCAGCATCCAGAAACTCACACTGTCAGCTTCACAGCTCCCTAGGTACCTCTTCTCTTGCTTTGTCTTTTAAATATCTCTGCTTACTTAATCTTTCTTAATTCTGCGCAGAATTGTGAATTTTGGCTCTTCTGTTGAAACTGTAGTTTATGTAATGGAGATTTAAGTCCCAAAGACCCTTTTAGTTTGCTTCCTGAATTACTGACAGAGCTGAATGTCACACTGAATTTAACTCAGAACAATCTATTTCATTGTCTTTTTGAGATGAGAGAATGAAAAGTCAAAGCAGCAGTGATAAAGTGAGCTAGTCTGGAATAACTACTCAAACCCTGATTTATTCTGATATTTCTTCCCTGGAATTCATGGAGTTACATTGAGCATGGTCTCAGTGCTACAAAAGTCAATAAAATGTCCTTTACCAGCCATATGGCCACATGTATATTTCATGCAATTCTCGAAAAAAAAGCTTTTTTTCAAAGTAGCATCTGAGCACTTTTTAAAATATTTCAGAAATCCGTAAAATGCAAACACTTCCATAGATTGAATGTATTTGTCTAAAGATGGAGCAGTGCTAGCAATTATTTTTACTCTTATTCTTAAACAGGGGCCTCAGTTCTGATTTTCTGCAGGAAAGGCCTGCCTAGAAACCAAGAATCTGTTTATGTGAACATCGATACTGTAAGCATCTTGCTATAGTTTCAACCTGTAAGGATYAATGTAACACAAGAAAGAGAGGAAGGACTGCTTATTAGTCTAATTATCTACCTCGAGTCTTGTAGTTTCTTTTTCCCTTCTTAATGTTCAAGAAGTCAGTAGGGAAGCATCTTTTGTCAGAAAACACTATTTGAAACTCAGATAAATGTGTTAACACAGGCAAATCTGCCCATCTCTTAAAATTTAGAGTGCTGTCTGAAGATGTCAAAATATGACATTGCAGTTACACCAGTGACTGCAATTTACTATGAAGGATTTGTAAGGATGGCATATGAAATGGTGTCTGTTAAGTACTGATGCAAAATTGATTTACTTGGAGCTAGAGGGAGTTACATGTGCATTGTGAAACTCCCCAGAGAAACAGGAAAAATTCATGTTAGCTGGTCACTCTTTACTACAGTATATACAACAAAGGAATCAAACCCTGTCTTGTCTACTTCGAGGTTAATCTGTGAAGGCAACGAGAAGTATTCTTATTTGTGCTGCTAATATTGAGGCCGAAAGTGAWCCTTCCTTTTTTAGCGCTGAAATGCTTCTCATTTCTGTTTCTCAAATAACTATTACTTATGTCATGGATTAATGACTGTTATGTAGCTCCCCTGCAGAAATGAGGCAGATTTGGAGACCTTTCTCTTTTGCMAGCAGTGTCTAAAAGCGCTTTGCAGCTTTGCTCTCTGCAGAACCTGATGCATCACTCAGTCCAGCCTGGAGAATGCCTTGGGCTGGTTGTAGAGTACCCTGTGCCTTAGGAGGGCTCACTTCCTTCTGAACCACCCTGCTGAAATTCTGACAGTTCTAAAAATGAGCCAAGGTGAGCTTCCAACAGGTCACAACCAGGTGTCCATATTACCATGGTGCCATGTGGTGAAATGGAGGTGTAGTTACCTTGACATGGCCCTCCAGGAGTGTGTGATTTTAGTTGTGGCATTGATGTATGGTATATGCACATGATGTAGTGATTCACTATTATTATTATTAGAAAGAAGATTTTTCTTCATTTGTGGCTTTGTTATAAAGAATATAGGGTTCAGATCCATCCAGGCTATTGATCACTGACCAACAAAAGAATAATGTCARAATGTGTCTGCAAAAAGTAACACAGAAATTTCATGCAGATATGTAAGTAGGTAGTTACTTATTTAAAGGAATATCTACAGGCCTGACAAGAAATTGTTTTAATCTCAACTTCTTTCCATTCAATTAAATCCAAAGCACAAGATCTGTCTCTTTTGAGATATAATTGAATGACATTCAAAACAGTTTCATTACATAATTATTGTTGACAATAAGAAAAACCAGATGCATTCAGAGTTTTCAGATCTAACTTCAAGAAGCACTTCAAGTTTCTGAATAACATTAAAATAAAGAAACTTGTATTTTTGRCTTATATATGCCTTATATGTTGAAGTGTGAAAAACATGGTTAAAACATGTATGTGCATTAGTGTGTGAGAATGTGTATATTAACTTGCATTATTTATATGTGTGTATACAAAATTATTCATCTTGCTACAAAAGATGGTAAAGAGCAATGTGGTGATGGTGATGTTGCTTGTATAGTGGTACATTAGAAAATCTAATTTTGGCTCTAMATTTATTATCTGTTTTAAGAGGGTAACTTTGCAACTGGGACTACTGTTAAACTTATTTTTTATTGCACCCTTGTGTTTGGATTATGTAGGCATACTTYGAATCAAGCATGTGCCCTGCCAAATGGCTAGTGCTGTTTGCCAGTCATGTGGAAAAGCAAAAATCTCTATTTGATTAGGTGCTGACAGATATTTACATATATATATTTCACCATTTCCAATTACATTCATGTGCTTGTAAGCGCTTCTATTTTTATAAAGTTAACTCTTCCTGATCATGCAGAACTGTTAATGGTCCAGATTCAAAGAAACTTCAATCATTTAAGAGTGACTTGGGGATGTTGTTGCTGAAGTGCTAAACTGGAGTCTAGCAAATGTTGTCTTTTAGGAGGTTGCCAGAATGCTGTCCTTGCTCATAACAGGGTCTAGCTCAAGGTTGGGAATTGTATCCTCATCTACCTGCACACGAGGGCCTCTCTCACAGATGTTTTGTGGTTATCAAACATGAATAAAACCACATCTCCTCAACAGTCCCACCAATGGTATTTTTAGCAAGCAGCCATAGAAAGTGGGGGCAGCAGCACCTCCTTTTCCACAACAGCAGGGTGGGAGGGACGATGGAATATGTTCGGGAGGGATTATGTTCTTGCACCCGAGTAAATTCAGACAGCTTCTGGTGGTTGGGCAAGCAGCTCATGAAGGCAGAAGGTAAATGTTCTCCATTTCTTCCTTCAATATTGTACCTCTGTGGAGAAATGTATCTAAGATTCATTGTCTCAGGGAGAGAAAAAACCCCAAGCATTATGTGAGGATCAGTAAGTGTGATTTTGCATTGGTCTTTGTTTGACACTTGTTTAAGAAGGAAAGGATCCCGGGACTATCTCTGTATTTAATGTAGTGCTTTTTATGAAAATTATGTTCTTGGGAATGACTAACATATCAAGAAGAGTTACCGTAAAAATGCTGAAGTAATTTAAAGCGTTGCAGAAATTATTTTGGATCATCATGCTAGTCAAATGTGGAAAGCAGACAGCTGGCTTTAAGTGAAATATTAGTAAATTGGTATTGGAAGTTAACAAGCCTTCTTCTATCAAAAAGGCAAAAAATACCACAGAAATCAAATTCTTTGAAGASCAATGTAAGTTCTCTGTTTCCTAAGCAGGGATCTTAGAAAATATTATTTCRGTCTGCCTTGCCTTTCAGTTTTTCCCTTGGCACTTGGCAAACTCCAGGTCATGTATTATGAACATAGTCTAATACCGAAGTCAGGATCTTGGCTTCATTAACTTCCACCTAAGGAGAGATGCCTCTAGCTGATATGCTCATTCATTTGGCAGTTTCATCAATTCTGGGAGAATTACTGCTTTTTCTTCTAGCCTGAAGCATTAAATTGGTCACTGAAATTGAATCTCAGGTTTCTAAAGAAGTGAAAAATATCACGTAACGTGCAGTTTCTGTATTAACCAGCAGAAATCTTGTTGTAGCCTTTATTTTGATGTAATAGTGATATAGAGCTTTTAGGAAATGGGCAGCCCACAGGACTAAAGGTTCCAAGCCAATTTGAAGCAGGGAGATAAAGTAATACATGCATACAAATTTTTTGAAGAGTCTCTTCACTTTCCCCTCACAAGGAAAAGTGAGAATCTGTCTTAGCTGTGGACAGCTTGGCATTTTCAGGAGCAGTTTTCCCCTTCTTTGTAATCCATATAAGCTTCTCCCTGATCAAGTGAGAATCTCCAGAGCATTTTCTATTCCCTGAATACGCACTACTGTTGTGGGAAAGTAATGTGAAACCCTCAAGGACTGTCTGGAAACCATCTTGCAATGCATTCACTACAAATGTAGAGACTGCCAGTGGAATTTCTAGGAGTACTTGGCATCAAGCAGATCTGAAAAGAAGCAGAAAGCCTCCCTTTATAGTCTGCCGTCTGTGCTATACCCTGTGATTTGAAGCTCATGGTTCCTCTTACTAAGCTGGTGTGTCCTGCCAAGGGAACWTTTATAGTCTACAATTCCTAGGAGTGCTTTTTATGGAAGTATTTTTTCCTATTTTATTGATATCCCCCTCTTACTATAACGCAGATTGGTTTTAAGATAGTTTCTTGCATTTTTTTTTTTTTATGTCCCTCAAAGACACTTGCAGCACCTTGGCTCCTTCCCTCCTTCCTTCCCTCCCTCCCTCATTCGTTCCCATAACCTGGAGGCTTTTTTTTTTTCTAATGTCTAGTTTTCCTCTCTTCTATCAGTCTTTGATTATGTTACTGATCACGGTTGTTAAGGTAACTCTCAGTCACCAAATATTGCCATGAATAGGAATGTTTAGCTGTCCACGTGAAAAAAACGTGTGTTGCAGAAAGAAAATTTCCTTTTGCTCTGGTGGGAAGCTGCCTTTCCTCCAAGTAAGTTTCTGGTGAAGAAATAAGGCATTTTCTTTAGGGTATGTTTGAGGCAATTGCACAATTAATTAACATTGCTCCACAGTTGCAGCGTATTTGGATRTCTTAAAGAAGAAAAGTAGCTTAATTATAATTACATCATTCGCTTCACAATCTCCTTTATAGAGCATGAAGCTTTAGTATTGACTGTTCTAGAGTGARAGGGAATGAAAGCTGACCTGCCAGGGATCTGGGCTCTATCTCTATAACTAGTTAATACTGTGAAGTCTTCTTGGTGTATTGCACTTGAGCATAGCAATTAAAAATAACAGCTATAAGCTATATACCCTAAGATGTACAATATGTAGCAGAARTATGGCAATAACAGATTGGTGTAGAGGCTGGATTATAAATGTGCTGTGAATACACTTACGTAACAGAAAAATTAACTGGAATGTTCATTATTCTTTGAAGGCAGAGTCAAGGGAAAGTCACATTAAACATTAGCTTGGTCCCATTATTTGTTGGTGTATGACCTAAGTTACATAWCATACAGCTGCACTTTGTCATGCATTTTGATGATGTGTTTTTTTTTCATGTTTGTGTAGAATGTATATGTTCTATAAATTGTGTGTAAGATGCAGTTGTCTGAGAGCACTTACCTGGGTTTGCCCTAACCTAAAATTTAGACAATAATAGTTACTAATAAAGGTGTGGTGAAAAGTGCAGGATTACTTTACTCATTATTAAAACAATGATTTTTCAAACTAAGACACARTTGAAAATTTCCATTCCTTTTCTATCTTGGTGTGCCCAGTATTTTAGCTGACTACTCAAGGGCCTGATCTTTTCATTCTGTGAGTACAGACCTCATACAGGAATGTTGTGGTTCGTTATACAGTCAGTCCTTGYTGCCTCTCAGTGCCTATAACAAAGGAGCTTTGTGAACATACATTTGAAGGCCTTAGTTCTAAAAGCAGTTCTCAAGACTGGTGTCCTGTAGTATGCTGGTGAAAATGAGTTCTGATTCAGCTAATGAGTTATGAGGGTACACATTTGTACTTTGACTTAAACTTCATCATTTTAATGTTTAGTTTTCACACATTATGCTTCTTAAATAGTGCTTTTWATTTTCATTTTTCATGAGGAGCAGTATCTCAAGTCTTTGGAATTTTAACTGTATTATTTTAATGTTCCTCTACACAATATCAAGTTGTCAGTCCATTTCACTCATGCACAATCAGCCATCTGTCTAGATWACTCTCCCTTGGAATGATGCTCAATATTGCATCGACTTTGGTCATAGTTCCTCTCAAATATTATTTTGTTGTTATCTGGTGTGTGGCTGATGGTGAAAGCAGACACCTGTCGATTATAGCTTTGTCAAAGAGCTTTCCAAATAGAGAGGGCCTATTCTAATCTCTTCAGAGCAGATCATAATTTCTTCAGCTCTGCTGGTCCTTAATACTGATTTTATTGGCATGGTGCAATATTCTTGTGTGTTGACCTTGGCTGACTGCCAGCTGTTCACCAAACCACTCTTTTCTCCTTCCAYGGACATGACAAGGAGAGAAATATGCATTAAATGCTCACGGATACAAATAAGGTAGAGGAGAGCTCTTACTGAATACTGTAAGGGGCAAAACAGGCTTGACTTGAGAAAATTAATTTTGTTTCATTGACAACTAATTGTAACAGAGTAGAATAGTGAGAAATATTGCAAAACTAAGAACACCTTCCCCGTATCCTTCTCTTCTTCACAGGCTCAGTGTCCTCTCATCCCCACACCGGCCCTGAGTGGCGCAGGGGATAGGGAATCAGTATTATGGTCAGTTTGTGATTCTTCAACGCTGCTGCTCCATTTCCCCCCAYGCTCTTCTCTTTTTCCAGCATGGGGTCACTCCTGTAGGGTACAATCCTTCACAAAATCCTCCATCCTGGCTCATTCTCACTAACTGCAGTGCTCCAAGAATTGCTCCAGCATAGGCTCTGGCTGTAGTGTTCAGCCCTGCAAGAGTGGACTGCTCCAGTGTGGGCTCTCCACAGGCTTCAGCTTCCTTCAGGGCATTTCCACGTCACCCAGTGTGCGCTGCAGGTGTGGGTCTGCTCTGATGTGACCCTCCATGGGCTGCAGGGGCACAGCTGCTTCACCGAGGGCTTTGCACGGGCTGCAGGGGAATCTCTGCTCCTGCACCTGGAGCACCTCCTGACCCTCCTGCTGCACTGATGTTGGTGTCTGCAGAGCTGTCTCACATGTTCTCGCTCCTCTCTCCAGATGCTGCGCTGCCTTTTTTACCCTTTCCTAAATMTGTTATCCCTGAGGTGCCACCACCATTGCTGATGGCTTCAGCTGTGGGCACAGTGGGTCTTTCTTGAAACTGGCTGCCATTGGCTCTGTTCAACAGCTTCTCACAGAAGCACCCCTGAAGTGCCCCTCCCTGCTGCAAAACCTTCTATCTAATCCCAGTACAAATATTAAAAACCGGGATGAAGGATGTAGGGAAATAAAGTCTTCATATTAACACCTTCAAACAGTTGGGAGCAAAGCTGTTTAATTAAAGAAATCAATGTTCYGCTTCCTTCTGGAAGTCTGTGTTTTCATACAGAACTTCGCTGCAAGGTAGAAAATTTCTGGATCTTGGTTTCCTTTCTTCTACTTTGCCTTTCTCTCCAGGCCTTCCTTATTTTTCTTCAGAATTTATTGTRAAGTTTTGCATTTAAGGACTTCATTCACACTATTTCTCCTGAGCTTCTGTCACGAGTACCCCTAAACATGAGACMGGGATGGAATGGCTTGTGTAAATCATCACACTAAGTACTCACAACTGTGGGGTTTTATTGAATTTCATATGACACTCCTTGTGCATACATATATGCTGAACTGAATTGCATTTTTTCCTGGTAAACTAGAGTCACATGTAGAGTGGAAGTTTTGATGGAAGAGAAGTTTATAAATGGCTTTAACATCGCTGAAAAGGAATTTTTTAATGGGAGATATTTGTTAAAAAGCTCTGACCGAAAACTCATCTGTCCTATCTAAAATATTTGTGCWTCTGATTTGCGTCAAAGACACCTAAAACCTCTATTTATGTACCTCTCAGGCCATCCTTGAAATTAAAAACAATTCTAATAAATGCTTGAGACTCGCACTGGCAATTGAAAGCAGTGGAGAGRGAGCCTTTAGGGCATCAGAACTTCCCATAATGAAAGCTATTTGCTTTTATTTTTTCTCTTTGTGTCCTTMCATTTTTCAGACGTACTTGAGTTGTGTTAAGAAGTCAATAGAGTTCATAGTTTTTATATATTGTAGTGTCTTTGTTTGGGCTCTTTGGATTGGTTCTGCTCTAATGGTTAAGTACTGTTTGTGTCTAAAYAAAGAAGGATTTTTTAAAAAATCAAAACTGCTCTGAATAAGAACAGAGTTTGAGGAAAAGCTCTTCCACATCCATGACACACAACGCTGGGAACAGGGCTCTGACTGGAGAGAGGAGAGCAGGAGTCTCACAATTTACAAGAAACGGGTGCTGGAGAAAAGACTGCCAAGCCCTGGGAGGAACCATGCAGAATGTTGYGCCAAAGCCTGACAAAATTGGTGTGATTGTGATATTGTGCAATATTAATTTGGAAMGAGCTTAGGCTAACTAATCAGCCTTTTGAAATAAAGGCTGCACACTTCATGTTAGCTTTACAAATATCTGGTTTTGCTGGGATGAGAATCAGCATTTTTCSTTTACTGCTTATAGGGTTATGTCTTTGAGTTTGGGAGCTCAAATTTTGTCACTCTTTAAAACTTCTTCACCATATGTGGTGCAGAAAAATGCAACATATCATTCCCTAACTGCTTTGTTGAGCAAGCTGCTTTGTGAGCTGAGCAGGAGATAAAGGGGTTATAGTGCTTTATAATCCCTTCCTTTTGGTTCTCTCTGCTCCATGACAATTTTAGGGGTAGATAGCAGTGATTTCTTTTTTCCATTTAGAGAGTGCCAACAATAATTTCAGTTATAACTTTAAAATTTTCAAAATTCATTACAAAGCATCCCAATATCTTACAGAAGATTCTAATGCCATGTGGAGATAGTAGGATATGAAAGTATATTATTACCATAAGTGCCTACTTAACATGTAGTACTGCTGTATTTCTCATTTTTCCTGTCAGCCTTACAGAGTTTGCTTTAATTCTTTTTTATTGTTTCTTAATTTAGCCTGTAACCTCTGTGAAATAAGTTGTTTTCAGGAAGAAAGTGTTTATATTACAATGATGTGTTTGCATTGCTCTTATAGTTCATTTTGCTTTGTAAGCTCTTGATCTGTGGTCTTTGAGCAAGTGATTAAAGCAAATAAGGTTGAGAAAAGATTGTGTGGGTGAAGCTCTGATTTGAGACACTGACAAATACAAGAYTACCTCCTGCATCAGCAATGAGGCCCCTTTGATTTTTGGGTCATTTATTTACCCTTTGCCTCGTAGACATTTGTTAAAGTGAATTTATTGGTGTTGGGTTTAATTATCACTGTGTTATAACACAATATATGCTATGTCAGTGCCTTTATGCATAGCAGACCAGTAGGGTAAGGGGTGTTGGTTTTGAGTCTGAAAGGCTTGCAKACAAGAATCAGTAAGTGCTGGTTAGCTAAGCAGCACGCTGAAGGTGTTTGCTCGATCAGTTCCAGCAGAAGCAGCTATTATTCAGTTTGTTTGAGTTGATCTGCATTGATTAGGATAATAACAAGTCTGGCATACTCTCTTTGTTTCCCTGGCACTAGCCAGAAGTGCTTGAATAACAGAAGTGATACTTGAGCCTAAATACTATTTTAGCAAATCTGTAGGGCTGATAGACATCCTGGAGGAGTCAGTCAAAGCAGAAAGACTTGCTGGTCTTTGGGCTCTGTTTGCCTCTAAACTTGCCCTCTTTACAATTAATTGTTCCCCACAATTTGTATCGGGTGAAAATATTAGAGCATCAGAATCTCTTCTGAAACCTCTGCTTTGTGCTCGTTCACTTGAGACTGCTGGTTTGGAAGGCTTRCTGTATTAACTTGGGTGTTTTTGCCCTTGACATCATTTGGTTCTGAAGAAATCCCCTTGCAAAAAAATACAGGCAAAGTAACACATTTACACACTCTTTAATTTTGATTGCAGACTGCTGTTAATGTTTTCATAGTTTCTTTCATTCTTCATAGTTACCGCTAAGGGGGCAGTTCATCTGGAATGCTTTTTGCTTAAGTAGAATAGTAATTTGTCAAGGCAGTGACCTATAAACTTTAAAAATAATGAACTTAAAAACTGTTGACTAGCATCCTGCACATCTGCTATACAGAGCAGCTCACAGACATCTGCAGTTACAAATACATGTGCATGAAGGGTGTATGTTCTAGCCTAATCTTCACAGATTCAAGGGTGATGGTTGAAGCAGGCACCATGCAGTATTAATCACATGAAACACCATTGCCATGACTGTGCTGGTACCCATAACCATTTCTAGCCTCTTCTGCAGTAAGTGAAGTGGGTTTACCATACCTGTTACAAACAGACTGAATGTTTACAGGTTTCTAAGCCTGCCGGTGTAAACAGGCACGTAAACCACCCTGAGCTGTGTGTTCTGTCTGTGGCAACCTCCATCCATCTCCATCACTTKGCTGGTGCAGGCTTCCTTTCTGTGCTCCTGCATCTTGCCCTCTTCTCATTGATACTTCCAGAAAGCTGATCACCTRGGAATGAAAAATTACTGTGTCAGGTGAATCTTGTTTTTTTAGGCTGCACAGAGCTGAGATACTGAGGCTGCAGTATCTCTCTCTGGCTTCAAATCAACAGACAAGGCTTGGTAACAACCACTTTCATCTTGAAAAAGAGTCATAGTTAATCTCYTTAGTGTGTTAGAACAGCAAGGGAAGAACATTCATGGTGCTGAATAAACAAGCCTGCTAATGACTGCTGAGTAGTGTTAAACTGTAATAAGAAACATTTATGGTTGTTTTTTATGCTTTCACAACTTTTACCTTTTTTGAGACCTCTTGAGTCTTTATTTATTTTGCCCACTTTTTGAGACTGAAGAATGTTATCGGATGGTTGAGGTGTCCAACTTCCAACCATTTTATTTATGAAATKGTAGGAAGAGAGCAGGGGCATTTGGACAAAACTGCTCTGTTTGCTGCTGTTGATCTGAGGGTCACCAGTGTTGTTATGGCACAGGGGAACTTAAGTGCAAGGCTGCCTTTTCCTGGGCTGCCCTTCATAGTGAAAACAACTTTGGTGTCTTTCCAGGCCAACTCACAAGGGTCTTCTGTAGCACTACCGCTTCAGGGAATTTCCTCCCAAGTTCCCAGATGTGCATCAGAAAATACRTTGTGTATCCCTCCAGATAAATACTGATAACTCTGCTGGCAGATACAGTGCRTGCATTTTGCTTCTAACCTCCTGTACATGTCATGTGCAATTCTCAGAAATTTCCTGCATATCCTGCCTGCTCTCGCAGCAGTTGCCCACACGTCTGTGATTGTCAGCTACATCAGCAGTCAGGAAGCACAGCTGAAATGTAAACAGTTTGACAGTTTGAACCTGACAGAATCACTGTCATGAATATTTTCCTTGTCAGTAGGTGTTGCATCTGGTATGTGCTACTACAGTTCTAGGTGATAAAGATCACATGTCAGACCATGTAATCTAGKTGTGGAGTTGTTGGTGCAATTTCACTTTAAGGAATATATTTTTGGGGTCCATAGATTTTAATTTATGGTTCAATTCAGGTGCAAAACTTATTTCCTGGTAGAAACTGTTTTCTACGGTACAGCAAATGGACAGGTTACTCCCACTGACAGCTCATAGCCATTCCCTTAAGGATTCCGTAGCACACAATAGTATTTCAGTAGTGCAGTGAGCTAAGTTTTTTGGGTTTTGCTTTGATGGGCTAGTGTTTTAGGTAGACTGCCAACATTTTCCCAAGGAATGTGAWAAAAGGGAAGTGAAATTGTACTTTAAAGTGCTTTATACTTCAGCAAGATTTCTTGAGACAAAGWAAAGTCACTTCTTCAGTTCAAGGCTGTTTTCTGAACTAAATATAAAAGACCTGCAGAGAAGAGGGTGTGCATGAGAGCTTTGAAGAAAAGGTCAGAGGAATTCTTTAAAATGAAAAACATTTGGCAGGCTTCCTGTAGGTGTCATTACAAGCTGTCTTGTGTGTACCCAGAGGCCTAATCTTGGAAACAATTAAGTGCAGACATGTGAGTAACTTTAATTGTGTGCCTGCCAAATCAGTAAGACAAACAAAATTTTCAGCATTTGTAAGATCTTTAGTTTACATGTTTCCCCTTCAGCTGTTAGGAAAAAAAAAACATGTAAATGAAACATGAGAACTTGTCTAATATAAATTTAGTATTACATTGAGAGACAATGAAGTGCTCTTTTACATGATACTTGTGGGTGGTTTTTTTTGGTTTATGCTCTTACTACTTTATTTTGTTAAATACATCAATAATTAGACAAATAATTATCATGGTTTCTGCTTTCCATTCCCTTCTCAGATAGAATTTTTGATCTTAAATTGGCATTTCACTTCTTTTTGGSGTTTAGAGAAAATATTGTCTTTGATGCTCATATGTATTTCAAATAGGTGGTTTGCATATAATAACAATGCATTATCTCAGAGTAAACCAATCTCTGAGCTCTGCAGGGAGAAGAAATCTGTCTAATTACCTGGTTAATTGCATTTGTATTGCACTATAGATTGCRCTGGGCACTGTAAACTATCTCACAAGAAATCGTATCTTAACTCTTTTTTCATCTATCATASAGTGTACTCCTGCATGAAAGTGAAAACACTTCCTTTGCTTTGTTTAGACACCAGTGGAGAGTGAAGCATTAGTACTTAAGWGTGTGTATTGAGGATAGATAGAGAGATACACAACCATAGGTTTATTTTCCTTAGTCAAGAAAATTGTTGATCAAGGTGAAGAACACTTGCATTAATGTAGTCTGTTTTAATTAGGCTTGGTTTGGCATTCTTTGTGTTAATTTGTAAGCACATAAAATGAGTTTATCCTTTATACTAGCTAGTGTCTTGGTTGATTTTAATGCTTCTTTTTTATTTTATCTTGCCACTCTTTTTTTATTTTATTTGCAGATCTAGCAGGACTGTGGTTACGTCCAAAAGTTGTATTAGAACACACACATGAAATTGCACAAGAAATCTTTAACTGGGATAGGAATTGCAAGATCTTTTTCCTGTATGGCATTCCTTTTTTCTTTTTTTTTCTTGGCCTCATTGTATTTTGTGTAGCACTCTGTGAAACTGAAGAAGTCCATTCCTGGAACAAACCAAGTAGTACTGAGGGTTCTGTGTTGCTTTATTTCTTTGCGTTCTTTTTCCCCTTCAGAGGGAAGAAATGGTGTAATACCTTCTTCTACCTCCATCTTCCAAAGAATTTTTTTCTTTTGAAACTTCAGTTGGGCTCTTTSTTCAGCCCATATCAAGATCCTCACTTGTTCTTATTCTCCCCACTTGCCCCAGTCAGCCCTCTGTATTTTGATTAGCTTTCTATAGAAAACCTAATGTAAATACTTCCTCCTACTTGCTTCTCTCCYCAGCCTCTTCCATGTCTTACTTGTCACAACACAAGCCTGTTTTTATGCTTTCTGTAATTACTGCAGATAACCTTCAATCARTTTAATCAATTTAATGGCTTCTTCTAGATTTACACAGAGTCCTCTTAGAATRTGCCTGGACTTCAGCTTCTCCAGTCATCCTTTCCTCAGTCCATCCTTCACTTAAAAACCTTTGCTTCATTCCTCGTGTTTTAGACCTGCCAGCCACATATCTCAGGACATTYTTCTTGTCCTTTTTGGCATCACTGGGTGTTTGTCTCTCTTGTTTCTGACTCTTGRGTGGTTTCTGCAGTACTGAATGTCCAGGCTCTCTCAGCAGCACAATGCTGGATGCCGTCAATCACATCGGTGTCCTTTTCTGCTTCATTCACACCTCACTGAATTATCTCATCTGACTACATTAATCTGTCAAATAAAAGGTTAACTTGGAGATTTCATAATCTTCTACAGCCAGTTCTTGTTTTGATGAAACTAAATCTCAGTGGTTTCAAAGATAAACCCCCTGAATAGCCACATGTAAAGTTGTTTATTGCCCTCATGTCTATCCATCCWAACTTTACCTTGCAGTGTACATCTGAAATTAATTATGTGCACTGGTATGGAATCAATTACACCATTAGGATGCCATTGTATTTGGCTTCCTGATTTTCCAACCTCTTATGAAAATGTGCCAGTAAAATGCTTTAGTTCTCAGTTCTTCTGAGTGATTCTACATTTCAGGAACACATCACAGCAAGCAGTTCAGGCATCAGCTGAACTGATAAAGATGTGATAAAGACTTTCCTTTGAATCTTTGGGTACTGAATTGGATTATTTATCTTTCTTTAAATAAAATACATAAAATCTACAGAATTACTAATGAAAGTCAGATACAAATATGGTTGTTGATGGTTATATGACTAAAATGTGTTTCAGTGTCTTGTTGACACAATCCTTTAGTAAGCTGCAAAGTTTRTTTTCAGTCTAACACTTCTTTTCATGTCAGAGAAACTATCTTTTGAAAACTTCCCTTCCCTCCTCCAAGTTACTGTTTCTCAATGGAAATTAACTGCAACTGATTTGCTTTTTATGGAAGCCCCCGTATGTGGAGTGCAAGTAGATTTGCACAAAACCCACACGTCAGAATGCTGACTGAAACCACTGGAGTAGAGTAAAATATTGGATACTGCTGTCCCATTGTTTGTGAAGTCYTCTGTTTTCATTTAATTGGGTGAGAATCATGTGAAGTCATGTGAGACTTCAGTCATACCCAGTGTTACTCTGCATGCATACATTATTGCAGAATTGAATAGGTGGTGAATTACACAACTTGTTCAGGGAAGTGTTTCATGCTTCTAAGTTTGGGATGTACTAATGGCAATATATTCTTTGTAAAGAATGGGGATAGATAATTAATGAAAACTAAAACCCTCCAAGTATCTCATTCTCCACCAGGACTGTGGATCGCTGCAGGTTAGAGAGAGAGAGAGAGAGACATCCACACATCGGTGAAATTCCTGTTAACGCCATTTTTYAAATGCAGTGATGATTCACTCTGTGAAAACGGTCTTCTGTATCCCCTGGCAACCAGAAACAAAATGTCTCTGTTCTTGTCTGCTGGCCTTCAAAAACACATCTGAGAAGTGATTTGTTTTCACAAGACTATCATGCAATATTAGTAGCCTGCTTCCACCTGTGCTTCATGAAGAATAAACAAAAAGTAGACAATTCTAGCTCTTCATTAGGTTGTAGGGCAATTAATTTTTTTTTTGGAAGATGTGTGGTTTTCCAGATTTGTTCTGTGACTTCTGAGTATGTGAAAAATACTGTATTTTATGCAAATTACTATTAGTATTTAATATACTCGTGAAATCTGAGAGATGTGACTTTTGTCCTCAGAATTTCTGAGACTTTTATAGAAACACTGTATTTTATTATTTTTTGCTCAGCATTCTGTTGAATTTTATTCTTTAGTATGTCTCAGATAAAGAAATCTGAGACTCCATACTTCACAAAACATGTAAAAATAAGGAACAATTTCTTCAAACATAATATATCAAATGAATGGTGTATCTTTGTGTAGGCAGCTGAAGGTCAAATGCTTAAAAGTTTATGTCAAAATGAACACAAAAGACATAAGTTCCTTTTTTTCAGGCTTGTTTTTCAGCATTCACRCCCTTTTCTCTTTCCTCACAGCATCTAGCAGTTGATGCTATTTTTAGAAATTATTCTGATAGTAATCACTCAGCAAACCTTAGGCTCAATTGTTAAGAATACTGTACTCTTATCTGGAGAAWTGCGTCAAGAGGTACAAAAGGCTTRATCCTTTCYGAATCTCCCAATTTCCCTATTTTGCTTTATAAATGTAAAGCATGAGGGGGAAAAAAATGGGTTTTATCCAGAGGAGGTGCTTACTGCACAGTTGCAATTTGCATTTACAGAGCAGTGGGTTTCTTCCAGTTTTAAAATAGAGTTTAGTTATATTTCACAGTGGCAATTGTGGGAMGAGTTTTCTTGTGGGAAGTTAGATAAGAAGAGATCATTCTCTGTGTATGTTCATGTGCAGTAGTGGCTCCCTGCCTGCACAGCTCGTGGGGGAGAAAATACTTTAGTCCTGGAAGAACTGGCTGGCTTTGGTTCACAGATTAATTTRGCTTTGCTTAAACAAGTGGTGAAAGATAAAGGTTAAATTGGTGCACCTGAGGCTCAGATTTAAATGAGAAGCAGCTGAAGAAAAACATGTTTCTCTTGAAAAGTGTTAAAATTATCATAAGAATTGAAATTTGAATTCATTTTATCCTATAAAGCACTAATCAGCTTTATTTATAAATAAATTCAAATTAGACTGCAGAAGTGATCATACTGCTCAAAAATAGAAAACAGAAAATAAAGTTATCAATGCTATTTTGATGTTCATGCATTTTTGCATTTTTACATTTTTTTCCCTGCGTAATTTTTCCTTGTATTTTTCCATTTCTRTTGATTTCATAAATTGAACTTTGTTTTTAATTTTTTGCTGTTTCAGGCCCCATTTATACATGACACTCCATGCAGGCAGTACCCGTCATCTGCTTGAAATGGCTCRCAAAACGGGAACATCAATAACTTAAATTTGTGACTGTTGCTACCTAAATCTGTTGAAGGCCCAGCTTGAATATTTGGAATTCTGTTATATCCTATGTTCAAGGAAAAACCAAACCCTTTAAAGGTCACCTTGTCCAAACTCCGGCAATGAATTAATGSGCACCTTCTGCTAGATCAGGATGCTCAGGGCCCCATCYRACCTGATCTTGAATGTTTCCAGGGATGGAACATCCACCACCTCTCTGTGCAGCCTGTTCCAGCAGTTYACCACCTGCACAGTTAGAAACTTCCTCCCTATATCTAAGCAAATGAAAAGTGATGTAAAAATTAAGTGTATCCACTGCTAATAACTTGGTTTTAAGAGCCATCAGGAAAAGCTGCAAATTCTTCTTATTTTAAAAATGTGTATTGATGGGGTTTTGTTTAGTGTATGATTTSCCAGGGCTCCTGGTACTGAACTCTGTGTCTCTGCTTAGGACAAGGATTAAAACYGCTTCTGGGCAGCTGTCCATTGCCCTTTAATGCAGAAACCATTTAGACTTTATACTACTGAAGAGTAATCATAACTGAGTGAAAGAAATGGAGGCATTAGACTAGAAAGGATTGAAACCTGGCAGCAGAATTTTCTTCTGATCACATGTGGACAGCTTTCAGACCCTTTGCAATACAAGTACTGTATGTTAAAAAAATACTGAGAAGTTTTTAAAGGCCATTATCATGTGCTCTGATTGATGGAGAACTTACAGCAAAAAAGGTCTGTGGCCATTAACTGAAAGTTATAATAAAATAGATAGGCATGGTGATATTGATTTTAGTATTTCYTCAATATTGATTTCTTCTGTTGAAAATGCAGTGTTCCACAAGTATGTTTTTGCATCTTCAGTGTATGTGCTAAAAGTTTCTTACGTTTTATGTTTCCTGTCTTCCAATCCAGACTCTTGGCCAAAAACTATGTTCCTCTATTCTTAGAGCAACCTCCTTTTCGAGATTCTTCTTTGTATGCAATATCTGATGCAGGCAAATAGTAAATTGCCCCAACCAGAGGCCTGAAAAAGCAGACTGCTGAATTTTTTTATTGAACTTAGCACTCCTGAAATACTGAGAGCAGCAGTAGGAAAAGAGCTGGAGTTCAACAGGAATAATTGTGAGCCAGGCTTTTCCGGCCAGCTCTGCTGGTGGAGATGATTTAAACCTRGGGCATTTCTGCTACCTGCAGATCCTAGATCTCTTAGGGGCTTGTTTTATRTGCTTTTGGATGGCAGTTTCTTTTGGAGTTCTTGAGGGTTTAGGAAGAAGACGGGGGACCAGCTTTTGCTTGTAACTGGGGTGTCAGCTCATGCCAGGGATGAGCAGTCCCATGCAGTTCCCCTGCATGAGCTCTCCTCTGGAAGCAGCTGATGCAGTGACAACCATGGGGACTCTGTGCAGCAGCCAGGAGGTGTTAGCACCTGCCATCACCTCCATGGAGCTGAGGAGGGAAAGAGGCAACAACTATGCCAAGGAAAGTTCTGTTTTTACCACAGCCCAGCCTACAGAGCTTCTTTAAGCAGTGGCAGCTGCTGAGAGCTAAAATCAGAGTGGTGGGTGYGAGGGGAAAAGGAGCAGATAAAAGAAACTCGGTGGAGCCATGCAGARATTGCCAGCAGATAAGCCAGAGAGCCAACTGCTCCATGGCATTACACAAGTACGGATAAACTCCTAGCCTCTTGCGTGAACCTAGGAGATTGCTAACATGTCTCCTCATTCCCTTTGACTCTTGCTGATTCAATTTCATAGTTTTACCAAAGCTGTTTCAAGGAATACTGATTTATCATGTGATGGCTGAGCCAGTACCTTAACCTTGCTTTGTGCAATTACAAAAAAAAGGAAAAAAAATATATATACAGTAGTGGAGATGCCTGTAGCAATACCTCCAAAGAAAACAGACAGTATTATTATTTTTAAATTGTTTTTCATTTGAAAGRCTCTTTGTATTTTATTGTAGTTAAATGAATGTGAAAGGTGTGTTTAATTTTTCTCCCTGGTTTTGCTATTAATGTTGAAGGGTAGGAAGAAATTATGCTCATTTGTATTCCTGGACATAATATAAATGAAAAATGAATATTTTATTGCTAATGGCTTTATAAAATAGCATTCAGATATCTCAACAAGTTTAGTATGTAATTCTGTGGCAAAACATAAAAATAAAAACAAAATACTCAGCTAAAGGCTCTAAAAACAACAATAATGCAATGCCTAAGTATGAGTAGACCAGCTTTTAACTCTTCTCTTCTTTTGTAAATAGTGTCAGTTTCTTAAACAATGTAGCTTGGCCTCTCCAAACTTCACAGAGCTTAAGGCTTAGAACTTKTGTCAAAAATAAGGTTCATTGCAGCAAAACCTTGCATGTTTTTCACACATTCATTATTTGGCCAGCTTCACTCGGTGTGTATCTTTTCAGTGGCAAACTAATTGTATGGCAGCTGCATCCCAGCAGCTACAGAGAGATCCCTTCAGTCAATTGTGTGTGTGTTTGTATATCTGAATATATATATATATATATATATACTATATGTACACTGTACTATACACTTCAGATATGTTGGATATATTTAAAGTTATGTATTAGCCTATGCATGGACTGAAAGGGATGGATGGTGGCCAAAGGAAGGGAGAAAGGTGGAGAAGGTGGGAGTATTTTCAGGTTTAGATGGATGGCACAACAGGACTAAGCGTTGGTGCTGGAATTGGTGCAGGAAGGGGAAATGCTTTGAACAGGMCATGCTGTGCCAGTACACCAAGAGGTGAGGAACAGCAGGTATTTTTGAAGACGCTCTTGGGGTGCTGGTGGGTGAGAGGCTGGACATGACCCAGCCATGTGCACTCACAGCCCAGGGTGAGGGAGGGGATTCTGCCCCTCTGCTCTGCTCTGCTCTGCTGAGACCCCACCTGCAGGGCTACATCAGCTCTGGGGTCCCAGCACAGTAAGATCTTGATTTACACTGATGAGAAGAGCAGGATTAAACAAGAAAAGTYCAGGAGAACAAATAGAGCCGGAAGGACTCTGGAGAGCTTACTGYAGTTGGGGTGGTTTCTGTGGGACACACTAACAGGGTCGGAGTTGAAGTTCCTGTTATCCCTTACCCTTAATAATGAAAGCTGATGTGTGAAGGTGAGAATTCCGCATACCATGTGTTTACAAARTCAGGGAATTTTTGTTCTGCCTTGACCAGCTCCACGGTGGAATCTGCTTACTAAATTAAAAAGCAGGCTCAGCATTCTAGAAACTGTCTATAGTAATCAGAATTTCTACATTATAGAAGATGAAATATTTCCTTATATTACACACATAGATTCAACTTTCAAAAGTCATTAAAGGACATTACTCTTGAAAGCACTGTGAAGTAAACAGCATAGCAAAATGTACTAATTTTTTTAGCTTTTACTTCTATCAACATTATACAGAAGTGCTGCAGCCAGGGAAAATGTATTTCAAACTGTAAAATGTCACTTGTTTCTTTTCCTGTAGTGTGAAAAAAAAACACCCAGCCTGTCTTCCTTGATTTAGTAGCAGATACATACAGATGTTTAAAATGTTTCCTTTAAGCTGTTATTGGGTAATTCAAGAYAGTTTTGAGAATGAAGCTGCTGCATCTAAATAAGTTAAAATACCCTGTCAGGAGTGGTTCCATACTGAAATTGTAAAAACCCTTCTGAGAACTGATGAAGAAGTGAGAATAATTGCAATCACAACATTTAGGAAGTGCAGAATCGCTTGTTAAAGCCTCAGTGAAATGCATAGCAATTGAAGGCATCTGAATCTTTTTTGGAATCACAAAAAAATAAAACATGGCCTCAGATTGGAACTCGGTTGTGAAACTGTGGCAAAGTTGTCCATGATGCTTCCAAAGTAAAATAAAGGTAGAAAAAGCTGAACAGTTGAGCAGCAAGTTATTAATGGAAGTCAGGTTGGTTTCATCATGGTCAGATTTAAAAAATAAATTTTGTCAACATTACAGAACATTGTCCTCAATTCGATAAAAGCTCTGTAAGTCAGGGAAACTGTAGTCAGAAAACTGACCACAATATTGGAGGAGATCGCACCTATATCAMTGTGTACTTATGGGCAAAGGGATATCCTGGACAGTAAAGCATTTGSACGCTTTTTGGATATGAGTTTGGTGAATGCTAAAATGTGTACCTTAAAGAAGGRTATTCATTAACAGCAAGTGCAAGTAGATTTCTGTCTTGAATRAATCGTGTCTTTTGTAGACTAAAAAAAAGACATTGCATTGGCTGTWAGGAGATCACACACAGCTTTCATAGCTTCGTGGAGAACAGTTAATTGTGAACATAGGAGCTATTGTGCGGAAATTGGTACCAAAATCCATGTCTGCCTTCAACAGTGGCTGTCTGTGGATACTTCAGAGGAACRTAGAGAGCAACCTGATTTTGGGAGTGTTTTTCTCCTAACCCATTAATATAGTTGCTTCCCCATATCCAGTAGTGAATAAATATATATTCTGTATATATTTTTGTCTTCTTTAATGTAATTTTAGGGGCATTTACTGTTTGCATTGACATCTGATGCCTTTTAATTCCACCTTCTATCTTGGTCTTTGTATGCCAATCTACGTAATGATGCATAACGTGCATATGTGTAAGGGAGGGAGAGGAGTCAGTTTTCCCATGTGAACACACCCTTCTCAGTTTAATCAATTGATTAGTTCTTTTCTAACTGTTTTACTTGGAAGTGAAGGAAAACAGTGGATCTCTGGAAGATGTAGAATTCTGAGAGAACCCAAAGGTTCTGTGCTGATAGACTCCTTCAAGTGGATGCAGATTTTCTTCCAGATTCAGACTATGACTGTGCTATGGAGTATCAGGTAGTTACTCCAAGTGCTGTTATGCAGGCTTTGGAGAAAGAAAGTGTCTTTGTGACTACAGTTAAAAAAAACACTGAACCTACTGTGCGAATCAACCATCATATTTGCTACAAAGCTGAAAGCAGTTTGAGAAATAAAAAGGTGTACATGGGAACCTGAAAGATCTCCTGCAAGGAAAGAAAAGCAATTGAAATAGGCAGCCTGCAGATTAAAATCCCAGGAGAGTACTTGGTTCTCTCAATTGCCTGCTGAAAGAGCAGAAAAAGCTGATTTTTATATGATATTATTAGGGAGGAATATACAATAACAAAATGTCAAGGCTGGATAGTATAGTCAATGAAGTATGAAAGAAACAATAGAAACTGARGAGGGTGTAGAGTCTTGCTCAAGGAAATCAGTTCTCCACTGCATTGTCAACAAAGCATTTGCATCTRTGAAAGCAACCCCCTGGTTTTCATTAGGATAAAAATATGACTGGGGTTGCATTTAATACCATGTGTCATAGCAGCAGTCCCAGCTGAGACAGTGACAGTCATTGATGCTCCTGCGGGTCTCCTCTCAAAGAGATGTTAACCCCAAAGTCATTGTCCAAATTAGTTTTGAAATTAGATTCTGCTTGCAAGAGAAGTGGMGGGGATTTTTAGAGATTAACTTGARGTGAAYTTGCTGTTGGGAAGRTAAAAATGGTTTTCTCCTACATATTAATGGACCCTTCATGTAGCCTCTCTGTGGCAGGAAGTTGTCTGACACGGAAACTTGTGTCTCTGTTTATTACCAATTTTGTGGAAGAAAGCAATGAGAAAAGGCAGACTGGGAGGATGAGTAAGATAAAATCCAGCTGAAAATAAGGAGATGAAAGGAAGTGATATTTGCTGTTAAATAAATGTATTAGTTATGTAATGATGTRTATGTTGTTGTCTATTATAAGAAATGTGATATTTCTGTTCTTTCAAAAATACTTTTTTCCCACTCTGTATGCACTCTAYTGTAACCCAGCAACCTCCAGTTCTCAATAGTTCAGCTTTCTACTTTGTTTACAAATTCCAGAACATTTCATAAGGTATTGTGCTTGTCATGGCTACCAAATTATTTTTACGGTAAAGAATGCTGTATTGCAGTTTTAGAAACTGAAAACCAGATAACAATGATTTGTGCCTCATGCTTTGGTATTCTTACGCTCTTGCATATAATACAAGAAGAGGAGAGAAAGCTAAGTTGGTAAATTTAAATATTTGAGCAAACTAAGTTTATATTAAATATAAAAAAGTGTGAAAATATAATCTGAGTCCAAACTATTTCAAACACAGTAACCCTGCAACAAACCAGCGAGTRGCTATGTGCACTTTATGTTACTTGCTGGTTATGGCTTTATAATTGATTTTGCCTAATTAGAAGGTTAAAAGAGCATATTTTGAGCTATTTTTCCAAGTAGAAACAAATATCAGCCAACAAAATATTCTTCATGTTAACCCCTTCTCAGTGGAAAAAAAATACTGTGTAAAGTATTAGATTAAATAGGCTTCCTGAAAACTCAGAGTCTGCTAAAATARACAGTACTGGACATACAAATACTGCTAAGTGACAGATCAGCAWCTCATCTTTTATGAGGCGAAATTTCCCAGTGGCATTTCCCAGCATCCCCAGGTGATTAACTTTGCTTAGATTGGAAGAGGAATCTGTACTAATCTGTRTGCCTGCATCCTAATTGCTGATTGAGAATAGGTCACTAATGGAACCACTAAAAAACTGTGTGTACCTCGTGTAGCATCCAAAGAGGCAGCAAGACACAGTGGCAGCTGTAATTTACATTTCACCTCTGCCACGGGAGCTACAAAAACTCAGGTCAGATGTGAGACCTGTGCATCCTTCTGAGCTACAGGAGCAGCAAGCTCCAGGCAAATGTTGGAAAATAATACTTAAATGTCTCAGCTGTTAATTGCATGCATTAGTAATCAGTAATATTTAACTACTAAGGAAAGAGATATGACATGGATTTATAAATAACTACCTGAATTGTTTCATGGATATTAGAAAATATATTTCAAAGAGACCATCCATTTTTGGTGAGAAAGATTGGAGATGCTGGGGAATGTTATTTAAACATGATGCAGGGTGGGASGTGAAAGTTTGCATTGTGTGTCCACTGTTTTTTTTTTTAGCAAAACTAATTTTCATTTTTCTGGTGTCAGTTGTTTATGGAAAACTTATTTGTAGGAAGTAAATGTATGAGCAAAACCTCTTCATGACATTAAATAATAAAGAAATTACRGATATCAAAGCACTCCAAAAGTGTGTAGGAAAGTATTGCACACCCTGGATGAATAATGGGGTGTCTGGTTCTGTCTTTATCTTCTCTTCATAGCTTTGAGCAATTCACTTTCCCTTCTTTTTCACTTCCATGGATAAAATGGATAATAATATTTAAGTACAACATTTCATAAAGATGCTATGCAGACCCATTAATAAATCCATTTGCAGGTCTTTCTTTACCTTCAGTATATCAAAATGTCACTACCGAGCTTGCTGACTGCACTTATTTAATTTCCTAGCTCTACGCAACTTCAAGAGTATAAAATTATATTTTCTGACATAACTTATGATGCAACTAAAACTATCACTCTGAAAGTCAGTTCAGCACTCATCCACTACCCCTTAGAAAAAGCTATAAAGTACACAGATTGTCTTTTCTTCAGTTATTATAAAGATTTATTGGATCTCTAGCTCTAATATCCACTGAAGGTTTTTTCTGTCAGTATTAACTTCTGAGATCAATAAATTGCGATACTGATCTCCTGAGAAGTCAGTCAGCTACCATTGCAGTGTTTACCCCTGTTGAAAAGCACTTGTAGCAAATTAAATTGTCTTCTGTCAGTGGAGGGTCCTTATTTTATGGCACAATTAACGAAGGTTGATAGATAGGCCACTTCCTAAAGAACATCAGATTAAAGGCAAGGGTTTGTAGCGAGAAAAATCTGAATTTATGAAGTGAATCTGCTTTCATTTAAAGAAGAATTGGAAGACTGGAAGATGGCTTCAAAAGGGAGAGTACTTTTCAAAGGAGTGTGGTTTTAATAATGTGCACATAGCTGATCTTCTGCGTTGCTGGAGAGCCACTGACTGCATTCTCTAATCTGCTGTTAGCCAGTTTACGTTGTTCTGGAGGTTTGTGAAACATTCTGCTTTGAGGCAGGTAGACACAAATGGAATAGAATGAAATGAAACCTGTAACTACTTCAAAACAGCTTCTGAAACAGCTGCTTTCACTTTCATCTAACTCTAATAGTGGGGATCTGTCCTCCAACAGGATCCTGATCTTGGAGCTCCAAAATGGAYGTAGAAATGGGAAAAGTGTGTTCTCTTAGACTTATTTTCTTCCTTTGCTTCAGAAACTTGCAGATAGATAATCACAGCTTTACCATTGCTGGCCAAGGATAAACGATTAGCACGGCCTAGAAGTGACTCCAAGGTACCTCTTCAGCTGTACAATAAGGATGATGTTTATCTAGACTGATCTAGAAATGAAAATAAAACTTGAGGATTGATCTATGTCATCATGGAAGGATTATTGACAAAATTCTAATATCATTATTCTAATAATAACATTAGCAGCCTGTTCCAAACTAAAAAAAATACAAACAAAGAAAAAGCCTTAAAAGCACTGAAAAAAATGCTTACAGGTTTTTTTTTTTTGCAGGGGCAAGATAGTATTTTTCTAAATGGTCGCTCTGAAAAATACTTGAATTGCTTGGTATTCAGATATTTTGAAAAATGTAGTTTAGGTGATTAACGCTGTGCAAATTTTCTGCCCTCCAGTAAACTCAGAGGTTTCCAGTGACACAGGGAAGAGRCTCAGTCAACAAAACCCAGCTGTGCATTTTCTGCMTRAAAAGTGCATATTAAARTGATGGTTGMACAGCAAARTKTTRCAAAATTAGATGTCCTAATTTTGTRTAGTATTTAGAATTAAGATACAAATTATGTTTATTTAGCATTTGTGATGACTTACAAGATATAATTAYGGCCTAATGGTGTGGCATCTTCTGGTTAATTTATTAACTAAAACCTATAAAGTTTATACTGGACTTAAAGTGAGTGTCTGCTTTTATGAGAACACAATTGGTTTAGACAACATTGAATAAAAGGTCCCTGTTGGGTAAATTGCTCRCAGTGATATTCTTTTATATGTATGGGGAGCTTTAGATTGCAAAGCATGATTATGATAAACACACCACTGAGAGTAAATTTAAGTGGGGAGTTTGGTGKTGTTTGAAATTCTTAGAGTATCGCTTCAGGAGGGCAAGCTAACAACATCTTTCATAGCAGTGATTACTTTGTAAGGGTTTGGGTTTTTTAATAGCTTGAGAAACAGCCCTTTTGGTACTGTCTCACTCAATTCTGCACTATAACAAACTGTTAGTGCCACTGGGTTTAATTAATTTACACAGGCAGAGACACTGCTCTGCATTCCTTAGAGAGGAAAATTACYGAAGGTGTTGGAGGGGCCACTGAGAGTGTGAGGAGAGCTCTGGGCAGACACAGGCTCTGCTGCCAGCGCTCCTGTCTGGCCAGACTCAAACTGTTTTCAGTCCAAAAGTGTAGTCATTGTGCCTCTATAATGCAGCTCCTCCTCTCAACAGTGCTTCTCTCTCAGGTGCCACATCCATGTGACACTCAGACCTGCGCTGGCTCCTGTCCAGCCACCAGGGAAGAGCAGCTGTTTTTCTGCGGCCACTCTGGAGATGTGCCGAGATGTTTTGTCATAGCAGCAGCAGCGTCATCCTCAGGGCTGTTAAACCTTCCTTGGATTCCAGCTGTTCCAGAACAACTCAACTCATGCAGTGTGCAGGCACCAATCTGTTTTGCAGGTTTTCGTAGTGAAGCTGTTTCAATCTTTAAAGATGGGATTGCCTTCCTGTGCACTTCTAATTACAAATTAGGGCATTTGAATTGGTTTGGAAAGCAGCTACTTGATTTTCCCCCCCACCCCTTAGTTTTTTTCTATTCTATGTAAATTAAGAAGTGAATTGTCTTCAACTGAGCTGCTGGCATTTGAGGCGGAAAATTCCCACAGAGGTGTCCTGTTTTGTCTGCAAAGCTTTTTCAAAGTAAAACAACTAAGTTGCACTACCTTTTGTAGTTTTTATTGGCCAGTTTTCTTGATGATCAGGTGCAGGAGTCTGAGTTAAAATTTATAATGTTTCTGAATAGAGTGGCTTCTACAAAGATACTGGCTTTCTGACATGCTGGAATCTCTCTTTATTCCTCAACATCATCTCTGTGTTCCATGGATTATAAATTACCTGTCTCTCTCTCAGGGTATAATTACCATGGCCCCCTTCTTACTCATTTACTTGCATGCCTTTTTTTTAGCAAGTAACTTGTCTTTTCCTTCAGCTGTGGTGTAATTGATATGTATCTAATTAAACTCAAATTTTCTCAGTTGGTGTTAACTTTGAAGTCTCTGTGCCCTGTTTTGGATTTGTTGGGGATTTTGTATCCAAAYTTTTGTCTTTTTTCATCCCCTATCAGTTGGCTGAATTAAATTCATTGTCTCTCCATAAAAATCTTCTGATGAATGAACTGGGTGGAGCAGTGTTCTTCACTTGCAGAATTTGGGTTTATCAAAGGATGTAGTGTAGATTCACAGTGGTGCAAAAACAGGTATCAGATTAGTTAAGTGCACAAGTTGAATTTATTACATCATTTTGCATTGCAATGCTACATTGTAAAAAGGAATGCACTACTAGGCCATGCAAGCTTGTTGATTCTTTAAATATTCTTCATTTCTGTTTTATTGGTGGTGGTGGTGGATTTTTTTCATTTTAGCACTTAAGGACTTATTTTCCAAGAAGTATGAATATTCTGCTTTCCTCTGGAACAATTGTAGTATTACTTACATTTTTTTTTAACACGTATTTTGTTCTTATATTCTTATTGCCATTCCAAGTATTAAGAGCTTTCACACTTTTTAATATCTCTCGCATTTGTAAAAATAATGACCATGCTTACCAACTTTCAGGTTACTGAAATATTTTCTGAAGAGGGTGGGGTTCTAGATCAGTCTTTCAAGCATTATGATTTCATAGGTCTGTTGAAGTATACTGACTTATTTACTTCAATAATKTGGTTTTCACTGTTTGTTTTCATGTATCAGTGTTTTTTTTTATAAGGTATATTGACTCATGTGAATCTGGTCTTTTTTAAAACAATTAATTGAATACTTTCCTATAGTATATTGCTTTCCTATTAATTTTGCCTTCTAAATATACTATTGGATGATCAAAAAAATTAAATTTTATATCATAGTTGGTTTTTTTTAAATGAATTAATTTTTCCATATGAACAAATTTGAACAGTATGTTTGTGCACTTGTGCATGCGTTTCAGTCTGCACTGGGGGAGTTCATTCAAAATAAAGAAAATGTAGAGTATTTACCCATTAGTGAAATATTTGAACTAATTACAAGAAAATAAAATACAGGTTGCACTAGTTGTCAGTCTAATTCTTTTGGATTTTCTCCCCCCTCCCCAGATTGTAAAAAGTTGTCCATAGAACTTGACTGGAAATGCAAACTCCTGTGTGCTTTTCTTTCAGAGTACGGACATGAGTCCAGCTAGTAGCACAACCTCCCTCCCCGTTAGCCCCCTTCCTGAGGAGCCGTTGTTTTTCAAGGTACAGTTAATTAATTAATTTAATCTAATCATAAAACTATCTATTAATTTTTCTTATCATGCTATCTAGTGTACTGTGAAATGCTATTGTTACTTCTTCCTTTTCTTCAAATTACTGTGATATCAGCAGATGTTCTGTGTATATACCACACTATTTTCAAGCAATACCTAGAATACAATGTTGTTGRTTTTGAGAGGAATATTTTTCCAGCAGACTGCAGCTGTAAACTGTTATTTGTAAGACTGTGTTTTTATCCATAATCCCATTTGGATTGGTGCATTCCTGTGTATGTGTGTATCATCAACAGATTTCTCTTTATTTTGGATTTCAAGTACTTATTTTAATGAAGCAATAATTAGTTTCTCTAAGGTAAAAGCTTTACTGTTTACCTACAGTAAAGGTCTGTCAAAGAACAGTTTTGGCATAAATCCAATGTAAGCCACAGGTCTGACATTTTACTTAATAATAAATGTTGGGACAATGTCCACAACTTTATGAGGTTGAAGCTGTGAGGAGTGAGTTGCCATATGTCCCCTTTTCATCTGATTCCATGGTATCCATCCCTGGGACACAGAATAGCCTTAGGCAGAGCCCAAATTGTGGAAGAGGTCTCSTGAGGCCACCCAGGTACTCAGAGCAGTGCTGCATCATTTAGGAAAGAGGTCACCTTGCCAGKTGTTCGATAAGGAATTGGGAGCTTGGGTTTTCAGCACCATTGACTGAACTGTGTGTCATAATATGGACCAAGTTGCACTCACAGGAATATCCCTTTTAAACTACTCACTCTCCCAAGTAAGTTTCCTCATTTTGCTTGTATACAATCAGTTGATTGGGTTGTTTTTAGTCACTTTGTGATAATGCTAAATAAAAGCTGGGTGATTRGAATTAATGAAGTTTGGTGATGTAAAGTTTGTGTCTGTGTGTCTGTCTTGGATGTTCTTCCCACACAGAAAATAACAGGGTACTTCAGACCTGGCCTGAAAAGAAACTCCTTTTTTTTTCCTTTTTCCCATATTTTCTGTCTGTGTAACGGTTGTACAGCCATGCAGCTGATTCCTGCTATTAGATGGGTTAAGGATTGTGCTTGCTCAGTGGTTTCATCGGTGGAGGTACAGATGAGATGTCTGTGGGTCAGCTAGTCACTGATTCTCATTCCTCTTCTGGGATTTAACACTTCTAAGACCCACCTCTCAGTCGGATTTGGCTGAAATTGAGCAGTGTTGTTCCAAGATACCAGGGTGCACATCTTTATTTCCTTGGAACACCACTTTAAATGCACACTGAAGTTTGCTCAGCATTCTAAGTCAGATTCAGTAGTTCAGTCTCCCCACGCCTGGAAAACGACTAAGACATGACACATACAAAGAGATGGGCTACTCAGCTCACATTAAAGGTGTAAGAGGTAAGAAAATCTAACTTAAAATAGTATGATAAGTTCTCATGCTGAGGTAATCAAACATTACTCTGTTTGCATCAGGGGSACTGACAAGTACACTGAAGTGCTTTTATTTTTGAAGGAAATGGTGCTTATATACCTCAAAATGGGCTGTAAATTACTTACTTGAAGTGGAATAGTTGTACTAATAAAACAATAAAGATGTTTTTCATATTAAAAGCCTAGAAAATGGTTCAAAAAACTGAARAATAGGGCAGAGAGCATTACTTAATCTTTCATTTTCAGTCAATTATCAAACCAGGAAACATTTTCCTTTGCAATTTAAGTAAAATGGAGGTCAGACCAGGAAAAAGTTATATGTGTCTTACAGCGTTTGGTAGAAATAAAAATAAYGTGAAATGTAACAGTTTCTGATATTTCTCCTTGACTCACTCCAAGAGGGAGCACAATTGTTCCAGCTGTAATTTGAGTCACTGGTTTTACAAGCCATAACCCTTTCTGAATACTGTCAGTCAATAATATTGGCTTGTGATGATGGGATGGTGCATTTCCCTTAGCAACATGATAATAACCTTTCCTCCATCCTTGCTGTAGAGATTGAAAGAGAAATTCCATTCTGTGGTTCTGAAAACACAGGTGTAASGAAGCAGGGCCCTATAAACTGCCTCTCTTTGGGACAGTTGAAGATCTCTGAGCTAATGAACTTTTATATTAGACTGTGAAATGAAACCAAGCCTTAGTTCTCAATCATACCTGGTTTTATACCAAGAAAGAGAGCTGCCCTTCCTTTAGATTTTAACAATTTGTCTTCAGTAGAAAGCCTGCATTTCTGAAAAAAAGAAAGAAAGCACGTTGTGTCATCATACTCTTCTTGTACATCCAACTTCACCAAAGCAGATGCCTGTCATTTTTAGTCCCACAAAATATGTGCTGTGTAAATGTGGAGAACCTCAGCTTGTTCAAAACCATTTTAGGATTTTGAATTTAATCTAATGAAAGTTAGAAACAGGATTTCCCTAGAAGAGCTTGCAAGTTGCAACTCAGCTCTGCTAACACCAACCTCAGCTACCATTCTCCCAACATATTGCATGTGCTGTGACTTATAGCACTGGCAGAAAGATCCAAATTGTSTAAGACCCTGCTCAGGAGTATTTGGATGAAGGTATTTTTCAGTGCAGGAAGAGATACTCCACCTGAGCCCATCATATACCATTACTTTGGGTCATTGTGCTTTGCTTGCATTCAGACAGTACCTTTAAAAGAGTACCACTGATGCCTAGCAAAAGGAATAGAAAACAATTGGGTAAGAAATAAACATGGCCAGCTCCAGAACTGCTGAAAGCAACCAGGAGAAAATGCAAAGGTAAATGTATTATTAKTCTCATTCACCAAYCTTTTCTCCATAAGRGTTGCAAATAGTGTTGTTGGTTTTKTTTAAGGAAAGAGCAACTTTGCACAGCAGCCAGTGCAGCTGATCTGTTGTGGCTTTGGGCTCCTTCCCACTGTGGAGTTAGCAACACACAGATGATCAGAGCAGTCCTCCTTAGATGTGCTGTTCAAAATCTTAGAAAAAAAACCAGTTCAGCCATGTTCACAGATGCAAAACTGTTCTAAAACCATTTTTGATAAAGCGATAATTGGCATTTTTTTTTAGTGAGGGTTATTTTTATGTCAAATTCCATCTTTCAGTCTGCTGCTGTTTTCCATGGCTAAAAGTATTTAGAAAAGGAAAAATATTGTGGAAAAAGTTTATTTCTCCTCTCAAAAGAGAACATCATYTTTTTGGTGATTCTGCGCCTAAACTTTTTTGTAGTTAGGATCGATCTTTTGAACAGAAATTTATTCTTCTGTCCCTTTATAATATTCCTTGAAGAATTAGGTCTTTGTCTTGTGGGAAAAAACTTAYGTCACAATTGAAAAATTTCAGAACTAAGGATTTGAAATGTAAGGGAGCAGAATGGTATTTGTCATGCAACTTTAACTCAAGTGTTATTCTATGTTATAATAGCAAAACTGTAGCTGGCTGAAATGTGAGTGACTTTTAATTATGATGACTTATATCCGCTCTCATTAGCTGGAATTAAAAACAATCCTGCTTTTCATTTAGAAGATCAGTGAAGGAGTGGGTATTTTTAAAAGGTCAACTTACCAAGCAATGTCTCATCTGTTTTTCGGAACCTGTTCTTTTCTCTTACTCATTATGCTGGGCTTTCTTGCAATARTATTTTATTATTTTTAAATTATTTTAAAATATAGTGACAGCCTTTTAAGAAGAGATCTATGACAGCCATTTAGAACATCAGATATCTAGTATTAGCTAATTATACATTATCTGTTATAATGAGCATCATTCTCACTGGTTATTAGCAACAGCCAAGTTGTAAATAATAACCATTATAGTAATTTATTGTAGCAATGCTTAATTGTGTTTCAATTCTATGCTTAATCTCAGCCGTGCTTTACTAATTGGCATTAAATGAAAGAAAAAAAAAMCTTACATTTTTTCCTTTCTCCTTTGAGGGAGCTGAGAATTTCCTTTAGTATTTATTATCTACTGTGTCTGACTTCTATAATTAATACACTTGAAGCAAATTCCCTGGGTAAGAAAATGGAAGTGCCAGGTCAAGTAGCAAAAGATGACAGTCCTCAGTAATGTGACCACTGCTGTAGTCACATAAAGTGTAATCGATACCAAATTATGTCTGTACTAAAAGTTTTTCCATTCAGCCTGCAGCTTTACAGGCTCTGGAAATGCAAATCATTGCAGTCACTAATGGGCATGGCTCTGGCAGCTCATGACATTTGTGCATACAACTTAACGAGATAAATTTTCTGTTTGGTTAATAATCATAATAATCATTTTACTGCACATGTTTGGAATGATCAATATGAAAGTCACAGTAATGATTGCTCATTAGCCCAGGCAACTCCTCTTTGAGAGTGTGGCATTATATTTGTGGGTGAAGAATAAAGTCCTTTCCCACCTTACTCAGCAATGATGACAAAATCTGGCCCTGTGCTTCCAAAAAACATCCCATGCTAGTTGACACACCCAGCTTATATACCCTCTCCACCTTAAATGCACTATTTCTAATATTTTGAGTATTTGCTAACATTTCTTTGRATAAGAAGATTTTAATGTATTGGTTTGTTTTCAAAATAGACTCTGAAATAATCACATAGACGTTATGACCCCTGGGCAGATACAGGTTAGGGTTCAGTGAAATTCTCTATGGGCTGGATGTCTCATTAGCTCTCCTCCCTCTCATTCCACCMTCGACCTGAATTTCTCAGCTCTTCTGCTGAGAACTGTGTAGGCTCTGAAGCCGCTGTGGTTTTGATTTTTTGGTGTGTTATGGGCAAGTTTTTTGGTATTTCTAGTGAAGTGAGTAGAGTTATAGACGTATGACTAATACAGCCCCACCTTTACTGTTCTTCTGCCCCAATCTCCATCCTGTTTTCAACCAGTCTGTCACCATTCTTCAGTGGTTTAATSCATTCCWCCCACTCTTAATTTTTATTTCYCATGTCAGTRTTTTGKTTYTTTATGACTCCTTATGTCTTAGCGGTGTAGCTCAGACTTTTAAAAGCCATGTCATCACAGCAGCTTTCTGCCTTTGAAGCAAGCCTTCCATTTTGTCATTTCTCAAAAAGTTTTATACATCTGATTTGTGTCACAGTTTCTATCATAAGATGTGGGATCTTGAAAAGCACTCGATTTATCCTGAGGGAAGGAGTGTGAATATTATGGTCTCTGTTGCAAGAGGTTTCTGTGCATTTATTCATTGTCTTTTCATTTTTCTTAGTAACTCTGTGCAGACTTTTCCTGAGAAACCAGGCTCTGCCAGCAAGTCTGTCTGAGTAGAACCTCATCATCTGTTTCAGGATAAATTAAAAAAAATACTGCGGAGAGTATAGGTACAACATCTCTAGTTTCCCAGTGTCACTGATATATTTACTAAATACTAAAATATTCTGGAATATTTAATAATGACTAAAAGAAACAGGAATGAGACTAAGGACTATACATATATTGTCTGATTTCTTTCTGCCTCTCAGCCTTGATTATAATTTCCTTTCTGTCCAAATTTTGTGGACAAGCATTCTCTTTTTTTAATGTGTTCTCTTTTAATTTATTGAAACTTTCATCATAGGTTGACCATTAGTTCAATATTTCAAAATTACAACCCCCTATCTTAGGCAAAATTGATTCTTTTAATGCTGTAAACTCAGTGTGCCACATATAGGAAAATCATTAATGTAGGTCTTATTAAAATCTCAAAAAGCAACTAGGAACACAAATATTGTTTCAACAAAGAGGTACAGAGGGATCATAATTACTTTTTTTTTTTCAGTTAACAGGGCTTCCAGCATAACTTAAAAATTTATGTAATCAGTACTTCTAGGGTAAATATTGGGTTCATTCAGGTTCCTTACCTCCGGCAGACGCTCTCACACAATGAGTTCTGATGCATACCTACAAAGTAAGCTTTTCCTGCTGAGTGCTCTATATCCAAGATTTAAAAGTCATAAAACTTGTAACATTATAGGTTGCTGACAAGATTTTATCACTAAGAGTATGAAAAAAGATTTTCTTGAAACTCCATGGGAGGGTTCTGATACACCCACTAAGAGCACTTAAGGTGCTAATCTAATCATCTCAACACAGACAGTAAATCCTCCTAATTTCTCTTTTCTGGAGACTGATGGGCGTAAGTCAGTCTGGGGRAGTGCATTGGTGTGTGGAGGAATCCATTCAGTGCWGGTTCAGCTCTGGGGTCAGGAGYCCCAGCMRGAAGCCATGMARTGCTGACCCTTTGCACAACCAAGGGCCCTGGGACCTGTGGCTCAGCCAGGGGACTGGACAYTCAGGGACACAGYRGGAGCTGAGRACTCCAGACTTTTCCACACKCAGMCTGYGAGGCTGTGAAAGCCCAGGGTCTCTTGTGTTCAGGGTTCTCTCCTCAGRGGCACCAACTCAAATTGGTGTTATTTAGTTATTGCAGCATGATTAAATGATATTAAGGATGTGGACATCTGAGATTCTGCTCTGGGAAACCTGCTCTGACCGTGTGACTGCAGAGGGTGTAGCTGCAAAATGTCCTAAGTCTCAGCTCAGGTGGTGCCAGAGGGGCTTCTGGAGGCTCCAACAGGGAAGTTTCCCTAACAAGCATTTGTAAAATACAATGAGGTTTTTTGTGGCGTGTTTTTTTGTTGTTTTTTTTTCTTTTATTTTTTAAGTGAGAAGAATCATTATAAGGAGTTTAGAGTATAATTTTGTCTAAATCAATAGCACAGTGCCCCATTTACTGTAGTGGCATGTGCCGTCAGGTCACGGATGTCATGGATTACGTCAGAGTCATCAGTTACCTTAGAAGTGAAAATGTTCACCTGTATTGGCCATTTTAACCCCACCAATTATTTTAAAGGTGAAAATGTAAATCTGTTTTGACCATTCCAACCCTACTTCTTTCTGTGGTTGTTGGAAATGAGGTAAAATTCAAGTGTTTTCATAATTTATGTTCAATACAGTTGAAAAGTAGAACTGTTTCATGTTTATTTAATAATAATTATTCACTTTCCAGTATGTGTTAGAGAATGAATGTTTTCTTCCTCGGATAAATTAAACAAACTGGGGATTTGAAAATAGGTTTCCTACAGCTCAAATATGTATTCTCATTGTAGCAGGTTCTCTCTCTCCCTTTCTGACCTTTCTGCTGTTTTATCATCCAGAAAGCATCTGAAAGTCATGTGCATGGAAACTTGACATGTTTTTGACAAAAAGTTTTGACTTAGTCAAATTAATGATTTTAAATGGAAGAYATCTGATGCTTGACTCTTCTATTAGACCATGTATAAACATGGACAGTTGAGCAATGCTAATGACCCAGACTCATGTTTTCAAACATAATCCCTTGCAGTAGGAAATTGAGGGTTGACATTTTGAAATCCTTATCAAGTTAAATGTCCCAAAAGTACAGCACTAAAAATAACTGACTGGTTTTGATGATGTTCACTGAGGGTTTAGAGAGACAGATATTTTTGTGAGCAATTTAGAGAGCCTTTAACTGAAATTGAAGGCAAGATTTAATTGCTGACACATAGACACCTTGTGCCACTTGTGAAAGCTCTATCCTGCCTTTCCTCTAKCYAACTTTCTAGCAGAGCCAGGTATTGGGAGGTGATGAGAGCTGTTGTGCTGTGGTTTGATTTTTGTTGTGTTCCTGGTTTCCTTTCCATTTGAGTTTGTCACTTGGTTTTGCTCTTTCTCTTGGTAACTTATAAATTCCTTTGTGAGCCACTTGTTTATAATGAGCTGTTTAATTTTTCTGAGGAGTGTGGCTTGTATGGGAGGCTCTGATTGTATGATACAATGGTGATTTACAGTGTTAGGTGAGGCTTTTGAAGTGCTGTTCCTCTTTCCACCAACCTTTGCATCATTTTATGACATTAAAGCTAGTTTGTGGGGAAAAAAAAGTATTGTCCTCTCTATTTAAAGATTAGAACATGGTGATGGTAGTACTGGACTAAATTTCTTGTTTCTGAAATGTGTAATGTACTCAGATTTTAAGCCATAGAGTGTTCATTCAGTTTACCCTCTGCCCTTCTCCTTGCTCCTGGTGTAGTTCAGTACTTTGGTTATCGGTGGTGGAATGTATTTATATGCTTAAGGTGTCCTTTTAGTGCCTCAGCTTTTAAGAAGCATAAAGTTTCTTTTTGGCCTTTTTGACACATCTTTTTAAAAACCAGGACAGGTAAAATGATATTTTTGTTTATTGAAGTGTTCTTTAATGTGGTTGTATGAACTGGCTCCTAATAGTAGTCCAGAAAAGTTGTGTCTCATGTGTATTGAATAAAAAATCTATTTATTCAGGCTTCTTCATGTATCACAGATTTTAATAAGACTCCAGAAAGTTATTGGGGGTGGAGACAATGGAAGATGTCAGTTTRAATTCTTTAAAAAATGTTGACAGCCCTCCAGGCTATGGTTTTCTTGAATTGTTGTTATCATGGAAAATATAGGAAAATGCCATTCATACTGTAAGTATCTTGCAGATAACTTCGACAATTTAAGAAAAACCTGTAATTTTTGGACAATATAAATTCCTAAACGATTTTTTAATAAATGGCTGTGAGGCTGTGATTCACTTAAAAGATTTCTGGAAAAAAGTGGACTAAAGGGAAAAGAGCACAGCCTTTGTGGTTGAAGAAATTGATAATAGGGAGGAGCCCATGAACACACTTAATCACTTTATTTTGTCCTAGTTAGTAATGAAATAAATATTCAGCAGATATATTTAGATTTGGTATTTTCAAGCAGGGRTGAATRCYGTAGATGAGAAGGAATAGCATTTTTTTATTTGGATATTTTCTAAGCACTTTAAACTTGTAGAGCTATGTGGTGCACAGTTATGGGTAGTCTTGTGATAATTGTATCATTTTGAGTTCTGAAAGATGAAATTAAGATTAATGGGGGCTTAGTGAAAAAAAAGGTTTTCTTTAGGTACATATCTGATTACCATTTGCTGTAGGCATTACATTTCTGGATGTAAGAAGTGGATGTAAGTAACCAAGAATGAACAAGCATGAGTGATTGTTGTTTATTTTGGGTTTTTCTACACAGTTTCATATTTAGGTGAAAGGGAGAAATGCATAATGCTCCACATGACTGCAACAAGTAAAAGTTATTTCTGGTTCTTCTAACAAGTTGACAGTTTATTTCAATAAGTCAGAAAAAACAGATGAAGTTCACGGAGGGGGAAAATGTATATCTACAGCTGAACCGAGGGAAGATTCAGGAAGGAAGATGAAATAATTTTTAGAAGCAACATGAAACAAAGATGGTTCCTGAACTTTTTTGTTTACTGTTCACTAAAATACCTAAAACCTCACCACTTTCACAGACTGCCATGTCTGCATCCAATTTAAAAATCTTGGGAAACATAAACTGACTGGAAATCTGCAGGGTATAGTTGCATATCATAGAAAAACAGCTGCAAAAAAATAATGAAGAAAACTGGTGACAGTGAATGTTTAAAATAGTTTGGCACACAAGTATTACAGAATTTAGGAGGTTCACACACACAAATTACCAATTTTTAGTACTGTGAATGAAAAAGTTTAAAGATATTAAATATTGCTTTCATTCTGGTATTGCAGATGTGAAGTAGGAGAAGTTGAGTTACTGTTTGAGAGGGGAGCTTGGACTATAAAGTTGACTTATGAATATTTCTCAGTGATTGTTTGAATTCCTCTAGGCCAATTTTCTTTGATCAAATTTTCAATCTCTAGATAGAAGCATTTCTGCAGTTGCAAGCTTAACAGGCTCTTCTCTTTGTGCAGGCAGTTCTGGGTTTGATGCTTTGTCCATTGTGAACTCTACTCGCTGAGGGGATGKTTTTTGTCTAACCTGACCACTTAAATGAGAGTTGTCATATCAATACAGAATTAAATTTGAGTAAGAAACAGTTTTCCTGTGYCATGGAAATTTCAAACATTTCAGGAGACTCTTGTGATCACAAACTGTGTCGCTGGGTCACCCCAGCAAAGCCTTTAGCTGTGGTAGTGAGCTGCTTGTCAGAATTAGAAATGGCCAGAATGGTCCTTGTGGCTTCCTGTATCTTTGTTATTTTGCTTTATCACTCTGTGTATTCTTGAGGATGATCATTCAATTGCAAGTTTGTGTATTTTATGTTTATTGCCATGTTTATAAATATTTTGAATGAATAATATATGTAGGCTYGTAAGTTATTAATTTTTTAAGCCTTTGCTTCAGTCTCCTCTTTTAAATATCTTTATCCTCATTCCTTCTACAGCCACAGAATGGTTGATTCCAGCACTCTTCATTTCCATAATTATCCTTAGTGATGTGTGAGGATGAATGCAAATTTGTTAGCAAAATGATAATTCCTTATCGTAAGAAGGAAAAAAAMMCCCACAGAATTATCTGTCCATAAATTAAGTCAGCATTATATTGGGTTTAATCTATTTTATAAAGCRTTGCACACCTCTTAGACAGAAAGAGGTCCTTAGAGTAAATGAAATTAATTGGGGAAAAATTAACAAATGTTRTGAAGCTGTCATTTTTTTATGTATCAGTACCACAATCATATAAATGCTACTCACATGTTAACTAGATATCTTCAGCATGCAAATTTGATGGSACTGATCATCATAAATATTAATTAATTCTGAGGTGCAGAGGCTCTTGCAAACACTAATCCATCCTCATAACACTCCTGTAGGGTGAAGAGGTGTTATCTTCCTTTCATAGAAAGAGGCTTGAGGTATTTGTATTGGTGATSGTGCATACTGTCCTGGTCTCAGACTGGGGAACTGACTCTGCTTTTCCTGCCTTCAATTTCCAGATGTTAGTAATTGCTCACTGACCTGTGCCTTAGTCAAAGAGCTAATATTCCCACTCAGAAGAAGAATTCTGCAACTTCTTTCCTACCCGTGCTGGGAAGCAAARCCCACTCTGCAAACAGATTTCCCCATTCACAGTCTGGTGTTGGAAAAGATAATTTCTCTTYAAATAAAGAAGTGGCACCTGAGGAATATTTATTATATTTTAAAATAACTTTCATTTCSTTAGAGCATTAAACAGAGAAGTCACTGGTGCTGTGTAGTGCTTCAGTTGTCTGTATAATACTGATTTKTTKTTTTTTTTTTTWATATAGGAATGGAATATAACATGAAAAATAGTTTGTATATACAAATATGCAAACACAGAAATATACACCATATTGTTTCATGGGAAATGTAGCGTGTTAAATATTCCTTTGTTTAGTTCTTCATTTCCTATCTATAGAGTCCTTCTCATCTCATAAGGAAGCGAGGGGTGTTTTTTTTGTCTGTTCTATGTATTTTTCCCCACTGGGTGTCTGTCCACCAGGGGCTTTAAGTGTGAAAACATAAATGGCAGATAAGAAAATTTATTGGCTCTTCTGCCACAAGGAGATGAGGTGCAAGTGTCCATCCCTCCTTTCATTTATTCAATTTATATTTCATTTATTCAATCTGTCCTCTAATGTATTCATGCACTTATTTGGAGGCTTATGGAGATCACAATTACTTATGTATAGGAATGTCCTGCTATGAATCATTCAAAGCAACAGTGCAAAGCARGCTTTGTGATTCAGTTACCTTGAAAGAGTATTCCCAGAAGGCTCCAAAAAGGCAAAAATAACCCAATCTAAGCAAGTGCTTCCCTCACCAGGGAACAGTTTAATTTAAATTGACTTATGATTGTGATTTAAAGGACATGCAGTCTTCTTTTGTGATACATCTATATTGGACTGTCCAATTGCAGCAGCTTCATCCCTTCAGGCTGTATTGGCAGTGTGAAAAAAACCCCAAAACTAAACATGAGGATGTGATCTGGAGTGCAGCTGATCATTTTGTCAGGTGCCTTTGTGCCTCTCACTGTGAGGAGTTTGTAAGGTGAGAAAAGTGACTGCAAGCAAAGSTGGCATTTAATGGCAGAGAAAGAAGTAAAGAAACTGTCACTTGACTAAAAGAAAAGGTCAGAAGCAAACGAAGCAGCTGCTCTGTGTGTGGTGATTCTGTAGGCTCTTGCAGAACAGAGGTTTGGGGCTTACTTCATTCAGCATGAGACAGAGGAAGCCTGAGCGCTGCAGTTTGTCTTTCTGAGCAATCAGTTGTGCTGGGGTGYCTATTAAAGATGGGTGAATGGATGGACAGATGGATGAATAATGTCAGATGGACCCTGCCTCTTCTCTCCCCTTTCATGAAGGAATGAATCCTCTTCAGGTCCATCCCTAAGCAGTGTGTGTACAGTGTGCACATGCAACACTGACCTATAGCTCAGTCCAGTGACTGAAGTATTAATTCAAATTACCACCTAATCAATGTGACTAAAACACTTCTTTGTACCTGAATTAGTCTAAAGGCAGAATCATGTAGAAGAGATACTTTTAAAACCTTTAAGTGCTGCCAGGGAAATTCATCAAAGGGTTTCGAAAGTATATCTGAAAATATATCCCTGCAGGTATATAGTGTACATAAGCTGTGCTGTGCTACTTTTTGTGCTTTTTGGCCATACCAGCCTTATCAATATTTTTTTTTTTTTAGTTGAGATGTAGTTTTCATAAAATGGAGTTAGGCTGAAGAATGGCTAAAGGAAGCTTTAAAGGGTTAAAGAAGCACTATTTCTTGAAATTAATGAACACCTTCATTGGTGTGTGGCTGTTATGAGGGTGGAAGAAACCCATCTGAATGTCACACTGTGGTTAATGCAGCATTAGACTGGAACAAAACTGCGCATTTGGTAGCACAACCAAAATATTTACAACAAAAYGTTTAAGGAATTGGCCAGTTGTTAGGTTCAATCAACAGGAGGCATCTTCCTTTGCCTGCAAGAGTTTAGTTTATCAAGTAGCTCTTTTCATTTGTTTGCATGGTGGTTTGGGTTTTTTGTTGTTGTTGTTGTTCGCTTCCTTTCTTAAATARCAGCATGTTCATAATTTTGTCTTCTTGACTCAGTTTTGTCTCTGTGATATCAACTCCTGCAGAACAAAGTTACTGCACAAGATATCACATGGCTAACACCAGAAAAATCTTTACTCTATAAATATTTTACCTAAGAGAGGGTTCAAATCCAGCCTGTGATGTGACAGTTGATGTTAATGCTGGTTTTAAATAAAAATCCTTCTATAGTACATGATGAGAAGCCCCGCTGGTACGAATAGAGGAGAGGATTCCTTTTGTACTATTGCAAAAAGAAGTAAAAAACATGAGCGTCTTGGGAAATTTTACTGTGTCATGCAAGCTTCTTGTAGATTGGCTCTTACTCCTTCCCACTCCTTTAGGCAACTGAATTTTTAGAAGGATTTGGAGGCTTATTGGGATTTTTACAGAGAGTTGATTGTATTTCCTGCTGTGATTAGGAAATACAGCAGCACAGCTTTTGTCCCCAGTGGTGTTATTAGGAGTCTTGCAGATTTGGTTGATAACCACTTGTTACACTGTTCATCAGAAAAGAACTCACTCAATGCTCTTGACAAATGGTGATAAACATTTCTGATGTTAAATCCATTCAGCATGAAAATTAGTATTAACAGGTATCATGGTGATAGGAGCAAATGCAGTTCAAAGAAACACAGAAATTGCTGAGACTTAAGTTGCAACTTTAACTGTAAATTTATTTAAAAGCACTGTAAGAGTCTCATTGGTAAAATAACTACAAAAGAGATCTTCAAAAAGATATGAGTTCCTAGTTACTTACCTAAGACCCTGACAATGTTACAGCCTTAGAATAATGATTTACTTGTAAGGATAATATTGTTTGTGTGACAGCTGTCATCTCACTGAATCCATGTAACRCTGGATTCTTGGCATTTGAACAAGGATCCACAGTTTTGTAAAAGACCTGTGCAGTCTTCCCACAGAGGTTTCCACCTCTGGCTTTCTTTGTTTAATTTTAGAGTTGTGTGAAAAATGCTGTGAAGATATAAATAGATGGAATTATCATGGGTTGATTATAATTTAAACTGAGAAAATTTGGTAATCCAAAATAGAATCTGATAATCCAAGATGAYCTTGTTTTAACAAAAGAAGATAGTTTAAAGAAGGAATGGAAATACATCTGTCTAGCAGATGACCTACAGAATGAATTGTATGCTTGTCAATCTTTATCACATGTATGAAATTCTTCAGAGTATTTAATAAATCACTGCAGCAATGTATAGACAGTACCGATTGGCTGCCATGCTCTCTTGTGCAGACATGAAGGTGTTGGTTGGCTTTCTCAAGGTCATAAACCACCCAGGAGGTGTGAACCTTCTGGTTCTTACCTAAACAAGTTTTTTAATTATTTTTCAATTTTAAAAAAAATTGAGATTTTTCTAATTTAAACTAAAAATAATGAAAAGGAGAAAGTACAGCATTGAGCTCTGACTTTATCAAAAACTTKTCAGTGATAGACCCAGATCTCATGATCTTCCACTTTGCACCTGGTGCTTCTCTGGCTAAATCTCTCTTCAAATGTGGTATAGTCCTAGGCTTCCAGAAGAAGCAGTCACATTCCAGCCTTGCTTCTCTTTTGTCATCACATTTGTGTGAGAGATCGCTGTTTTGGTTTTACTCTGCTTGCTTGCATGGAGATGGGAACTGAGCTATGGCTTCATGCTCACTGTATAAAGTGGGGAGAAAAAGGAGAAAGGGGAGGCAGTTTGGAGTGGTGGCATTTTTCTTCTCAAGTAACTGTTCTCTGTGAAGGGGCCGTGCTGTCCTGGCTGAACACCTGCATGGGAAGCACTGAACAAATTCCTTGTTATGCTTCATCTGTGTGCATGGCTTTTGCTTCCCTATTAAACTGGTGGTTTTCCCCAACCCATGAGTTTTATGGCTTATATTCTTCTGATTGTCTCTTTGTTCCTGTGGGGCAGTGAGTGAGTGACTGTGTGGTGTTTGGTTGCTGGCTGGGGTAAAACCAGCAACACACATGTTGCTCTTGTCACAGAGCAAATTCAGTTTAACGATAGAATGTCAAAGGTAGTGGAGTGTTACTGGAGATGCTCAAGTGAGGCCAGCAGAGCAAAATAGCTCCCATGGCAMAGGACAGCTGAGGAGTGGCTGTGGTTCTCTTCAGTTATCCCTAAAAAACTCAACTTTCCTCTACTTGAAAAGTTACAAGCTTTTATTTTAATCCTAGCAGACCTTTTGAACTGTGTGAGTTCAAAACCACTCGGACTTCGTGGAGTTTTTAGAAAGTTTAATATAAAGTGTATTTTACTATGAAGTTTACTGGCAGCTTCTGGGGAACTGATTTCACCCTGGTATCTACCCACCCACAGATGCTGGTATACATTTCTTACAGACAGACTTACTGTAAACACGCTGTCAATTTCCAGGTTGCTTCTTTTTTTTTCTTTAAATTACACCTGCTCTTGTTCAGAGCTGCATCTGTGTAGCTCTCAACAGCAGCCTACTCATCCTCTCTTTCTCCTTTGTTTCATGAGAAATGACATTAAAAGAAAATGGGTGGAAAAGCAAATCAAATTCCAGTCAGAGGTTCTTATCAAGAGCTACAGAAGAAGAAAGGATTGCATCTACTTGTGATTGTCCAAAAGGAGTGCTGCATTTTTCTTTCTGGGTGTACAAAAGGCAGAAGATTGCAGGGGTGGGAATTTCCACTTGTGAATTACAGAAATGTGTTTAAATTGCAACTAGTGCAAGCTTTRTGCTATTTTGGTCGTTTATTTATAGAGAAAGATGGCCTTGGGTTTAAGGTACAAAATTGAAAATCGGAGGATGCGGAACTTGTGTCCCCGAAACAGCATATCTTCCTGGGGGAGATAACATAGGTGATTTAAATTCTATCTGCAGAACTGCCAGAGTGCATTTATTCTTTTTAGAGTGGCATAGTGAGACTAATTTTATTAATCCTTTTATGTGCTCAGAAGGCAGGCATGGTATATGTGCAAAATACTAGTTCTTGCAAGTGTTCTAGAATTAAGAATAGGGCAGTGAACATGATCCTCCAGGCTGCATTCTGAAAACCTGGGAGAGCTAATCGGTAATAAGRATATTAATTCACATAAATAGTCCACACTGGTTTCTGACTTTGACTTTCATGAATGCTATAATTTAATTACTGCTTTTTGGCAGGTCGGAGGATGTTTTATAACTGGTAAGATGAGATCTGGTACCTATAAAAGGAATGGGCAATATCTTGCCTAATACAACGATGTGTTATGCCATGTCTTAATTCGTTTGTTTCTATTAAGAACATAACAGAGCTTCAGAAGAGTTGACACCTTACATTATGGGAAACATGTTAAAATCATCTTGCTCCAGTATTTTTTAATCTTATGCATATGATGAGATTAAAAAACATCATATTTGGCAGTTTCAATGAAAATCAGGTTCCCCTCTAAGTCACATTGTCCCTAATAAAGAAATTTGAATCAAAAGAGCTGCTGTAAAAAAAACATAAGATTAAATACATTTTGCAAAAGGCTGCTAGTCTTAAAAGCTTTTTTTATCTTTTATTGTTTACTTATGTTTACTAAGTTCTTAGTAGACATCTATTTCATTATGTACATAATGTCTGAATGTTTAGGATAAGGAACTTCTTCATTGAGTTCTAAGCAATATTTCATTACCAATAATTCTCTCTTTTAATGTCTCTTTCCCCATCCCTTGTATCACAAGAGGAACCAAACACTTCTTTCATATTTAACAGATAATGAAATTGAAATTCAAATAATAATGAAAATTGCATTAAAGAAATAACTGGCTTTATCCCTCCATTTCCTGCCATGCATGTGTATTGGAGGCTAAAAACAGGTAGAGAATTAAGAATGTTATGTAATTATAACCATAATATACTGTTTTGTCTTTCCAATGATTTCATAAAAAACAACTCAAAGCCATGAGATTTGGTCCCATTTGTTTTGGTAGAAAATAAACTCAGAGATAATTTTTCACTCATAAGGGAAAGGAAGATGTAATTTCTGAATGAAAACCAAGAGCACAATTTCAGTAGACACTGCCTASGAAGACAGATTCATGTTCAAATTCTCTTACAACACTAATTTCTTGGTCCTAAATTTATCTATCAAATTTTACTAGCTATTAGAGTATGATAGAAACGTTTCAATTAGTTGAAATTAAATTTTACCAAAGCAATTAACACAATGGAGATGAAGGAAAACCTTAAATGTGTCATAATGGAAAGATTACAGGTATGTGATCATACACCTCATAAAGCACAAACATTTTTTAAGAACAGCAGAAACATAGTAAATAATAAATAGGAAAGCCACATGGCAAACAGTATTAGAAGATACCTTAATTAGGGATAGCCACCAAATGGCTGATGGGCCATACTCTGCCTACAGGAAGAGGAGTCAAGGGCTTGATGCTTCGCTATCTCATTGACCAATCTGTATGAAAATTGAATGGTTTAGCAATTCCATAATGCCAGTTTGTCTGACACGTGATGGACTCACAGCAGAGGTTATACTGAAAAATTCCCATCTGTCCAGACTCTGTTGTATATGGGCTGGAAGAGACTGGTCAGGGCTGGGAGCCCCTGCCAAGGAGTAGATTTGGAGAAGGGAGCTGGCTTGAGACTGTTGGATGGATTGGAGTGACCCACAATCCCTCACAATRGTGGAGGCAGTTTTACTCTGGTCAYTTCTGTGGAAAAGGCTGTGGGTATGTGTGAGGATCATCCCAGCTAGGATTTGTGCTGGCATGAGAATTTACTCATGGGCTGTGGGTTTGGCAGGGTTCCTRTGACCTCGCTGAGCTGCAGTGCTCTCATTGGCGAGGATTGTAATTGCTGTTACTTTCTCTGTTATTTGGACTATGCCACAGACTTCCTAATTTGGGAAATGACAGGCTGTTCTAAATCCACCTGGAGAGAAGCTGGACAACCCTGTTTGCAGCAGTGAAGGTTAAAGGGCAAAGATCAAGTGAAGTGAGGGTTTCAGCTTTTCCTGGATAAGTCAACTGCATGCTGCAGCTTTCTTCTTCAGTTCTACGTGTTGCTCCAAAGGCAGGAAGGATTCTGTCTTTCCATTATGCTCACATCAGCCATCTTCTATTAAATTGTTCCAACAATAATATCTCCGCAATACTTTGTCGATTCCCACTTAAATTGCTTGGAGTATTTTTTCTGTACTAAAAAGATAAATATCTTAGTTAAACTATTTTACTAGAGTGGAGTCAGTGTCCCTTTCCAGGAGGTTTTAGAGTAAATTTCTGCACAAACATTTGTTTTCTCTTACTCTTGTGAAAAGCATTGTATTTGATTYGTGAAATGTTGCCTGTGCAAAAAAAGGATGCATCAGCAATGTCTAAGGAAATAATAGTTCTACCTGATTGAATGAAARTCATGACTTTTTTCTTTTCTAACTTGAAAATATACTTTTCTGTCATAGGAGTTTCCATGGGGGAGGAAGGGAGAGGGACAGGAGATTAATTGGATGTTTAGAGTCAAGTGTGCAGTTCAATGCTGAAATAAATCAGAACAATATAGCTGTGGTAGAAGTTTCAAGGTTGTCAGAAGTAAACAAAATAGTTGTTTTTCTCATGACTTGGTTCTTCCTCCTCCCTCATCCATCCCCATTTCTAAGTGTCTGTAACGCAAAAATGCGTAAACATAAATGGTGTGATTTAAGGAAAGACATTATTTTTTAAATGTAGTCCTTTCATATGCAGTTATGTTGTTACTCAAAACTGGCTGGTACCTTGTGATGTAAGCTCCTTAGGTTATGCTGCTGAGCATAAAACATGAAAAGGCATGGTGTAATGCACTCAAATATCTAGTACTTTCTTGAAGTTAAATCTCCTAAGAGCTCTTCTTACCTGTAATTAAAGATTCCTAAAGAGCCATTGGTAAACATCATCTGTACAAGAAAGAATGAGTTTATTTTGAGGGCTGATCTGCGAGCACATTCTCAAAGGCTTTCTAGAAGTTAGTGTAAAATCCTTTGCTGTTTCATTTAAACATAAACAGAAGTGTTTAATATCAGTTACAAGTATTCACTGAGTGATATCACTGATGATGAGCAAAATAGAGGAAAACTTATTCTAGTCATGGTACGTATTTATATTAGTGTTCTTATAAGAAGTAGCTGCATCATTTACACAGTATGTGGAGAAATTAGGTTGTTGGAAAACAAAATTTGCTAATTGTACACCATTTGTGAAATGCACACCCAAACATACATCCAAAGTGGTGTACAAGGCACCTACTTATTTTAGTACTTAAAATGCATTACTRAAGATGTAAGGTCATAAAACTCTCCCTTCTGTTTAGAACTTGTTCGAGTTTTCCTGTTTTAAAAAGCCACCACAATCTATAAATTGCTCTCAACTTTTTATTTAATWAATTTATCAACTGTATTTTAAGATAAACTGCTAAAAACATCCATGTATCTTTGGTACCTCTGTCAATATATTGATTTTACAGTAGTTCTCTCAAAAGTATCTTTCAGTTTTCATGAAAGGCTATTTCTATACCTCTGATGTCTTGCTTAAAACGTAAGATTTCTGCATGTGGTCTTTCAAGACACTTCACCATAGTGCATTCCTTGAATTAATAAATATTGTGAAAAATATAACTAACTGCAACAATTTCCTTAAAAAAAGATACAAGAACTTATATTTTTCCTTGCATGTGTACTTGGGTTCATTAATGCACATCTYTGGCATTTTCAGTGCTGGAGAAATAAAATCCAAGAGTCATCAAAACTGTGCTTTTCAAAAAGAAACCAGCAATGTTTTCWTAAGCAATGGTCCCAGCTATAGTAACTCAATACATAAAACCAGAATTCAGCACTCAAACAGTTCAACTAGAAATCTTTTACTTATTCATAATATAACAATATTCTTTTTTAAGTAGTGTTTTGATAGCAATTCTTTCCTTTGAAAAAACCCCCAGGATTTATCTAACATTCCTTTATTATGTGGCCATGTCAAATTCAGAATAAAATGTGACTATCTGCAGCCTTTACTGCCAGTGTCTTCACGTGGGAGTGCTATTGTACAAACAGCTTAAAAATACCAGAGCAGAAGTGGTGTCATGCCCTCAGATAGGCAGGGAAATCATCCCAGCAAACTTGATGTTCAGGATGAATTGSCATCACATGGCAACGAGGCAGTTTGGATGTTGTGCATCTGCCAAGTGAGTGCACAGTAATGAATATCTGCTGAAAGAAAGCACGGGCCTGTGATCCCAAAAGGAATGCTTGATGAATCTCAAGACCATCCTATCTGTACTTGAAAGATAAATCTCTTTAACTTTTCTGATAAGGATACAATTGCAGCCTGGTRTTTCAAAAAAGGTACATGTTGTTTTTTTGGTGGAAAGTTATACAATTAATGGATCCCTGGGTTATACATTTCTCAAATAATGCTGTATTTTTCACACCTTGAGAATGTAGTTGCACAGATGAAAGTCTGTCACATCATTATTAATTTTGAAACATTTCCAAAACTGAAAATTATGTTTGGAATGTGCTTGGAATAACAGTCTAAATGAGCCCAATTTCTTTTCATTCCTTAGCTGATGAGAGTCAGATAACTGACTAAGTACCTACTTTGATTTTTACTAAACCTCTTCAAAAAGAGATGAATTCTTGATGTATTTGTTCACATATGGCATACTGGCACCTCCTTGGTTTGATCCTATGTTTATTATGGCTTTATTAGCTAAGGTTACATAGCACTAGCACTTTTTGGGAAGCTGAAATTACATATTGAAATTTTATTTTTTAATCTGATTTTAATTTAAAATGTTTTACTGAGCAGCTGAATTAGAAAGTGTTTTTTAYATATACTTGAGCTGTAGCTTAAGTAATGAAAGATCCATGTTTTATGCCTGATCATAAACTTGCAAATTTTAGAAATTATTTGGYGTATTTTATATCTGACTGTGGCAGGATGAAACCCAGAGCATCCCTCACTCTGAAATGGTGCTGTACTTAATTTGATCKGTGTAATATTCTCCCTCAGAAGTTTACAGAAAGCCACTCTACCTTCAGTAKGACTCAGTCCATACATCTTCCTCACCTTCTCTCAAGGGGTACCTTCCTGAGACACTGGGCTTTATGAGGTAAAATCCCCATCTTGGCTTTCAGATCCATGCTGAAACAAKCAGACTTCCTACTCCYRTCTTTCTGGACCCAAATTCCATTTYTTTCTWRATCTCKTATCCTTTTAATTACAGTATAATCACCTCAATTTTAGTGTGAGTTTCTCACACTTGCTGTGTTTCAGGTTATTTCTATTTTGGAAACCTGAACACAGATTGGATTTCTTTCTGGGCAGAGTAATAATAGCCTTTTTTAGCCATCTCTCTCATGAAAGAGGAAGTCACTCCTTGGATTAATGTCTTCTCTCACCCCATTCTTATTTGCTGTACTTTTTTATGACTGTGCACCCTTTGATTGCCCTCTGTGTCCGCGCAGCTCTGGACTGCAGTATTCCCTTTATTGGCTCTGCTGTCCCTGCAGCAAGCTCTTGCCGAGTTGTCTGGTCATGATTCTCAGCTGTGATATATGCAATTTGAGTTCAGCAAATAAAGTGGGACCTCTTCTAGCCCATAAATGCTATGAGATTAATCTCACCATCCTCCCCAGCAGCCTGGATGAAATTCCATAAACCACACAAGAAGGACCATTTTGCATTTTGTTACAGGTGGGAGTGTTTTCTTCTCTGTATGTAAATTAAACAATTTTACAAAGTTCTCTTCTTGTCCCTTACATTTACCCTTCAGGAAATTACAAACTTAAGTTTATTGATCCAGTTAGAAGATCACTGTAATAAAAACATTTTTAGTCAAAAATGGGTTTTGGGGTTTTTTTTGTACTATGCTTTTAAAAATTAAGAAGGATTGAACAGTAAGACAATGACTGTTCTGGWTTTCAGCAGTGGAAAGCTTGAGAAGGGAATTAAATGAGGTACAGTTTCTTTCTTGATTCTTAGGCTGTGGATCTTGGCACAATTCTCTGATTAGTTAGATGGCTCTTTGGCCATTCTGTGTTTAAAAATAAGCCAGATACCTTCTTCTAATAGTTTTCCCTGCATTAAAGGAGAGGGGGGAATTAATCAATATGTTAACTCATTTYCTGTTGCAAAGATTATTATAGTGACATAAAGCAGAGAGAAAATGTTTCTGTCAGTGCAAAACCAATACCATCTGGTATTTAGTTTTGTTTTTGTTACGTGAAGCTTAGAGTAAATTTGTGTGATTTTCTGTCAGTTCTGTCTAGTGATACACACATTCCTCCACTGAATCACGYTCATTATGATTACCATTCTGTTGATACTGAAATAGGTACTATAYAAAGTCATAAAACATTTATGAAATCTTAAGGAGTGATGAGTTGGTGATCCATCCTTTCTGTCTGAGGAGAATGAGCCCAACGCGTGGCTATTTTAAGACKCAGGTTGAATTGTAGAGGCATAGATCAAGTGCTCTACCAGCCACGTGTGAGCTGGCTTTTATCTGAATCCAGAGACTGAAAATTRCACCAAAATAATATGTAGTTATCATAGCATTGCGTGGGGAACAGAAAAAAAAAGACTGGAAAATAGGAGGCATATTTGCCCTTCTGTCAAGGTTTACACTTCCCACCCAGCATCCAGAGGTGTGGTCTCCTCTCCTCCTCATGCCATGTCATTTGCTCCGGCCCTTTAYTTTCTATCTGTAATTCTCAGCTTCCCCTGATGGGAAATGATCCTTAGCTTATATTCCTGTCCAGATGCATGGTCACTCAAGGTCCAGTTGATCTTTGGGTTTTTTTTTTTTTGTAACTCTTTAAAATGTTGTCTCTTATGGTCTGTAACATCAAACTCTTCTCTCTATCCTTTGCTCCCTTTTCATTGATTTGAGTCTCTTTTTCTGCTGGAACAGCAATTTTTCAATGGGACTGCCTCTAAAAATTATTGAATACATAGAATTTTTCAACTGTTGGCATTTTTTCATGTAACCCTGACTTCCTTCCTTAAGCCATTATTTCTTCTAGATGACTTCTGCAGGATTGCATGCCTTTTCAAGGCAAGAGTGAAAGATGAATACTGCATCCAGTCTTTCAGCAAATTACTTTTTTAGACATCAGAAGTTCAGACATTTTAAAAAACATTCATTTTAGATTCTTGYACAAGAAAATTAGATTCTTCCTATACATAATATGACACTATTTACATTACTGAATCTGTTCTGTTGTTGATTATTGTCAATTGTAGCAGAAAAAAAACATTTCAGTTGTTCTGTGGCATTCATCTGTTTATCTTTTCCTTTAATCATATTTTTTATCAAAAGCTGCAAACTTCCATTATTTTTGATTTTTTTTCTTTCATAATTTTCCTTATTTGTTCTTTCRTATAATCTTTTTTTCTCTATGTCTTTTTTAATCCATTCTTTCATTACATTACTCATTCACTCTTCTTGCACAACTCCTCCCTTCACAGRTTGGAGGGTTTGTTTTTGCCACCACAAACACAAGCCTGGACACTTAAATAGACTTTCTGGTGACTGATAAGCAGGGAAGAAAACATCACTTTGAAAATCAGATTAATCCTTTCACATCCCAGTTTCAAACAGCAGGTTTTCTGGGTAAGAAACTGTGTCTGTGCAGGGACTGAGCTTTATGTGTAGGAAGCCTTTAGGAACTGTTCATGCAGTTGGCTAAGGATTTAGGAATAAATTAAAAGGGCAATCTTTACTTGATGTATAATTTGTCACATGTATGAGATATAGAACTTCAGAGATGCAGGTTTTTTTAGAAGAACTGTGAGAATTTGGTTACAGCCACTGGACAGGTTTCTACACCTCATGTCAGCTTCCAAATCCTTGAATTTCTGTTGTGTATAACAGGCTTGTCTATAATTTCTGTTGTGTATAATTTCTCTCTTGAAATTAGCTTTTTTATATAAATTTTCCTGTTCCTTATGTCATTTATGTGTTTTGAATTTAACATTGATTCAGTCAGCAAACTTCTTGTGGAGCAAATGATCAGCAAATAACTCTTTTTCTAATATATAAGAATTTTATTTAGTTTTGATGACTAGGATAATGCCTTTTTGTCTCATTCACACTTAATGCATATRCTACTTTGCTTTTAATGGACTGTATTACAAAGGCCAATGGCATTCTTAAATATTATACAATAGCTGRTTAGTGTCTGTGCAAAAGGATTTTCATTGTTGTGAGGTTTAGTAGAACACTGAAAATAAGGTTAAACAGTAAATAATTAATGGTTATTTTATAAATAGTAAAATAATTTCATCGTTTTGTGAACAGGTTTGATTACATACTAAYAGTGTTAAAAGTTGTAAGGATGAAAGTAAAAATACTATAACTTAGCCAGGCAGTGAGATACCTAACAGAGCACATGTTGCTCTTGCAGAGAGCAAAATGGGGCTTGCCCAGGTTGATCTTCGTGGTACCGTTAACCACTGTATTTCTCCCACAAGCTGTTTCTTTCCACCAAATCAAGAAAATCTATGCCTCTGTTGTAATGAAAAAATTCTCCTCKGGGGTTTTTGTTCTGTTTGATSCCTATGTGAAATCAGKCTGGGTTTTTCAGTTTTCTGAAAAYKACACTCATCTCTCTGCAGGATCTAAAAAGGTTCTGTTCACTCCTGTAGGTGTATAGCACAGGCTCACTAATTTTCATGGTTCTATTAATTTTCCTGATACCTAGTACTAAGTGCAAAACCTATTCTTACTGGTTGGGAAAATATGCTGGGCAAATCATCATCTGTCTCCATGCAACTGTGGAGCTATATAGWGGATGAGAATCTGATTATATGAGTATTGTGGCAGTAGCCTTTTGTGAATAGGCAGAGGGTGAGTTTTGTGCAAAATAATTGTTCTGTCAGGGATAAAGCTTGCAGCAGTGATCACCTGGACATGATCTGCTTCAGTGTCCATGGAAGAAAGGCTGTGCTGCAACCTGAGTGTGTTATGTCTGGAAACCACATCTGTAGTTGTTAAATCTAGAGGCAAACTTGTTTAACCTTAAAAATTCTTGAGTTTTCAACAACAGCAACAACAGATTAAGTACATGACCTTTGCTTGGTTCTGTTTTGCTTAAGCCTGTTAAAGTGACAGTAAGATTTTTAATGTCTTGCAGTTTGCTTCAAGATGTGAGCATGCCTCATACTGGATGTGACTGGCTTCTTTGTTATAGGTTACAGGTGTGGGATTAATGTTTTCATTGCCTTTTTTGTGAGTTCTTGTTTTATATATGGCAGACAGAGGAAACAAAGCCATGTGTCAGTACAGCATAAAGGAGATTTCTTTGGAGATATCTTTTATGGGGATGAAAACTTCCTGTGAAAATGAGAAATTCAATCAACAAGGAAAGTAAATTCTAATATTTGCTTCAGAGATTTAACCTRTAAGAGAGAGAGTGCTTAATACAATCTTTAAAGATCAGGGGCTCATTGGGACAGATGTTTAATCATATATAGATATGGAAGTCATCCTTCTCTCTAGTTTATAGCCTTAATTAAACTACTCATGCACAGTGTGAAAAGTGCTGAAGGACAGTCTCCAGGACTCACATAGTTTTCTAAGTCATTCTGTACTGTTGTCATAGGATTTTCACACAGCTAAATTCTGGGGTGGCGGTGAAGGCAGTCAGATGAAACCGTGAGTATTATCACCACAGCAAATTTCACACTGGAATGATTTTTCTCTMATAATTTTAGCTRAAACTTCTGCTCTTTTACTGCAAAATCAGCCRTTTTATATTTCCAGGTATAGCATTTGAGTTCTGTAGGACAAAGTTAGTACAAATGGTCTATAAATATAGCAGCAGCTGAGGGCTAATAGTTGACCCTAAATTCCTCTTGCTTTTCTGTCAGTCTGGGAATCTTTGAATGCCAAGTGTTCAAAGCATTGGCAGTGGCAGATAGGCTCTCACTGARAGCTTACCAGTGCTGTGTCCACCAGCTAGAGGGAGAGCCATCAGCTTCTTTCATTCAGATTTTCAGTTCTTCTCCAATCAAGAAATTTAACTGAGAAGGAAATAACCCTTTCTTCCACCTCTAACTTTGTTACATAGGCTAATTGTTCATGTAATTTGAATTGAGCAAGAAGACAAAGAACTTTGAAACATGAAAACACACAATTAGTTAAATGAGAGGGAGTGTACTCAATTAACAGTTATTAAACATATTTAACAGTTATTAAACATATATGTGCTAAAAACATAGGGTCTAGGTTAATAGGCAGAATCTGCTTTTTATTTTAGGCCCATAAACATATATGTGATCTTTAATATTCCAACCTTATTTTGCTGCTTTTAATTAGTTCCCTTAATTTTGTCATTATTTSTCTCATTATTTCTTTTTGTGGATGGTGCTGATGCTTGGATTAAATAACAGATCTTGTACATTTTTGAAGTGAAGTCCTAAAGAATGAGTTTTAATATAGATTGAGACATACCAGTGATGTTATTTGGGTAAGTAATTTGTTATGAACAGATTATACTGATGAAAAATTTAGATAGTATTCTGAAGAAGTATTCTCTTCACACGTAATCAGATTGTTTTTCTGCCATGTCTGTATTGTGTACAGCATAGTAATTTGCAATACATCTAAACAACAGGTTTGTTGTAAGAATTTTATACATTAGCTGTATACAAATTGATTTGGTTGCATAGCCTTATAAAAACAAAATGTGTACAATTGTCAGATGATTATGCCAAAGTCAGTTTAAATCCTCGCACCTAGATGTGAAAGGGGGTGGTGGTGAGGTGGGGTTGTTTTGTTTCTGTTTTCACTGTTTGACATCTTAAACTGCAGGAAATGTTTCTCCTTACCTTGGACTATTAAAATATAAAATGCTTCCCAGTTCATGTATTGGACTAGATATTCAGTGTAGTTGCTAAGGATACCGATGACCCTCAAAAAGATAATGYACAAGAGGGAGAAGGATACGAATACTAACTGATTGGAAAATCAGTATTAATCAATGCTAAAATAAGACGTGCAAAAATCCCTCCATCTGTTTCAGTGATTGAAAGTAGACTCAGGAATCCTGTGGTCAGTATTTTTAGTTTTGGGTTCACCCTATCCACTRWCAGGTATCTGGAAAACTTCTGGGARTATAAAGTCCTGGRCTCCAAAAAAGCATGGCTTAGGAAAACTATCAAGTCCTTTCTTATGCCTGGTGCAGGTRTAACACAGGATAAAGAGGATTAAGAGGTCTGAGAGCCATAACAAGCAGAAGAGAATTGAGTTATGGTCATGGCAAGAAATTGAAAATAAAAATGTGCATTTTATTCTGCAATCTTTTCATTGTCCTTTTGTTCAGCTTCCTCTTCTCTAAGATCACAACGACCTGAGTCAGAAGACTTTTGTAAGGCTTATTTTGTGAGTTCTCTGAGCCACAGTGCAATAGCAACAACTGCCTTTAGGAAAGCAGCACACAGAACTGTAAAGAAGTCATGCSAGAAGTCTGTGTGTTGGCTTTCTTTTATTTGTTTTTGTTAGCCCTGTATTTGTGCTACTTGCAGGAACCAGATTTTCAACAGGAATTTGAAAATATCTGAGAGTCAGATGCCACTGCCCTGTCAGTCCCTGTAGTACCAGACTCAGCCAATAGCTGRTGGAGCCACTTCCTGAGTGGAATACTGCAAAGGACTGAGGTGCTAGGGACACCTATTTTTGTAAAGATGCAAAATAACAACGGTCGGTTGCTCTGTTGTGAAGTCAGGAAGATAACCTGCTCTTTTGCACTAGAAAATTCAAGTGACTGGTGTTTTGCTCGTGAAAATTTGAGAAGAAAGAATGGCTTTGAGGTGGTGGGTGTTTGGAGTGGCTCAACAACATAAGGCATGAAAATGTAATGGTATGTTTTGTTTAAGAGCTGGGAAGCAGTTTTATTGTACATTCTTTAATTGCCTCACATAGTGGAGGGTTGGGGGGAAATCTTCTAATAAGCTGCCTCAAAATCACCCARAAATTGTCTTAAAATTGAAAGAATTGTTATCACTAAAGATACACTTAGCCATAATTTGCCATACTTCATTATGAYATGCTCTTGAAAAATTTGATCATCTATGATCTTACAAATTATTAATTTTTACTRTAGTTTCATGACTTGCTCTGCTCATGAATAGAAAAGGGACACTTACAGGYATTTCCTTAACATTTGTATTAAAACAAACACCAAGCTCTTGATTAGTTATAGAACTTGATAGTRCTAAGCAATTTCTTCAAAATACAACTAATCAGGAAGGTAGGGCTTAGGAGTGTTTACTGTTGCTTAGAGTGAAAGAGAGTGTAATTAAAATAGTAGATAAGGTAGTCATGATTGGAATAAATTATTGAGRTTACAGAAATTAAGACCATAAACCATTTGATTAATGTTGAGAGATCTTGATTGTGAGTATGTCCTAGGTCTTTAAACATTAAAAAAGTGGATCCTAGAACATAATCCTTTCTTCAGTGGGGTTTTGCAGAACAACTCTTAWGCTAATTTTCTAATTCTCGCCTTCCAAATCTCCCACAATTTTACCTGCATGTTTTTATCTATATTTTATCTATGTAAAAAAAAAAAATTACCTGTTGTTTACCTGCAATTAAAATTTATCAAAAAAATGTGTGAAAATGTGTTTGCTAATCTGAGGGGTGACTGAGAAAAGAGGCTCACATATTCCTGAAGAAAATCCGGTTATCAATTAAGATTTTCATTAAAATATTTGAGTCATAGTTAATTTGCATTAGGATCTATTTTCTGAGCAAACCTGACCTATTAAACCTTCTAAATCTATTACTGTCAGTTAATGTCATGATTACAGGAAGAGCACACAGTGTGCCATGGAAACACAGCTGTTCCACCAAATTTTTAACTTGAAATCACCATTGTGCAGTTTATCACTGAATTATTAGACACAATAAATTATTTTATGTGAGCCACTCTCATGTCCATCTTTTTAATATTTTCCTTGTCATTATAAGTGCCTTTAGCCTTACAGGCTAATGAAAGGTTCTCGTATCAAGTCTGATTACCACTCTAATGTTTTCCAGGCATGCTTGGTGATGAGCTTGGCATATGAAACAATTTCCTACAGTAATAAAGCTAATTAAAGTGGGCAGTCATCCCCACATCACTCTTTAATGAATTATAATGAGCTCATTAATCTATCCGGTCTTGCTCACCACATCTATTGACTAAGCTTCTCTGGCAGTATAGGATACAACACTTGCCCAGGAAAAAAACATTGAGTCTGAAATGCATCTATTTTCCCATTTTTGCTAAAAAAAAACCCCAGAATGAGGCAGAGGTTCTCTAGGTGGAAAATGCATTTTACTAATCAGAATTGGAAAGGGTGAACAGCTAAGTCCATCTAATGGTGGTGAAGGAAGAAYCATGCAGGAACTTAATGAGATCTAATAAGTGACAGATAATTAATGCTTCTGTGGCACACACATATCATGTRAAATATTACTTTAAAAAATGTTTTAGTAACTGGCTCTCTGGGGAAGCTRCCTAAAGAAAATAACATCAAGCTTATTTTTGGCTGAGTTTCTTGGCATTTTTCTTTGCTTAAAATGAGCAGAGAAGAAGAGCTTGCAAGGTTATTTCATAACCAATTTCATAATGACAAATGTTGGTGAATTACGCAGTAAGATTTATGAGTGGAAAGAGATGATTCATGCAAATATGCATCTAGAAAAGCCATCTATTTTTCTTGGCTTCTAACCCCACAACTTTCCCTATCTGTAACAGACAAAGTCTCTATTAATAGCAGATCACAGCTGACTGATGGATTTACCTRGTTCTCACTAGCGTTCAGATGCTCTTGAGTCAAATCCCACAGGCATGATTACCATGTTTATACCAGACAAATTGCCCTTCAGTTTACCTCCATTCATATCATGTGTTTTAATATTAATAAAAAAAAACTTCTGCAGAAGTTATGCTCTGAGTGTATGCAAAGGTRAATACACTGTTCTATATTCCATAAGTTTCCATTGGTGTCTTGTCTGCAGCAGTCTCAGTGCTCTTTTTTCATTTATAGTAAAGAGGCTTGAATGGTGCTCTACTTGAAAACAGGAGTTCATTTTATGCAARGTTTCATTTTCCTGTGGAAAGAAAACGTGCAGGCAGCACCAACCATCTCGCTTGGGCAGTGGCCAGGGCAGCTGCAGTAAATGCAGTAAATATTGTGGGTGTGAGGAAGCTCACGGGTCTCTTTCCACCTCCAGGGGTGAAAACTGCCACCGAGTTCATGGCTGGGCTATTCTTCCACCTCAAGGGGATGGAAATATTTTGTCCCTGTAAGGTTCTTCGAAACAGRTGAATTTTTATTCAAGAAGGTCAAGAGCTTTTTCTAGTGAAATAAACACTTTGAAGTGAGAAAATACGATTGGCTTCAGCCTTAATTTGCCACTTAGTTACAAAGAAACAAACAAAAGATGTYTTTACTTCATGGCCATTGTGTTTCCTGTGGTATGTTGGCATTATCAGGGTGTTTGTTTGTTTGTTTTCTTTTTTTCAGACAAATGTTTTRTAGAGACTAACAAATTTAAGATGTTCCTAAATCAATTTTTAGTTAACTTTTTAGGAAAAAAAGAGCAATGTAGGTAATTTTCCTTCTGGAAGATTTTTATACTTGAAATATTTGGATTAAAAGTGTAGAGGGATCTCAGTATATATTAAAAAGCCAAACAAAGCTCAATTCTCCTCCAAAATTTTTTATATTATTTTATGCATAGCATTTTAATTCTGCTTTGCATAGTGCATTGATATATTTCTTTACATGGTAGCTCGGAATCAGGGAGAGCAATTCTGTATTAAAATGTTTATTATGCTGATGAGAGGTGTATTAATTAGACTGCAGTGTTTTTTATACTGTCCAAACTTGGTAGGTATTTATAGTTGGTATTGCATTGTCTGAAGAGACTTCAATTTTGTATTATCTTTGTAGTTACACTGTCATAGGACAATTATCTCATGATAGCTGGATTTTGTCTCAGTTATCTGACAAAGCCTTTCTTGGTTTTTGTTCCTGAAAAAAGTCATTAAGGTAAACAAGTCTTTTCCTTTTTAATGACCATGATGTCCATCCAGAGATTAGGTTTTCTGTATGTATGCAAATTTGAAGGTATTTAAAGATTGATATAGCTGCATAAACTTGCAGCAAAATGTCATGCTCATTGAACAAATGTTTATTCTCAACTGAAAAATGCATTTTCATTTAAGATAAGTGATTGAATATGTAGTTTAGGAGGGACTCACACTGAATGTATAGTGTRGTTAGATTTCTATATGTGTACTCAGTGGGAAATACCTTCAATGCAATTCAGAATCTGTTCTTGCCTGCTGATGAGAAGAGATAAAASCTTAGTGGTTCTAGAGAAGCAATGTGTGTCAGAGCTCAGTATGTTAAATGGCTGTAGGTGAAAGGATATGCAAGATTTTTTTATTTAGGAAAACAAATCTGACTGTGCTTAGCGAGTGTGATAAAGACAAGAAACAATCTTCTTATTTTATTTGTGTAAATTTTACGTAAAGTGCAGCAAGATGTTCTGAAATATCCTAATGATTTACTGATTTGCCCACCAGTTGGGCAGCATTTTGCTATTCACTCCTATTTTCTTTGAAGTGACAGTAATATTACAGAGGATATCTATTTGAAAGTCTTTAAGCAGTGGCAAATTACAAGTATTAAATATAGAGGACATAATGCTCTCTCAATACACCTTCATGATATAAAAATAAACAGAGTCTGTGGAGTCTTGTTTTATCTAAATATGAGGGCTCCTTTCTTTTCCGTGTCACCACTCTGGATCTAGGGAACCTTTTGGAATGAATTAGTTAGGCTCGTGTGAAAGTACTCAAAGAATTSTCAAAGAAAACATGTTTGTTCTTTGTACACATCATCCATACATGCAAGTATTTATATATTTGATCATAAAGACTTTCCTGGAATGATACATTATTTTCATAATTATGACCTCAAGCAGAGCTGGCTGTTTCTCCTTTCTTACTCTCTTGAGAACATTTAAAAAGATTACTTCTGTTAATTCTTATATGCTTGGAAGATCTGAAAGCTTATTCATTACTTTCTTCCCTGAATCATCTTTATCAATCTAAAATAATTTTTATATATTTTTTATATATTCAAATCCTRAAGAAAAACTTGGCTCGGCTTTAAAAACAGTAATAGTAAAATACAAATACATATTTTTTTCCTTTCGTGCATGAGATGTTGTTTTGTCACATTTTTTTTCTCTCAACTAGAAGAGCCAAGGTCACTATTTCCTAACCCTCCCCTTTCCTCCTGTTTGACATTTTATTATGATTCCAGGAGGCAGGAGAAAGAATGCTTTAAATCTGAAATATTGAATTCAGCATAACATAACGGATATTGTGTCCTATTTACAAGCTGATAGTAGAAAACTGCAGTGGATTCAAGGTAGATTTGGGCTCAGTGGCCTGTGCTGTGTTGGAGCCAGAAGAAACTTTTCTATTGATCTCCTYACAGGGCAGCCAGGATCCAATTTGGACTTGTCTGCTTCTGTTTAGACAAATGAGGTTTTATTTAGCACATTATTATCTGARTATGAAGAAATACATTTACTGGTATGGTAGTAATGAAACTTCTGCAAAAATGCTGCACTTGGCAGATATTTTACTTTGCCTTTTTGGYCTGAATGTTTTTTTGTCATGTTGCTGGGAGGAAAGAAACTGACATACAAATGAAAATGTGGCTGCATTTCAATTGTGAGTAAGATTARATTTGCACAAAGTTATAGATCTTTTGGGTATTCTTTCATGTGACTCAGTCCATATCTATTACATAATTAATAAGGTTGCTTGCACATAAAAATGTGAAGAAGTCTTGGTTTTGCTGATTTGGTATTAGAGAAAAAAAGTCTTTTATCCCTGRTGATAATGAGAGTTAATAGGACAATGTTAACTTGCTAAATATATGGTTACTAACAAACAAAACCTCACCCTGATTATAGAAGATTTTATTCAAATTGATAAGTGCAATGGGGTCTTCTGGAAAATTTCAATGCTGAAAGTAAATTGGTGTATAAGGAAGCACTCCTGGAAAATAAGATTATTGTGAAGAAAAAGAAAATTTAAAAATTGGTTTGTTTCCGCATAAGTAGATGCACTAGCAGCATTCRGGGAACTGGAATCCAAGGACTGAGTCTTGAAATGCCAATTGAAGATATCTGAGAATAGTAAAGGAATAAGAAATTTCTTCACCTGCTACTCATTCTAAGTATGAAACTGATATGAGAAATTGTTGAGCTGCTAACTCTTGCCTCTTATCTATTGCTTTAATTCTTCATAGCTAAATGATGGAAATAGACAACAGTTTTTTGTTTGCTAGATTTTTAAAATAAATTCTTTTGAGTTTGCTACTCATTAAATTGGTAGAAACTGTTCTGGAAAATAGGTTTACTTGGACCATGAATGAATATAATAAAGGGGAAAGAGTAGACCAGACTTCCTGAGATTTTAATCAAGCCTCAGAAGTCTGCTGGAAGAGTCATGCATGTGAATAAGGATGATCTGTTTTGTGTAGTTAACTCAATTTCCAAAACCCTTTTAACAAAGCCCTTCAACAAAGGCTTTAGAAAAGTAAGAAGGCGAGTAGAAAAGTCTTGGATAAATGGCAGATTAGATGTAGAGTACAAAAGAYGTAAGAAGTCAATTATTAAAAGAAGAAATATACTTCTAGAAGGTCCTGAATAAACAGAATTAACATGGAGTATGAAATGTTGCAGAAAAATTTCATCATACTAAATGACATAAAAATGAAAGGCAGTTGAGATTCCATATCAGCAGACACGATGGAGTGCACAAGGGAAGAACAATCCTATTTTTCCAAATGAGGAAAGAAGACTTTCAGACATGGTGCATCATTTCTTGGAAAGACCTCCTTAGTACTTAATAATTATTTTTTTTTTTTTTTTTTGTTAAAGGTACATACAGTTGAGCATTTATGCTTAGTAGAATCCTGATTACCTGGTACAAATGAATGACACAGTCCAACTGGGAAAATGGATGACAGGTTTTGATGAGAGATACAGGATGTCCTATGTAAGGAGGTGTCGTGGTTTTAAACCTGATTTTTCCCAATCCGAGTCACGGCACCAAAAATGTCGTGGTTTGGACTGTGCGGAAAGCCAAAAGCACTGCACCCACGACATTCTCTCCCTTCCCCCCACCGGAGAGGGAGAAGGGAGAGCAAAAGCCCAATTAACACAAAAATTTATGGCTTTCAGATAACATAACATAATTGAGAGAAAGATACGTATGTGCTCCAGAGAATGGTCAGACAGGCTGAATAACTTAAGTTGCAAAATAGATTTATTACAACAAACTACTAAGAACACTACGGCACTGGGGAGAGGAACAAAGATAGGGACAAATTTACAAGGAGAAGAAAAATAAAAATGGACATTTTAAGACACTTGTTATCCTTTCCGGAACCCGTCTCCTTCCCAGGTCCTCCCTCTCCACCCCCCATGTTTTTCCCGCACACACAGGGGACAAGAATGAAAGTCTAACATAGATGAAACCACTCATTACAGTTGTTGTCCAGCATCATAGGAGAAGCGTTCTTACAGCTCCAARCTGTGGATGTTTTTTATTCCCAAGAACAGTCAGTGTATAACTGCTGGTGGCGAGGGAGTTTTTTCTTTACCTCGTAGGAGAAAAGAAAGAATGTCCTTCAAGGCCAAACTGCATTGTTTCGGCGGCATGAGACCACTATCACAAATCTCCTGGCAGAACACAGCTTCACTTGCTTGAGCGGGGGCACCTCTCTCTCCCCGCAGAACTCATTTTCTTCTTAGCATCAACTCACTTCAAACTTTGGGGGGGGGGGGGGGGAAGCCTCTTCCCCCTTCTTGGCTTCTAAGCAGCTCAATCCAGTCCTCAAATGGCAGGTTTTTTTTCCTCAGAGCAAGGTCGCTCTCCTTTTTTATACAGGTCTCTCATTGATGAAATAGTCCTTTTGAGAACAACTTATTTTTCTCCATGCTCGAGAAGCACAGCGCAGCACAGCAACTCATCCCATCTCCTCTTTACTGTGATCTTGGGTCTCCATTTTTTTTTCTTACATCTCCTCACCCTCCTGCTCTGTTTTTCCCCAGTGTATGATACTAAAACTACATACTAACAACYTAAAACTACATGGCGGCCGCCCCTATCTTGTTTTGAATTCTTCTTAAGTGCAAGACAATACATCATCACAGAGGTGTAACCAGCCTGTGCAATTGGCCCAGGCCTGATGATCAGCCTGTCCATCAACCTCAGAGCCATGATGGATTGGCTCTAAAACACAGGGGGCAGGGCTCCTTTTGCTGGAGAAGAAGGAGAAAGTTTCTAGAACTTCCTCACAGCAGCCATCTTTGTGGTTTCTTGGTCCCATCCCCCCACCACCAAAAATCGGACCAAGTAAAACCATGACAGTAGGAATATGCATGCTTGCTTCAAACAGAGATGACAGTAGTTWTTCAATAAGCATGTGGACTTGAAGAACGATGGAAGTCGTGGAATAGGAAATACACCTGTCTTGTATTAATGAAACAGGAACAATGGCATTGCTCCTCAGGTTGAAATAAAATGGCATTGCTCCTCAGCAGGTTGAAAATAAAAGGAAGGATACAAGGTTTGGTTTCACCGGTTTTCTCTTCATGAAGGTAGCATTTATTTAGGGATATCACCAAAGGAGGCATTGTCCTGTGTATGTGAATTCTGGCCATAAAGGGAGAATAAGTAGATTGATTATATTGGGAAAAATATGTTTCTATCTCTTGGCTGCTGTTCTTCAGTTCTGCTGGCTCAAGATACAGCTTTACCTGRTATGGTCATTCAGTTTTATGTTTTGCAGTTCATTAATCAAGCTTTATTCTTTTAAACTTAATGCTTTTTATTATCACTCTAAAATAGAGCAAATTTCAGTCAGAGTAAAAAAAATCCAAATTAGTTTGCTTAATCTGTATTTCAGAGTTAATGGACATTTGGGTGACAATGAAGAAAACATTTATGAATACAAAGCTGAATTAACAATATCTGAAGTCAAAGTAGCATTGCCTATATAGTCTCTTTGAGTATTTCCCTCATAGTAGAATATTAATTAAATTCTATTACTTAAATGGATGTWGCTGTGCTAATTTGCCCAGTAAAATATTTGTTGGCATGTTCCATGTAACTGAACTTAGAACATGTTATGATACTGCATAGGTCTTTATTAARATTAATCACCTGTATTTATCAAGAGAATATCAGATCCTCTGTTCCTCGAACTCCATTTGATTTGTTGATCAAGAAGGGAAATACAGAGTTTTTTCTTTAGAAGTGTCTTTTGAATACTGGAGCTGCACAGAAAGATGTACAAAATCATGTCTGTTTCTGAGGTGATCAGGGTTTCCAAAGCTGATGGAGGATTTCATTTATTTGTGTTTTTCCTGCTGGAAAGATAACTTGGAGTGAGACTCTGCTTGTGCTGGGTCAAAGTGGTCATGGGAGATGGCTCTGAGCTGTTGTGTTATRCTTTAATGGGAATTTCTGAGGCATGGGTTTGCGCTCATCCTTGTTCTGGGCTTCAGCAGCAGCTGGCAGGGCAGTGTGACATGAGAAGCAGGCGAGTTTAGTGTGACCATTGCCTGCAGTCAGCAGGGACTCTCTTTGGGAGCGTTGTTGGGACTCCAGCCAAGACTAACTGGACTGGCAATGCACCAAAACAACAGATGAGCCAAAGGAATGAAATCAATGTGCCTTGCACATGTGAAGAAATGCAGTCAGCCAAATCATTTCTCTCTTGGTGTGATTGAAAGGAATTGATAGAGCAGATACAAAGTGATGCAGTAGGTAGTGTTGGAGTGAGCACAAAAAAGGAAAAAGTGGTGCCCTGTACTGTGTAAGTACTATGGTGTACTTACATCAGGGACCAGACCCGTGGCATCATTTTGAAACAAATGATGCAGGCTTGGGCTCTCTGCTAATGTTAGGATCATTAAAACTTTCATTAAAACAAGAGCAGCAATAAACCAGYAACTACTCATGATCTGACAGAAAACTCATTTCTGCAAACATGGTCTGTAATATCCAGCAGTCTACTCGTGTAATCTCAAATAGGTAGATGTTCTTCTTTTTGTTAAAAAATGTAAACACAATTCATGTCTCAGCTTGGAGAAAGATAATAGTGCTCCTCTGCCAATTTCATGTCAGATCTACAAAACTACTTGTTGCTCTTCAGGTGTCAGGTGGGCTAAAGTGAACCATCTCACTTGGAGATATCCACAGTCCATAGGCTAGACTCCTATGCTGTTTGCAGAAAAATACTGTRCATGTTAAACCTTGTGTTTTCTCTGGATATTCTAGACAGTTATCCAGCAATTTATTATTTTTTCTGTCATCTGCTGCGTAACTTAGAGGAAACTTCAACTGTTACTGCATTTGTGTACCTTTCTGGACCTGATACTCAKTTTTAAATTTCTTAGTTTGGTTTGTTTCAGTATTATTTCTTAAGAAACTGTGTGCTAAATAACGGCTGATTTTTGCAGTACCCTAAGTTGGTAAACAGTCCATTTAGCATCTGAAATTCAGCACATTTATCAAATGAGTTCTGTTATATTCTAATTTTATGGCATTTTTTGGAAGCATATTCTGTTTAGTATCAGAGGGAAAGCAGTAAATTTATCTTCTAGAATACTTGGTTAGTTCTGTTTATAGCACTTTGATTACAGTAAGCACAATATGMCTATTTGTTCCAAAGTATGAAGGAGTATAAAGTAAGTTTTCAAAATTTAAATGATTATTCTTTTTGGCACTTATGCATAACCTGCTGCAGCTGTCTTCACACAGCACAGCATTTCATCTTATGATCTGATCTGATGAGAAACAGTTTTTCTATTATGTTTATCATTTTCCCAAATGAGCAGATTTATAGTAAAATAGGAAAATACTGCCGCTGAGACRTATCAATTGCTGTCATAGTTGACAGCTGAAAATAAGTAAAAAGGTGATAATTTGAAGAGTATTATGACCATAAATATATGCAGTAATGACAACAGATCCATAATGAACTTGCAGCTAAACTGTGGAATTTTTTTTAATATCAGAGGGTATGAGTGAAGAAAATRATGGATAACTGTTTGAACACAATTCCTTTTGCATTTTTATGGSGTACACTTGGAATTTAGACTTTTTGATTATCTGTATTTAATAAAAGAAAGTAGTTTAAAGGTGTACTATTAACCGATCATGCCATGTCTAACAGTTCTCTTAAACAATGAGRTGGTAATTGACTTTTTATCAAGCATTTCCAGAGTCTTGGACAAGCCTGTTACGGACCTGCTTACTGCAGTCGAGAGCAGAATTCTTATCCTTTTTTCATAACCAAATAATAAGCAGCATTCGTAAAAACAATGAGAATAATAATGATAATGTAATATGTAGTATATATAATTCATTAAGCTCAGCAAAATGGAGCTGAGGTGAAAATAAAGCTGCAGCAAAAAGCAGCTGTGCAGGTGGCTTATGAAAACATGCCTAGAGCATAGATTGAATTATTTGGACCAATAGTTTCATAGCATACATGTTCTCATTGGACTGGTAGCATTGATAAAATACTGGTCTAAACTCACTTTGCAGAAGTACAGGGAATCAAAGTGGCGAAGGGTATTGGTTTAATAAATAGAAAAAGTAAATGTCACCTGGCAGACTTCTAAATCTATGGACATTTAATTGATTTTGGCTTCTGAACTCAACTTGATTTATATGACAACCTGTTTTTTTCTTTTACCCTCTATGAATATTATAAGGGCTGAAAAAAGCAGGAGAAATGTTTTGCATATGTGATCATGCCCACACTATAATTGGGCTTATTTTTCTAAACATAAGAATACGTGGGTCAAGTACCTACTAGGAACATGGAGTTAGCCAAGAGGCCAACTCTCACAGCCCCAGAGTATGCAAAGTGCATTTTGAAAGCCCTACTTGATGAGGGAATATTTTTTTTTTTCTAGCTTAATAATTGCAGTGTAGATTTAAAATACAYTGAGTGTATGCTCTCCTAAAAGCAGGCCATCCTTTTCAAGTTATTTCCTCTTTAATATCTGTTGCTGTGATAATTCATTATGAGACAATACTGGTTTTCTGGGCGGTTTGGATTAGGGCTTTTTTGTTGTTGTTTTTTGTACTATATATGCCCATCAGACTGTGTCTGCTGTTTCTCATTCACCTTGGAGAAGCTTTTTTCAACAGAATTTTTGGTCTTTCCACAGGAGCTTTGCCMTGTATTACAGTTTCTCAGCAGATAATGAAGCATTTCAGACCTCCTAAGGAGTAAAGATGATCCGTTCCTGAGTTCACACTATCAGATACACATTTCTGTTTGCCCACAGATGAATGAATAACATAGCATTCCACCAGTTTTTGCTGTCCTCTACACCTTTTGATAACATGCAACTTCTTTGGTATCATTCACACAATCCTTTACTGACATAGTTTGGTTCTTGCGTGAGAAAATTATTTTCAAAGCCTTATCTCCTTCCTTAGCTTTCAGCAGTGACTTTCAGGAGGAGCTGTATTCAATGTTTTGGCARCAGTTTCTTCTGCAACATTTTTTATTCTGTCAGTGCTGTATTCAGACAGGTGTATGGGATATTAAAATTGCCCAAACCTTTTTGCAGTCAACTGTTTGATGGTATGTTTTCTTGCTTTTATATGCGCTGTTGCATTTGAAGAATGATTGATGCCTCTGCAGATACCGTGCAGCAAAATGAGATTATAAAATCCTAATTCTACTCYGTGTTCAACAAGAAACAGCCGTCTGCTGCTCCAGGAAAACAGGGTTGTATTGTTTGTAGCAGTGACTTCAGAAGACAAACGCCATCACTCCTTCCTCTTTCTTTCCCTTGCTTTATAAACCCAGCATGGTCTGTAATATTCTGTATTTTATGGAATGTCCCTTGGATCAGTTGGGGTGAGCTGTGTCCCCTCCCAGCTCCTTGTGTCACCCACTCTCCTCGTTGCATGGGCAGTGTGAGGAGCAAGAAAGGCCTTGACGTGGTGTAAATAAATGCTGCTCAGCAAAACCAACATCAACTCTGCGTTACCAACGCCGCTTCCAGAGCAGATCAAAACCACAGCTCTACACGAACTGCTGTGGAGAAAATCAACTCAGCCGCAGCCAAAATCATGGTAGAGTCCAAATTTCTCAGTCTCCCGTAACCCAGGAATTGCAGGGTGCACTTCTACAAGGCCGCGGCGGCCTGTGTGGGAATTGATATCGCCCGGCTCTGATTTACCGTGTCCCACTGTCTGGCTTAATCAAGGTTTTCTGGAATGAGGCAATGCAAGGAAAAAACCTTAGTCCTGCACGTTTTTCTCCAAACTCTAAGGATAGTTATGGTCTAACTTTTATGACATAATTGCTGTGTGGAATATGGAATTTAAGTATCTGGAGAACAGTGCTGAGCGGGAGGGGTCTGTCCCTTGCGTGCGGATGGGTGCGTGACTGCTTTTTCCCAGGATATGTGCACTGTGGCTTTAAGTCTTTAGAAGTTCTGTGAGGCAGAATCTCCAAGCTCTCACTAGTGTGAGAGAGGTTTGCTTTGCCTCTTAGACAAAACCTAGTGTTGAAACTCATCTCAGAAATCTTCCCTGCTGTGGTTGAGACACACTGTTACAGGCCTCATTGCTGTATTTGCTTGTGTACGCTTTCCAAAAGATATTTTTGTAACAGTCTTGGATATGGGACCTTGATGTTTTCCTTTTCCACTGGGTATAGTATTATTTTATTTTATTTAAAGTTAAAAAGGAGAAATTCAAAAGMTAGCAACAGTGTAAAACTGTGCTGGCAAAAAGAGCTCAGAATAATGTAGCAAAAATTTGAAGTACAATAGTTAATGCCATAGTGTTTTTAAAACCATTTTGTTAAAYAAAGGCCTTGCTTTGATAAAATAATAGTGCGGTTGCTGATACTTTAAACCATATATTTAAGAAGCATAAATTTTTGCTAACAGTAATGTTAAATATGTACCAATATCATATTCAGTGCTGTGGGCTGTATTCTGGGATGCACTWAAATTTTATTTTCAGCTAATGTTCCTAAACATCAATCTGCTAGTAGATAGTAAAATACATCTATGGCATATAATAAAGAAAATTTCTGTGATTTTTTCTCTAATAGGGATAATGCAAGTTCTCACGTTTTTTTCTGAATTTGGCTCTTTCAGAAGATCTGTACATAGTTCTGAAATAGTGTGTAAATGGCCAGAAGTGGGGCATCTCTTTTGATTGCAGTTCTTGTAAATATTTGCAGTATCGATGTGTATGTGTCCTGTTTCTTCTTCTAATTCTCTAAGAGCAAATGAATAGCAATATAATTACTTTGAAAGATAATAGTTATAACCTTTTATGTGAGGAAAAYGGGATAGCACTTTACTTTTTTTTTGTCCTGTGTTTAATAAACACATTAGTACTGATGAAGTGCGAGTTTATCACACTGGTTATACCATTTAGAACCCCTGAACTCTACACATTCTAAATAATTTCTGCAGTCTTATACTGTTACCAGCTGATAACTAGAGGTCCATTTTTTTTTAATTTTCCAGGTAAATGTTGTGAATATACCACCACTTTTCCATAAGTTTTCTTGTCATATAGCTTGTGGATTTTTTTCCAGTGTAAATGCTCCAAATTAGCAAATTTCACAAATGAAATGGGTCTCCCTTCTAGAAGGATGTAAAAATAGAGTTCTTCAGTTGTAATTGTATGACCAGCTAGTTGCTGATTAGTTTGCTAGGTTTTTAGTTTTCAGCAGTTCAGTCTATTATTTTGAGTTTCTCCTCTTAAATGTTTATTAGAGCACAAAACTACATGATGGATAGTTCTTCTTCAAATATGGTGTTCAGACTTAGATGAACTCAGAAAATTTTCTGGGGACAGCCTGCAGCCTGCCTCCTAGACCTGGGTTTGGCTGCAGTTTTAGCAATTAAGGTAATTTTCATGCAGGTCAAATTGAGTTATAGTGGTTATTTCACTAATTGGTAACTACATTCTTTCCTCCCCCAGTTAATACCAGAACTGCTGCTGTTTTGTCTGGTGTGGGACAAAAGATGGATGGATGGGGAGTGTGCTTTCCTTTTTCTGTGGATGTCTGTTCTTTCTTTTTCATCTCTCCAAGATCAAGAGCTCTGCAAAAATGCTCTAAATTGATATTTCTCTAATGTTGTTTTGTATGATTAAAATTATAACATTTCATAGCTGTTTCTCAGATGAAAAGGAAYAATCTGATGGGATCTTCAATAAAAAGGCTTAAAAGAGTCAGAAAACAATGAAATGGACCTCTGTGCAGGGAGCTGCTCGCATTTCTATGTAATGTCTTTGGATGCATTAATTTGTTTATGCAGCAACTTTGGAAATGTTATTGAAAATACCACACATGACAAAGGAAAATTGAGTTTCATTATTTGAATGYAATTATCTCACACTATGTGAAACAGCCTTTTCTTGTCATGAGCAAAGTAGAAGCGTTAAGCCTATTATAACATCTCTTTTGATGTTTTTGTAGGATGGAATAAAAGATGAATGCTCTAYGCTGAAGCTCCAGCTGAAGGAGAGAGACGAAGTCATAGCCCAGCTTCGTGAGGAGCTGGTAAGGAGAAGCAGTCGGGGTTATTGGGGGTGGTTTTGAGGTCATTTACCTGATAATGTCACTCCAAGACCTGAAATTAAAGAAATACAATTTTACACCTGCTACAGAATTGCTAGCCTGAGGCTATGTTAATCATTCAGATAAACATTGATAACACTGACTGTACTTTTCTAGGGACTTGTCAGCCTATGAAGTGGCTACTGTCTAGATTCACTGCTTGTAAAAGTTTCTTTGAAAAGATTGTGTTGACAGTTGTCTTGATCAGAGGCAGATAAGCACAGCACTGTATGCATATGCCAGAAATCTTGAAGGGCCATGCACATGCTTGATAAATTGTCACTAYTTCTCCCATGAGCTGCTTTTCACATCTGTGAGATTGTTCAGTAGGAAAGGAAATATGTTTTATTTGCCATAATAGATGTCTTTGAATAAAATAAATATTCTTACAATTKCTGCACCTTTACTTAGCATATGAGCTACTAATGCTTGACTACTACTGCTTTAAGGATTAACAAAATACTTCCTAGTCACTGAAGTAAAATATGTGCTACAGCATTTAAAAAAAAAATTAAACATGTCAAAATGCATTTTATTGTTTAGTTAAGGCTGTGCAAACAGAATTCTRAAATTCCTTTTTTGGTGGAACATGATTAAAGCATGTCTTCAATATTTTTAAATAAGGGGAGTTTCTACCTCCTTTGTCACAGCAGAGAACTTAAACACTGCAGAGAAAGCATGTAGGGTTACCACATTCAGGAAGACATTCAGCACATACATTCCTTCCATGAAAGCTGCAGGTGTGTGAGTACCTAKGATTTTGTCTAAGCACCCTTTGGGACAAGGGATGGTTTCCCTAATTAGTTCTTAATTAGCTGATCTACCTCAGGGGTTTTTTGTGCCTTTTTGTCTCATGTTTCGTGGTTAGCTCAGAACTTGAACAGAATTAATTCAGGTTTATCTATTACTGCGYATTTTATATACTCACTAAAAAGACCAAATAACTGAATTTCAAGTTGCATGGGAAAAATGTAATCCTGCCCAAGAGTGAAAGATTTCTTYGCTACACTAACATCTGCAAAATAAATACACATCATCAATATTCTTTGTTTCATATTTGGCTACATTAAGAAATGATGTATTGTGTAATTATTATGTAAAATTAAATGACAAAATGGGACAGAGGGTACATCAAGCTTCTCCACAGTGCTGGAGCATTAATTTTATATCAGACTAGTTCACAACATATGCTATTTAACTGCTCTACAATTTTGTCTGTGTGGAATTACCCTGTATTGATACAGGGAGCTGTACCTCATTTGCTGTTAACTGTTGTCAAAGTTCATCATTGTACATGTCAGTTGAAGAATAAAAGGACCCACAGGGAACTGTCATAATAGACAAAAAAGTGCAACTTCCTAGGGCCCTGAAATAAGGATTTCTGTATGATTGAAAGTAAGTACCATGGATTTAACTCACGATTAATTGACTGCAGTTTTGACACTGTAGGACTTGCAGGAGGGATTCTTGAGCCCATATTTAGTCATTTGAAATTAAGTTTTGAAAGGACTCGAGTAGATCTGATTTACTCCTACTTGAAGTGAATAAAGCCAGTCTGGGAGGTGAACATGACAGAAGCTATTTAAGTTTGTGACTCTTAGAAAGAGGAGTGGGTGCCCACAGGATTGGAAAAAAAGGATATTTATTTTTTTTGTGTGTCTGAGTTGTTTAAGTACAGTCATGGGTGTACTTTTTTAATCTCTATGGTATTTTCTCCTGCAATACTGCACATCCAGTGCCCTCTTTCTGGAGTTGCCCTCAGTCCTGCCATCATGGCAGTTTGCCCCTGATTGAGTGAGGTGCTCTTAGGAGCTGCATACAGTGGGCTAGTCAGGGAAAGTAACCTCTCTTTTCAGAGCTGTTAAAGATGAATTAAATTTGAAATGATTGCTAGGAAATTCTGATAATGTTTTGCTAGCATGCATAAAATTGGCCAAAAATTGATGTGAAACATGCTTTAGTATTCTGAAAATGTTACACTAATTTATGCGTTTGTAAGACCGTAAATATTTGGAAAGTGAATGTTTATAGAAGTTAAAAGCAGTAATTTTTGGCTAATGAAACTGTACATGTTTTCACAGAGCTGCAATTTATTACAGACATAGCTCTTAATAGATAACTACCATTCTTGTTCTTGTTATCTTGGGGGTAGCCCTTGTTCCATTTCCCACTCTGAATATGGAAATGTAAAACTTGTAAATGCAACTTGCCTGTCTGGAAATTGTGGCATCATGATGTTAATTCAGAAGTGGCACATAAAAATTGATTTGAGTAGGAGTCAGTTTTGTGCTTCTTGAGAAGTGCATGAATATTTGTACTTTCCAGCATTTGAGTTGAATGTTTGCATGTAGATTTAAAACCCTTGGTTCGCTGGTTTTACTTTAAAACTCTTCTGTGAGTTAAGTGAACTTCAGGTAAATTTTGACTCCTTGGGAGCTTTTGCTTGTTTCTTTTCTCTAGATTTGCTAGACTTTTCTAGTAGTTTTCCCCACCCTCCTTTGATTTTTTTTCCCTAATTTTAAATACTTTTTAAAAAGCATTTCTGCCTCATTTGAGTGCATTATTAAACATTGAGCTGAGCTGAGGAAAGTGCCAACGGAGTGTGAGCCGATGAAGCTTTAGAGCTTGTAATTRTTACGTAGCTTTTTAAGGGAGAAAAGGGTAAATACTTGAGGTATAAAAATAGGGGTGGTGATGCTCAGTTGCAATGCCCAGGTAGAAAGGATAAAATGCAAGGAGCCATCACCTACCTCTGAGCAAACAAATAAGAACCCGGAATAGTCTCTTACGCAATTTTTGTTTGTTCTTTTTTTTAGTCATTATTTGTATTGACTGCCTTTGTCGCCASAAGTGTGTCTGTCTTTGGAGAAATAAATATGGGTAGGTAGGGAAGTGGAATTAATTCCTCTATGCTCTCATGGTCCCCTGAAAAATGCCTGCTTGAGAAATTGAAGGAGAGTTGGCTTCCAAGTTGTCAGCTACCCAAACCTGCTCTAAAGCCCTCTGGAAATGGCAAACCTCAGCAGGAAGTGAAAATTTGGGTTGACACCATCAGTTGTCTCAAAACTCTACTCATTTGTGAAAATGTTRTCTTATGTGGGAAATCAAATTAGGTGGACCCATTCTGCAGGGAATGTTCACATCTTTTTTTCTTTTTTTCTCCCCTAAAATAATTAAAATAAATGAACATCTTMGTTTTCATTGGACTTGAAGATGTTTGAAACCTCAGCTGTGTCATACCCAGCTCTGCAAYTGCATCTTCACGTACATTTTCCCAAATTGATCTTTTTCCACTGCAGCGTGAGCACTTAGAGTGACTTTAAGCAGAAAATATTTTCATGCTATATYGGCAAAAGTAACTGACTGCTGTTTACAGTAACATTTATTCTATTGCTGTCATTGGTACAGCAACATTCACGCTGAAAAATGAGTGTTAACAGCATTATCCTTTCAACCTTGATTCCCTGTGTGACTTAAGTTTTGCGTTGTGCCACCAAAATGAAAAATGCAGTGAGGCAGTTTGAGTGGATTCTGAGTGGAATTGAAGGCAAAGTTAGGAAATCAATCCCCCTTKTAGCCCAGCTTCTGGGAATATTTTTCTGCTGTGGAGGTTGCTCTTTATCAAGACTTTGAGCTTTTTACATTTATGGAATAGTGAGGTACTGTGCCTCACTATACTGTGCCCCACTAGGTAAGTGGGCTTTACCTCAATCTGTAGAAGTTAGTGCTTTAGCATTAGATACTCTGGAATCAGCTCAACAAAACATGCTAACTGCCCTATTTTAATTTTTAGGGGTTTTTTTCTCATCTTTGTAACATAAATAAGCTCTACCTCCTTGTCCAAAACTTAGGTTAAATTATTTGAGGGGGCATGGGACTTGAGCTGTGTTTTGGGGGAAGGGGGTGGTTGGGTGAATGGTTTGGTGAGGAGGGTTTTTTTATATTTGTTATTTTTTTTGCTATATACTAAATGCAATATATTCCTAGAGGGCAAGAGCAATGGCAGGCTTAGCTGTTTTCTGTAGGTTGATTTCAATAATGGGCAATTAGCCAAATGTTCAATTTTTGAAGTATGGTGAAGATGAGTACTTTTTATTCAGCTTTGAAGTGTAACAGAAAACCTTAGATGCATTTGAATCCTGCTGAGGAACTGTTTATGAAAGACACTTAGGTTAAGTGTAAAAATATCCTCAAAATGTAGTTATGCAGTTCAGATCCCTTGAATTTTAGTCTTAACATCACAACTTGTTTTGACAAGCAAAGAATGACATTTGGATAATAATTYAATAAAAGCATGGATACAATAACTTTTTTAATTGTTGTGAAAAAGAGAAATTTTCATTAGTTCAGGCTATTTTCAAAATTTTAAAGAAGTTGTCCTTGAAATTTTAAAGAAATTACATCGTTCCCATTTGAAAAATATTAGTTCTTCTTTTTGGAAAGAGAAACCTAGATTAATCTTTACACTGATTACCCATTTGCTGTACATTCTGCTGGTTTGCAGTATTATTTCATGTTGGCTGTTTTTATGAGAGAGTATTACACAGCCGTGGATAATTTACATAAGAGCCAGCATTTGTAAGTAGTTTCAAATCCTCTTTCTCCACCATATTTAGGAAACATTAGGAGTAGAAAAGAAATAGATTAGGTGTACTTTAACATTATTAAAGTGTCAGGCTTCTTCCCCCTTTTTTGTGGGAGAATTAATTGCACATATTCCGGAAAAGGCTTATCTGAGCAGTAATTACWCTCTGAATCAGTTCCATAAGACAGACATGGAGTGTGAAAATGGCAATATCCTATAACCCACAATGGGGATTAGGCTTCAATTCCTTGTCTACACCAGTCCCTTGATGAAAAGCTGCCAGTCAGATAGGATCTTTAATATTCCACGGCACTTGTAGAGGTGATTCTGCATATGAGTTTAAGTTCCTACTACAAAACATTGTCGTAGCATGGTGTTTGGCACAGATTAAAAAATACGTCACTGGCACAGAGTGTATTCCTGGTCTCACTGAGGCTCTGCTCCAGAGTATTTCATAAAAATTACACTGCAAAAATGTAGTGAAAAAAAAAAAAACCTGAAATACAGAATTTGTCCAAAATCTCCCTTGAGGCACAGTGGCAGGGTCTGCCCTCCTTCAATAATAATTCACTGTGTGTGCTTGTCTTTGGCAGGAGTGTCACTTGTAGACAGCTGCCTTCATGAGGTGTGCAATGTTTTACTGATGAGCCTTCTAGTATAAGTGGGCAATTCTGATCTGGCCTTTGGCCAAAATCATGGAAAACTTTACTTTTTGATCTATCTGAAGGACAAAATGTATGTCTCAATGTCACCTTTCCTGTTTTCACTTAATTTTTTTAACTGGTTTTAATTTGAGTGAAGATGTACAGATAGCTGACGACAGATAAATTTTAGGACAAATGGAAAAGGCATCTTGGAGGTGTGATGGGAAGGAAGATTGTGTGTTGCTGTTCAACTTTGTAGATGTTTTCTTTTGTAGAACAAAAGTTAGCTAAAAAACATTGAAATTCATTGTTGCTTGACATGGCCCTAAGTTTGTGATATTAGATAAATTCTCAAAAATACTCAAGTTTGAGCTGGCATGAAAATGACTCCTGTCAGTATCATCTAATGAAATCCTGTTGTGTATGTGTGTTTAAAAGAGCATAGAGAAAAGTAATGTTGCTTAAAAACAAATATGCATATGCTGGAAAGCTTATTTTGCTTTTGAAGATCAGCAGTTTAATTACGGTGTCTTAACACCTTCAGTATGTTACTAAAGGCATGTGTATGACACATTTTTATTCTAATCATCTGGTATGGATGAGTTTCAGATTGGTAAATCTATTATCCTCAGCTCTGCATTACAGTGTTTAATGAATCAACCGGTCATGTTGTTTCTTCCAATAATTAATTTTCTGATTGGGGAAATATTTTTGCTTTTCACAATGTGGAGATGTCTGTCTGTACAATTTATTCTGATCTGATCTTTGATCTGATAGAAGAATAATGTTTTGTTTGATTTCTTCTTTCTGCCCTCAATCTTAATTTAGTGTCCTGTCCGGTTTTCTTTGTGATAGCTGGGCATGATTCACAGAAAAGTCTGTGCATGCACACTACTATATCAAACATCACAAATGAAGAATCTTCTCTATTTTAATACCAAAATGGAAGTTTTCTTTGCGTGCTAGCGAAGTTCTTTGAGGAAGGATGTTATGCTGTTTTCATCCTCAGTGAATATTTTTTCATTCACTCACAGTATCTTCCAGAGTTTAAAGATATCAAGTGTTTTTGTCTGTAAATAAGATATTTTTGTTCACACATGAGAATTTTTAGAAAAAAAAAAAAACCAACTTTGATACAAGGACTGAGAAACAATTCTTAAGACACCAAAATGCTGAACTGCAGTCTCTGTCCTTTCCTAAATAAGTAACCCAGCAAGAAATTAGTTACATTAAAGTGTTTCTTACAGCTCACTAATATTGCTTTTCAGAAACTGATTCCATAGATTGTCTCCCAAGTTTTGTATATATTTTGTTGTTCCCTTATTACTTAATTTCAGTTCGTATGTAAGGAAAACTGTTATTTGAAATGCAAGCGATTTAAGAGACTCAACAAAGAATCCATTTCAAAATCTGTTTCAAAGACTGAGCCCTTTCTTACTGAAGATACCTTCTGTACTTTGACAACATGAATATTGCATGGTTCAAAGGATGCTCAAACACTTCCTCAGGTGCTCAGCCTTCTTTGAAACACACCCTTTAGTGATTTTAAGTTCTCTTTAGAGCTGGGGAGTGTGTGTTGAGCTTCAGTAGAACTTTCATAC